>NC_132793.1:46945000-47245000 GCF_048418805.1 Vulpes vulpes
AATGTCTCCTAGTGATGCTGAGAATATTAGCCAGCCTTTCTACTCAGTAAGAACATATTTGATCCCAGAAATTGACTATGTAATCATCTGTCTATCAGTAAATATTTGCCTGAGGGCAACGTTTTAAATATATGAAGGCCATCAAAGCACGTGAGATGTGCCCTTTTCTTAAAGAACTCATAATCACAGGCAGGAAAAAAAAAAACCCATGAAGAAGCTACCACCATGCACAGTATAAATATCTGTCAAGAGAGAGCCCTTCACAGGGCAGCCCAGGTGGCTCAGCGGCTCAGCAGTTTAGCGCCACCTTCAGCCCAGGGCCTGATCCTGGAGACCCGGGAGACCCCACATGGGGCTCCCTGCATGGAGCCTGCTTCTCCCTCTGCCTGTGTCTCTGCTTCTCTCTCTCTCTCTCTCTCTCTCTCTCTCTCTCTCTCTGTCTGTCATGAATAAATAAATAAAATTTAAAAAAAAGAATTTGGGCACAGCTGACCAAAAGAGAGAGAGAGAAAGAGAGAGAGAGCCCTTGCTTCAAGAAGAAAAAGTTCTTTCCTAAGCATTGATTCAGAACTTCACTCTACTAGGAAAGCTACAAACATCCTCAATGAATAGACTTCCACAACTATCTTGTGAGTAATAGTTCTGCCCTTAACAGATAGGAAATTAAGGTTCCATGAATGAAGAAGACTTAAACTAAGATCTAGCCTATAAAAGAAAATTTTGCACAGATATTTTACTGATCAGGTAGGCTTTTATTTAGCAAGTAATGAATCAAGGAGCATCTAATATAGCAGATAGAAAGTTGCTCCAAAGAGTCATACAAATCAACAGACCAAAGTGTGCAGGAGCAAGGAAATTACATTGGGCATTTGCTGATAGGTTAAAGCAGTGTTACTTCCCCTATATGAAGCAAAGAAAAGTCTTGGAGTTGAGCAGACAAGCAGTGAGTGGTTGACTTGGCCTTCCTTTTCTGGGACAGCTGAGCATAGAACCTTAGCTTATTTTTGGTTTGTTGATGTGAGGCTTAGCATGAGCGACTCCAACTTTGGGCATATTTTGATTACTTTAAGAGAGCAATAATAACTTTTTTGTTTCACATCAGAGAACATAGGGGCTTGGATAGGAGCATGGGATGATGGTTTGACATCCTGGGTGTACCTGCTTTCCCATCAGAAATTCAAGGGCTGATTTAGCCTTTACTACGCTGTCTTGAATCTAAGAAAGAGAGCATTCTTTGTTGTTGTTGTTGTTGTTGTTGTTTTTCAATTAAGGAGCACCTACCAGTGGTAGAAGTTCTTAGAGACACTGGGTGGCTCAGCGGTCGAGCATCTGCCTTCAGCTCAGGGTGTGATCCTGGGGTCCTGAGATCAAGTTCTGCATCAGGCTCTCCACAGGGAGTTTGCTTTTCCCTCTGCCTATGTCTCTGCCTCTCAGTGTCTCTCATGAACAAATGAATAAAATCTTTAAAAATTTTTTTTGAAATAAAAAACAACACCTCATAGGATTCTACAGTGGGCCACACAGGATGCTCTGTTGAGAGGTTGGAAGAAACTAGTACCACCATCACCTTCATGCCCTCTTTCATTGTGTAGCAAGGGGACCCCAGCACCACCTTAGCTGAAAAAACAAGTGTGGGTTCTGCTCATTGCCTTTCTGGTCCTATTTGGTGGATTAATTTAGCAATTATGCCATAGAGCTGAAAAAGCTGAAATGACAAGTCAAAAATCCAAGAATAATTCAACATTGAGTGATGTATAGGTGGGAGGAAGAGAAGTTAAAAATAACAGATGCATGAAAACACTCAGCTTCATAGAAGACGCAAATATATCCAACCAAGCCCATGAGGACAAAGTGTTTGAAATGCTTAGAATTTGCTGTGATAATGGAAATACTCTACATGAATACTGTCGAATATAGCAGTTACTGGCTCAATGTGGCTACTGAGCACTTGACTAGTGCAATGGAGAAACCTATTTTTAAATGCCATTTAATTATAAAATTTCAAATTTAAATAGCTTTGTGTGGCTATTGGTAACTATAGGATAGCACAATAATCTATAATCATTTTCCCAGAAGAAAAGTACACAGATAAGATGATTAAGGTAGCAGCCTGGGAAAACAGGCTTACAAAATTGAGGCTTTAAAATGTCTTGAGAGGATGGTGGGAGAAATAATGAAACCCATGAAGACAAAGACTGGAGGTTGAAATCTGAGCTCTTGTGATAATCCAAGGCAAAGGAAGAAAGAAGGTGGAGGGCAGTCCTAATTATACATCACAGAGAACAGGGGCCCCTGCTGCTCTTCACCAATTCCTTTCATTTTAAAAATGAGGAATCAAGTCCTAGATAGCAATTCTCTTTGCTGGGTCAGATTAGCCAGTCAGTAGTTGAGCTGAACCCACAAGGTTTTCTCCTGATTTTGAATTCAAATGGTTCACAATTGTTCTCTGCCACCTTGGGAGAAAGTGAAGGAAACAATTTAAATGGTTAGTCAAAGAGATGAGTTAGGAAAAGAGGAGGACTTTCTAACTGCAGATGCCCTAAGGCTCCTGGCACTACAGAG
This sequence comes from Vulpes vulpes, assembly GCF_048418805.1. Classification (NCBI taxonomy): domain Eukaryota; kingdom Metazoa; phylum Chordata; class Mammalia; order Carnivora; family Canidae; genus Vulpes; species Vulpes vulpes. The sequence continues at coordinate 46,947,563 of NC_132793.1, forward strand.
CTGAGGGTGCTCACTGTCTTGCTCCACTGTCCAGATGGCTACAAGAATGCTAGGTGACACCACCTGACAGAAGTGGTGTCACCTAGGGGTGACAGGAGGGGTGATAACTACTTTTAATGAACTTCTTTGGCTCTCTGTAGAATGGAAATGAAGCAAGTCTCCCATAATAGTCACTCAGATCTAGAACCATAGAAGAGCGGTTCTCCATTGGGGTCATTTTATCCCATTTTAATCTCCCCCAGAGGACTTTTAACAATGCCTGGAGACATTGTGGGTGGATGTATGTGAATTTTAATTATATGATCAGAGTTATTGGCAGGGAGATAGATATTGATCAATGGCACAGGATAAATGCTCCAAAAATAAGCCACAGAGATACGCCTGACTGATTTCTCCCCAAAAGGCACAAAAGCTATTCAATGGAGGAAAGACAGCTCTTTCGACAAAGAGAAATAGTTCCACTGGACAGCCACAGGCAAAAAACATGAACCTCAATCTAAGTCTCACACATTAAATAAAAATTAGCTCAAAGTTCTTGAAATGACAAATTTAAAGAAATAGAGAGCAGATTAATGGTTTCCAGGCATTAAGAACATGGTAAAAGTGGGAAGAAAGTGAGTGTGGCTATAAAAAGCAACAAGATGTATCCTTGTAATAGAAATGCTCTGCATCTTGATTGTATTGATGTCAGTATCCTGGTTGGGATATCATACTATTTTTTACAAGATGTTACCTTTGGGGGAAACTGGGTAAAGTGTACAAGGGATCTCTTTGTGTTATTTCATATGACCGCATGTGAACCTACAATTATCTCAAAATAAGAGTTTAAATTTTTTTAAATGTGACCATTCAGCAATGATGTGGGCTTTGTCTCAACCATTGGTTCTCAGATGTGGATGTGGATTAGGAGAAGAATCAGGTTTGACCTAACTGGGTTGAGATTTGTCAGGTGAGAGCCATAAAGGGAGATCAGGATCTATGCAGGGAGCAGAGATGAGGTTGGACCTGGAACATAAGTAGGGGAGCAAGGAAGTGGAACAGAAGGATAAGTGGAAGTGATGAATAGTAAGAAAATGGTGAGTTAGTCCCATGGGTAGCAAAGCAGAGTAGCACAATGAGTGAGCTGCAAAGAAAGCATGAAATCCTGAGAGTGGGATGCTCAGTCAAGACTTAGGAGGCATTGTGGTTTGGAGGAGTGATTACAGAAATGGAATTTGCAAAATGCAGTGAAGAACTGGTTATAAGGAAGTTAAGGAGCTGAGAAGCTAAGGCAGTGCATCGGTCATCTCATTGGATTGTTGAATCCTTTCAAGGCTGAAAACACATATTGGTGAAGACACAAAGGGAGTCAGGTACTAAAATACTGCATAAATGGGGCAGGTTGGTATAATCTGGGATATGTACTTCAGATAAGGTGAGTCTTTGTAAGAGAAAGAAGACATGGTCTTGTCTGGAAGCAGCAATTAGGAACAAAGAGGACAGCTAGCTCCCTGCAGTCCTGGTATGTGATGGGAATGAAAGGAGCTGTGAGAAAAGGTAAGGAGAGGCTCAGAGAACAGACATAATAATACATATTTGAAATATTTTAAACTTAAATTTAAAAATACAAAAAATTAAAATTATAAGTAGGAAGACTACTCTTTCATCAGTTGGTGGCTTCCAGCAAATTTGGTCCAGAAACTTGTTTCAGAAATGCATTTTCTAAATAAATGAGCTAGATTTTTTTTTTTAATCAATTAAAAGTAAGAGTAAGAACTTGTCAAACATCTAACAAAAAAGAAAGGAGTAAATAGAGGTATTTGTTCCTGACCAAAATCTCCCAAGTTTCCTAAAAAGAACAGAATCCATAATCTACCCTGAACCTTCAGAGAATTTTCCACTCTGCTTTGGAATTTCCCACATCATTTTAGTTGGGGTTGCCCCAAAAGTAGATTCTTGAGTCCAGAACATGGATGCTAGTAGTTCAGTTGGGAGGCAGGTTAACTGCAGTTTCAGCTGGGAGCTTTGGGAGGAAGTAGGGAAGATGGGACACAGAACAGGGGAGGCAGGTTATCACTGTGGACATGTGGGTGCAACTCCACCTCGACCCTCTGACACACAGGAGTTTCAGTGTTGCTCCACCATGGATGAGGAGGTTAGGACATTTGTCACTGACTCCCATTCCATATGGGCCCAGGGTGGCACCTGATGCTGCTCCCCTCCTGCCAGGCTGCTTCCACGTACAGCTGCTAGAGAAAGTCTTTGGCAGTGGCTCAGAGGGAGGTGGGTAAATGTCAGCATGAGTGGGAACTATCCTGTGTGCTGCAGGTGAATGCAAAGATGAGACAGACTACCTAGGCCAGTTTGAGCTTAACCCTGACTCTCGCCTGCGCAGATGGACCAGAGACTGACCCCTGGACTGACCCAGGCCTACCTTTCCAGCAATTTTGGAAGAGTGATTATACCTCATTATAACATGAAAATGTCTGCCTGAGGAGGAAGCTCAGCCTCATTCACATAACATACAGTGTCTATATAGACATGTTTCCTTGAGGCACGGGAACGACCTTGTGCTCACCTTTATATACAATGACAAGGCTTCCTTATCGAAATATTCATCCTAACCTTAACCAAAGGAACCCATTCACTTTTTTGGGCAGTCATGACTTTGGAAGCCATTCCTTGTGGTCTCCTTATTTGCCACAGATAAAGTTTTCTTGGCGCGACAACTCACCTGGTGCAGTTTCTGGGACTCAATAAGAAACTCACGTGGGTTTGGTGACAAGATCAGGTTTCAGAGTTTCCTTCTCCTCCTCAGTTGTGCTGGTTTTTTGTAAGTTGGCACATGTCACCCTAAATCATTACTTGAAAGTTGTCACAAAAACCCTGTAGGGGGCTTTTTGTTTGAGTGGCTTTTGCTTTCTGATCTGACATTACCTAGTTGAAGCTGTATGTGCAGGTGTCTTTCTGAAAGTGAGTTGAGTTCTTTCTCCTGACTCTCTCTGGACGACCTACACTCCAGCTTCAGGGAAGATAGCTTCTTGTCTGCAGAGCAAAGGGCCGTGTGCAGATCATGCACCTCACTTTGCACAAAGATGTTCTGAGTTGGTGAATTCTGAATGGAGAGCTGCATCCCAGGAGCACTCAACTATAAGGGATGCTGTTGCTGTGGTCTGGCCCAATCAGTTCTCCCTGCTAAAGAAAATGCTTGCATACATGTAGAACCATGCTCCAGTTTGTCAATCTGTCCTTGACCTTGGTACTTACGCTGCTCTTCATCCCACTTTCCCTGAAAAGCACTCAGTGTTGCTGCATCATTTTGAGTCTTCAGTACCCTGTTCACTCAGTCCAGGAGGAGCTATTAGGCTCAGGACTTAGCATGCTGGGATTCGTAGTGCGCTGATGTCCATCCCACCTCAGGGCCTGGGCAGGGTCAAGTCTCGAGTTAATGAGCCTGTGCTTGTGTTCCTCCATGAATCTTATCCAGCTGAGAAACTTCTTGCCACTTGCAGACTTTGGTTGCATCCAAAAGGTTGTCATGAATAATGTTTGCTTTCTTGCAAAGATTTAAGCTCTAACTCTAATTCCTTTGAATTCTTCACATGCTTGCTTTGAATCATTCAATACCACCTGAGTTTGTACCACTTGTGCTTATAACGTCTCAGTTTTTGGCAGTAAACCTGGCTATTGAGGAGCTTTCTGGGAGAATCCTTGCTGACATTTATTTATTTTTTCTCTGTACCAGGTAATTCAGAAGTTTTTTCTAGTTTTGCAGTGACCTAGGCACCTGTTTTGGAAACTTTTTGCTCAGGCTTTACCAATCTGAGTCCTCTGTTCTCTTCCCTGAGGGAATGACTTTCCATAGCATACTTTGCAAGTCTGGTGTACTGATCTTTGATTCTTAAAGAGTTTCCATTTCCTTCCTTAATTCTGAGAGTAGGGGATCCCTGGGTGGCGCAGCGGTTTGGCGCCTGCCTTTGGCCCAGGGCACGATCCTGGAGACCCGGGATCGAATCCCACGTCGGGCTCCCGGTGCTTGGAGCCTGCTTCTCCCTCTGCCTGTGTCTCTGCCTCTCTCTCTCTCACTGCGTCCCTATCATTAAAAAAAAAAAAAAAAGGAATTCTGAGAGTAGCCCATCCCATCCCTCCCTCAGGCAAACTTCCCTAGAATTCCTCCTGTAGCTTCCCCAGCTGCATCACTTGATCCTCTTGGAATTTAACAATTATAGTGGACTGATGACATTTTCCTTTTTGAGGATAAGGCCTTCCATGTGGGTAATCCTTTCTGCCTGAGACTTATTTTCCTGTTCATATTTCATAGGGAATAGGATCACCTCTCAAGAAGAGTTCACCTAGTTAGCCTTCTCTTCATCTCTGGTCAGCAAGCTTGCTTGTATGTCTGCCTGGCCTGTGCCTGCGTTCTTTGAGTCTCTTCACTTCAGCTTACAGTGGTTCACATGTCCCAGGCTGTCCTCATTTACCACCACTTTGTTTTTAGTCAGCTTACAGCAAAATTAAGCATGGAAAGAGTTCCTCCAGTACACCTGGGTCTAGGATGGGCTTTGTGGTTATGGAAGTTTGGCCATTTGGAAAATAATAAGAAATATATATACATATCTGTCCCAGGTTCCTGACACAGAACTCTTAGAGCCCTTGCAAATTCCTAAGTGATAAGAATGCTGGGAGCATCTTTTGTTCTACCGAGGTGACTCTGACTGGGCTTTCAGATGGTTCCTGAATGGGAGCTGGTCACTAGAAAGAACAATCCATGATTAGAAACCCGGTCAGAGTCACCTCAGTAGAACAAAAGATGCTCCCAGCATTCTTATAAAAAAAAATAAAAATAAAAAAATAAGTGGGAAATATCAGAAAGGGAGACAGAACATGAAAGACCCCTAACTCTGGGAAACAAACTAGGGGTGGTGGAAGGGGAGGTGGGCGGGGGATGGGGGTAACTGGGTGGCAGGCACTGACGGGGGGCACTTGACAGGATAAGCACTGGGTGTTATTCTGTATGTTGACAAATTGAACACCAATAAAAATAATTTTATTTTTTAAAAAAAGAAGCTTGGGATTTTCAGGCCTACCTGCCATTCTCTTGAGAAGGGAGAAGGGCTGGAAATGGAGGTCATTACCTCCATCACATTCCTCCATCACATCTACATAAGGAAGCCTCCATGAAATCCCCATAGTACAAGGTTTCAGAGAGCTTCCAGCTTGGCAAACACACCCAAACTCGGAGGGTAATGCACCCCAATTGCAGGGAGACAGAAGCTCCTACACTCGGGACCTTCCCAGACCTGACCCTTGTGTTATCTCTTCATCTGGCTATTCATCCATATCCTTTAACATACTCCTCCCCCCACCCCTTTTATCATAGTCCTTAAAAAACTGGCAAGCATAAGTGTTTCCCTGATTCCTGTGAGGTCTTCCAGCAAATTAATGACACCCAAGGAGAGGAGTCATTGGAACTTCTGATCTGTAGCCAAATCAGACATACCTTGTGGGTAACCTGGGGACTTACTATTTATAACTGGCATCTAAAATAGGAAGGTAGTCTTGTGGGGCTGAACACCTAACCTGTGGGATATGACACTATCTCTAAGAAGATAGTGTTAAAATTGAGTTACAATGTAGGACACCCAGATGGTCTCAGTTAATTGCTTGTTGATGAGAGAAGTACACACGTTTTGTGACCAGAAGCAAAATGTTTCATATGAGTGGTAAAGGAAACACACAGGAGGAAAGAATGCTTTTTCCCTACATAGGAGGGAAAAGGTTGTTTTTTCTGCAAACAGAATTATTTCCAAGAGAATCCTGAAGAAAGAAGATGAGATTGGGTCTCTGAAGTATTGTTTTTGCTTGCCATTACCCCACATGGATAGGAGCAGTGATCACCTGGCCCAGGCAGCTCCGTGATGGATTGGTTTCTGTTACCTGCTTCCTTCACCTTCATCCCTTCTGTATGGATATTTTTCTTTTTTTTTTTTTTTTAATTAATTTATTTATGATAGTCACAGAGAGAGGCAGAGACACAGGCAGAGGGAGAAGCAGGCTCCATGCACCGGGAGCCCGATGTGGGATTCGATCCCGGGTCTCCAGGATCGCGCCCTGGGCCAAAGGCAGGCGCCAAACCGCTGTGCCACCCAGGGATCCCTGTATGGATATTTTTCTATTTTCGGATCCAGCTACACCCACCAATCCACTAGGTTGAGTGGGGAGGTCTGTATCTTCAGACTCTCATTATCATTCACTGTTGACTCTCTGGTCATTGCAAAGACAGCAGAAAACTTGGAGGATTCTCTGTTGTTGATGTTGGTGCCACAAGTGCATCCCTCCGGGAATCCCTCAAGCGGGTGGGCTTCTTCACCAAGGTAGATAACTGCCCCCCTGCACTCACTAAACATACTTCCTTCTTATATGCTCCCTAAATACGGACAGCCCAAAGCAGAATCCCACAGGCATTTTTTAATACAAGAACCCTGACAAAGGAAACTAGCATCAGCCATTTCTTTTCCACAACCAATTTAGGAAAACAAATATCTAAAACTTCACGGGATTTTTCAAGTTATGAGAAAAATGATCAGGACCATCATTACAATGTTTTCCCTGTACCACCCTGTACACAAAGGTGGTGCCATTGCACCCACCCCTGCAAACCACCACAGTGCTCCTGGGCACAGGTGAGCACACCTGGGTCGTGTTTGTGCCACATGAACAGAGGGGTGGGGAGGCCTCAAGGAGAGCACAGAGGAGCCTGTGTTAACTCTGCAGTTTTGTAGCTGTTCTTCATGAAGCTGAGAAAATTCCTCCCTATTCCTGGGCCACTGAGAGATTTTGTTATGAAGGAGCATTGAATTTTGTCAAATGTTCTTCCATTGTCAATTGATATGATCATTTTTCTTCTTCAGCCTGTTGATATGGTGGATTATAGCAACTGATTTGCAAACACTGAAATCTTATGTAGCTGGAATAAATTCCCTTTGGTCATGATTCATTATTCCTTTTATACACTGTTAGGTTGGAATTGCTAGTATTTTGTTGAGGTTTTTTTTAATTATTATTATTTGTTTGGATTTGGAAGTTTTGTTTGTTTGAGGGTTTTTGTTTGTTTTACATCTAAGGTTATGAGAAATATTAGTCTGTGGTTTTCTTTTTTTTTTTTTTTTTTCTTTTCTTCTCCACCCCTCCCCCCCTCGTCTGGTTTTGGTATCCAGGCAATGTTGGCCTCCTAAAATGAGCTGGAATATGTATCCTTCTTTTCTACCTTTTGGAAGAAATATGCAAAATTGATATTACTTTATTTTGAATGTTTGGTAAAATTTTCCAGTAAAACTATTCTGGGCCTGGAGATTTGTTTTTGAAAGTTTTTTAATTACAAATTTAACTTTTAAAAAGATGTATTTTATTTATTTGTTCATGAGAGACACACAGAGAAGGAGGCAGAGACACAGGCAGAGGGAGAAGCAGGCTCCATTCAGGGAGCCTGATGTGGGACTCGATCCCAGAACTCCAGGACCTACACCCTGAGCCGAAGGCAGACGTGCAACTGCTGAGCCACCCAGTATTCCACAAATTTAACTTTTAAATAGTTATAACATGTGATGTGTTTTGACCAACCTTCCTCCTGATAATCTTTCCTCTTATATCTTTATCTTTGATTTATTATCTTCCCCAATTGATTTTATTATTTTCTTGTAATTAGTATAGCAATCTCAAACCTTCCTTGAAATAAAATGAGAGGTATGGGGGAAAAAAACCCAAACATTTTAAAAAGATATCACCTAATCCAAATTCTACAACTGAAAGAACAATAAATAACCATGTTGAAGATGGCCGCAGTTGGAGGCGGTTGGCTTAGTGCCTCTTTCTTATGTTATGAATTATTCCATAGCCCCCAAAAGAGGGTCTGTTTTGGAGAATTATAAAGAAAAATCACCAAAAAGAATGCAGTCTGAAGGACCTAGAGAAGGTATGACAAATTTTCTAAGATATTACTAAGGAAAATTCCAGGTACCAAGTATTTGCTCTTCAAGCTGGGGCCAAGACATCTAGATGGGCCCAGGAGTGTAGGGGACTGGGCCTTCAGAAACATAGCAGGAGCATGCCCAGGGATGCATCTCCAAGGCCCAAAGAAGGAGGCTCAAGGGAAAGAGAAAGGGAAGTCCGGACAGGGGCAGTAGGGGCAGTCCTGGATCACAGAATGTACTGGACATTGACACATGGCTCAGTCATTATTATGGATCAGTTCTTTGGGGTCTCAAGAAGTTGTACATGGAAGTTGTGCATGGAAGGTTCTGTGGGGCCCAAGGTTACCATGAGGGTCCTGGTGTCCTGGTGACTGGATGCCACTGCACTAGCTCCTCTCAGCTGAGTCTGAGCCTTTCTGTTGCCTGCTTTGCTCAGGATTCCAAATAAAGAGCTAACTTGGGAATCTAAGTTGGATCCTTTGGAAAACAAGTCCTTTGTCCTTCTGGCTTCATCTGTTTTGCTAGCCCCACAAAGCTGAGAGAAGCCCACTGAGCCAAATGCTTTCAAAACCAGTGGGGCCAGGAGCTCACAGACCCCTCATCATCAAACTCCATATTGTGCTTTGAACTTCCACATGAGGTTTTTTTTTTTTTTTTCCACATGAGTTTTTAAAAGAGAAATGTGAGGGATCCCTGGGTGGCGCAGCAGTTTGGCGCCTGCCTTTGGCCCAGGGCGCCATCCTGGAGACCCGGGATCGAATCCCACGTCGGGCTCCCAGTGCATGGAGCCTGCTTCTCCCTCTACCTATGTCTCTGCCTCTCTCTCTCTCTCTCTCTCTGTATGACTCTCATAAATTAAAAAAAAAAAAAATTAAAAAAAAAAGAGAAATGTGAGTGGTAGGGTAGGTGCCATTTTTTTTTTTTCATCCTGTTGGCTTCTCCAATTCTCATTTCCTGTAAGCACTGGCAAAGACTCCTCCCATCATCCCTGGACACCCAACAAAGGAACTGTGTGTAGAGAGCAGAGGTAGACAGGAGACAAATAATACAAGTAATTCCTTACTTCTCCCCAAATATATTTTTGCTAACCTTCATTGTGTAAATATTTAGGGTATAAATGAATTGGGTAAATAACTATTTTAATATTTTACACATACATATTCATCCTCCTATATAGTAGATGAAATTTGAATTTAATGAAATAATTGCATACAATTCTTTCTTATGTTCTTTGCTCAGGTAAAAATGGAGAAAGCATTAACTGATCAGGTGCATTGTTTTCCCTGGCCCTGGTCACCCCTCTGGAGGAATCTATGACCCTGCCCTGGTCCAAATAATTCTCACTAGGCCACTCTTTCCCCATCCTGAGTCACCAGAAATTTTGGGATCCAGGCTTCCTGGGGCAAAGAGAAACAGTCTCTGTTTATTATGCTGATCAGCAGTGCTCCTCTGCTCACCTGCACAGCCCAGGGTCCTCTTCTGCAAACCAAAGATCCATTTGCCAAATCAAAATGCAGTTCTGGCTCTGGGAAGGATTCTACTGTTAGAAGCAGAAGTATTTACCTTGGAAGTCCCTGGATAGATTCAGGACAGGACTCCAAGTGGAAAGAAATTACATCTATATTTCCATTATCCTGTAACTAAAACTTTGCAATTCTAAATGAAAGGCACCACAAAAAAGTTTTATACCTACAGGAATGGAGAGTTCTCCAACCCTCACCTAGTTCATGGGAAAGCATGTTCTATGACCAAAGCTACGTAAAGAACCCAGGTGGAGAAAAAGGAACCCTTGCGAACTGTTGGTGGGAATGCAAACTGGTGCAGGTACTGTGGAAAACAATGTGGAGGTTCTTCAAAAGATAAAAATAGAACTACCATATGATCCAGTAATACCATTACTGGGTATTACCCAAAGAATATGAAAACACTAATTTGGAAAGATACATGTACTCTTATGTTTATTGCAGCATTACTTACAATAGTCATAGTATGGAAGCAAGTGTCCATTCATAGAAAAATGGATGAACAATAGTTGGAAGGCAGGCAGGCAGGGACAAGGGGCCCCTACAGTAAGAGGAAATCACCCTTAAGAGGATTTTACACCACCCTGGAAGAAGCCCTTCAGCCTTTCCTATATGATAGATAGTTGACAAAAACCTGATTGGATGACAGGTGAAGGGAGGGTTGACCAGGTTAAAACCGCCCGCAAACAAGCCCACAAAATCCCCTAGACTTAGAAACTCTGGGGGCAACCCTCTTGCATCCCCCTCCCTCTTTGGGAGCTTTGTACTGTTTCTTTGCTATCATTCCGTACCCCTTGCTTTGCTGCCCACTGCTCTATCTGGTCTACCTCTTTATTCTTCAAAGCCGTGTGACCAGAAAGTGTGGGCACTGACAGAGAAAAAAAATCCTGTAACAGAATAGATAAAGTAGATGTGGTGTATATACCCACTGGAATATTAGCCATAAAAAGGATGAAATCTTGCCATTTACAACATGGATGGACCCAGAAGGTATGCTAAATGAAATCAGTCAGTGAAAGGCCAAATAACATATGATTTCACTTATATGTGGGAAATATCAGAAAGGGAGACAGAACATAAAGACTCCTGACTCTGGGAAACGAACTAGGGGAGGTGGAAGGGGAGGAGGGCGGGGGGGTGGGGGTGAATGGGTGATGGGCACTGAGGGGGGCACTTGACGGGATGAGCACTGTGTGTTATTCTGTATGTTGGCAAATTGAACACCAATAAAAAATAAATTTATTTAAAAAAATAAAATAAAAATAAAAATGAGAAAAAAATTAAAAAGAATAAAAAATAACAAAACAAAACAAAAACAAAAAAATAAAATAAAAACAAATAAAAAACAAAATAAAAAAGAGACAAACAAAGAGCCAAATGCTTAGAAAAGAGAACTGGTGGTTGCGAGAGGGGAGGCAGGTGAGGCAATGGGTGAAACAGAGAAGGTGGATTAAGAGAGTACAGTTACCTAAGCGAGTGCTGAGAAATGCATAGCAACCTTGGATCATTATATTGTAAAACAGAAACTAAGATAACACTGTATGTTAATTATACTTGAATTTAAAAAACAAAAATAAAAGAACCATGGTTCACCAGGAAACCACACTCGGCCCCAGGGCACTGGCCCTGGGACCAGAGAGGAAGCACACACACTTTGCTGGTGGCCCCTTATCTAAGAAATGACACAGAGCAGCCATAGCTCCCCCTTGGCTTTTAGGACAGCACATTTCAGGCACTGCCATGATCACTACAGTTCCTTAGCCAGTACGTCATGCTCCAGTGGATCCTCCCAGTCACCTTTTACAGCTCGTCCCCGCTGACTTTTTAAATTGCAGCACTAAGAAATACAATACAGCAAACAAAGTGCTGCAGTACAAATTTGTTTGCACATTGCTTCAATAACTCAGAACACATTCCCCCAGAAATAAAGGCAATAAAGCACCAACACGAGATGTCTCTCCCTTTCCACTCAGCAAAAAAAGGATTTATCCTACAATGTTTTGAAAGCATGCTATGATCTCACCACTAAATTGTTCCCCGAATAATGCATTCTGAGTTGAAACATAGATATCAAATGCCTTCCTGGGAAGTTGTAGTGATTTTAAAGTGTGGTCTCAAAATTCTTTGTATTTCTCCCATTGAGGTGAGTCTGTGTCCTCTCACTGGAATCTGGGCTCTGTGATTACTTGGCCAAAAGAACAGGACAGAAAGGATGCAGTGCCGTTCATATTTTATGAAGATGGTATTATCCTGATACCAAAACCAAAGATAGTACCAAAAAAAGAAACCCATATCCCTCCTAAATATAGATGCAAAGATTCTTAACAAAGATAATTATATATCATGACCAAGTGGGTATTTCTCCAGAGATGGAAGGCTGGTTCAATATTTGAAAAAGTAATCCACCATATCAACAGGCTAGGGAAAAAAATCACATGATCGTATCAATTGATCAAAGAGAAAAGTATTTGACAAAATTCAACACCCATTCATGATAAAAAGAGAAAAAACACCTCTCAGAGAAATAGAAACAAATTAGAACTTCTCAAGTTGATGAGAAGCATCTATAAAAATTCCAGTTTCCCTTTAAGTTCTCTCATGGCAGCATGGGAGTGGGGTTTTTACTGGCTGACAGGGACAGAAGTGCTGGCTCCCTGGCAGGGCTTCTCTGATACCACCCCGTTGTGGGAGTTGGGGCTACTACATCCCAGTCAGGGTGAAAGTCCAGGATCTCCATGCAGCCTTGGCTGGGATGGGTAAGGATGGGGCCACATTTTTTTCCCTGTGGGCTTTGACTGCAGTATCCCAATTCCTGTCAGAAAATGTTCTTCTTTCTAGGTGGCCACTTGCCAGGGCTCTGGCTAGAGAGAGCTGGTTTCTGTTGGGGCCTTTCTTACCTGAGCCTGTTGGCATTTCTGGGTTGCTGACTTCCTTTGCTCCAATTCTGAGATTTATGAGGTGAGAAGAAAACCCTGGAATTCACCCACTACAGTTTTCTTTGGGTCCTGAGGTTCCTAGCCAATCAGCCTTCTCTCCACCTTCCAGAGTCTTCTTAGGTTTGCTTGACATGTAATGTCTTGGATTTTGGTTGTTCTTAGAAGGAAGAAGAGGGAAAGTACATCTAGTCCATCTTCTTAAAATTATCAGGCAGAAGTCTTGATATTTTAGAAATATTTTATTCTCCTTTACACTTTTGTATCTGAATAGAGAATTCTAGGCTGTGCTCAGAATTTAATAGTTTAACTGCACTAACTTCTACTCTTCCAGTGGTGCTCTCAAATTTCATTCCCTTTGAATGGGTTCCTTCTCTCTCTCTCTCTCTGTCTCTCCCTCTTTTCTTTCTCTCTCCCACTCCTTCTCACTCTCTACCACTCTCTCTCCCTCTGTTTCTCCCCCTCCCTCTCTCCCTCCTTCTCTCCTCCCTCTCTTTCTTCCTTCCTTTCTCTCTCTCTCTCTCCCTCCCTCCATCTTTCTCTCTCCGCCCTCCCCCATACTGCGCTCTCTCTAGAATTCTAAAACTTCTGAAATGTGTGCTTTGGTGTGTATGTTTTCATCTCTTTGGTTAGGTAATGCTAGGGCTTGTTCAGTCTGGAGATTCATTGCCTTGGGGATGGAGAAGTGCCCCCCATCACTTATTTGATGGGGGTGGTTTCTTTACCTCTCTTTCTCACTGTTTCTGAGTTTCTAAAGAGCCAGATGTTGTGTCTGCTGGGTTGCTTCTTGAAGTTTCTTATCTTTTCCCATTCATCCTATATCTTTTCCTATTCATCCAACACAGAAATTTTGAGAAGACACAATTTGACCCATTGACTTTCTGAACAAATTCTTCTAATCTTCCTATTTATTATTTTTTGTGATCATATTTTTATTTTATAAAACTTCCTTCACATTTTTCTGATCTTTTCCATTTGTCATAACATGGCATTTCTGAGAGTGGAGTGACTGTACTTTGGATTCTTGGAATATACATATTCCAAAGCTTGCTACGTTATTTTCTCTGGGTTTCTTTCAAAAAATAAATAAATAAATCTATTCAATGCATTGTCCATTTCTCCTAGTTTTGGTTTTTGTTTCCTCTTACTTGTTTTTGGTTTCTCTTCCCCATTGAAGGAGTTCATTTATCCGAGGCTCCTGGAAACCTGTTCAGGTTTAACAAAGAGGAACTGAAAAAATGATTGAAAAGTGAGCTGTATATTTTTACTAGTGCCTCCAGATTGCATCCCCTCCCACCCTGCTCCATGCCCTGGAGGCTGACCTATGTGGGCTGCATCATCTGGCTTCCTTTGCACTCCAGATTCTGATGGGATTTGCCACCAGAGCACTAGCAGGGGGTCAGACATCAAGATGAAAGACTGCGGAGAACCAAGGTCCTGGTCTTCTCCCCCTGAGCTGTGTCTTAGCACAGTGATTGCATTCCTCTGCTGAAGGTGACAGACATCTCCTGTTGCTTGACCTTCTCTGACAGCCTCAGCTCTTTCTGGGTTCTAGTAAACACTCCCATCCTGACTTGTGGACACAAAGGTGATAAGAGCTGCTTCTGCTATTCCTCCCAGGACCTGCTCCACCTCTCTCTGGTTTGTCTTACCCATACCCTCAGTTCCCTAAGTAGCCCCATAATTAAACCCTGTTCTACTTCTCCTTTTGCAAGTTCCATGAGGACTTCTTGCCAAGGCGCTGATCTATATAGAAGATCCGTGCACTTGGGCAAGGCCTGTTAACTGGTGGGGTTCATGGTACCATCACTGGCCTTTTCATGGGAGGGCATCAAATATCCATGCATTAGTGTGCCTAGGCTGCCATAACAAAGTACCACACACTGAGTGATTTAAACAGCAGAAATTTATTTTCTCATAGTTCTGGAGGTCAGAGGTCCAAGATCAAGGTGCCAGCAGGGTTGCTTTCTTCCATAGGCCTCTTTCTCTGTAGCTTGCAGATGGTCAATTTCTTGCTTTGTCATTACATGAACTTTCCTCTTTGTATGCAAATCCTGGTGTCTCTGTGCAACCAAATTTCCTCCTCTTATAAGAGCCACAGTCAGAATGGATTAGGGCCAACCCTGATGGCCTTGTTTTAATTTATTCACCTCCTTGAAAGACCTGTTTCCAAATATCGCCATATTCTGAAGCATTGGGGGTTGAGGACTTCAACACAGAAATTTTGAGAAGACACAATTTGACCCATACAAATCTGTATCTGGAGGTGTCTCTCTGGATCAGTTAAATACATTGAGATGTGTTCCATCAGAAGAATCCTCTGAGGTTTGAGGAGCTACCGTCAGGCTATGGGCCTTTAGAAACAGGTCCTGGAAAATGACCCCACTGTTCACAGGGGGAGTTTTCAATGACGCTCCCAGGAGTCAGGCCTGGTACTGAGCCTCCTCAGTGTGTGTCCAGAATCTTAAATCAGCCCGTCTGATGTGTCCAGAGAATGATCACCTGCCTTGGGATCAGGGAAGGCATCTGTCAGCAACCCAGATCCAGGGAGGCAGCACCACCTTCCCCTCTCAACCCTGTTCCTCAGCCCTGCCCTTTGGGGTTTTGGATGCCTCTGACACATTGGCTCTTCTGGGTTCCTGCAGAGTAAGTGGACTGCTTGCTACTCTTCCTTTCCACAGGCACTTGGTTTATATGTTTTTTCTGCTTCTCTGAGTATGTGACTACTAGTTCATCTGTGACTTAACCTATAGAAAGAATTTACACTGGTGCATGTTCAGTCAGTGTTAGCTGTCTTCTCATCCAGGGATGCCTCCTTCATTCTTTGTCCTTAATAGGTTTATTATGCCTCCCCCCACCCCCAACCTTTCATCATTGTGGTAATTTTGGGGAGGGAGTTAAGGCAAAGACTATGGCTGATCCACCACATTTAATGAAAGGTTCATGCTGACTCTTTGAAATTAGCTCTGACAGGCCTGCAGTTGCTTCTGCCGACTATTATGAGCATCCTGACCACTAGTATCCAAACCTATGTAGTAAAGTATAACGAAGGGGCTGGATTTCAGATTTTTTCAGTATTAGGTATTTCTATTTGTATTCCTCAGCATAATATGACTAGTTTTTTGCCCTGAAGAATTTCACCATTTTATTACCAGCTTTCCTCAAAACCCTCTTGTCTACTATAACCCAGAAAGAATTCAAAAGCTTTAATTTTATATCAAATTCTAAAAAACACTTTGAAAGCCCTGGATTTATATACTTCCTGTGCTAAGATTAGCCCTTTTTTATTAGTAGTTTTATTTAAATAATCTTTTTATTTTAGAATAGTTTTTGATTTCTAGAAAAGTTGTAAAGACAGCACAGAAAGCCCCTGTGTGCTCCTCATCCAGTTTCTCTGATTATCAGCTTATATTAGAAGGTATATTGGTTACAGCTAAGGAACTGACATCAGTACTTCACTATTAAACTTCATACTTCGGGACCCCTGGGTGGCTCAGTGGTTGAGCATCTGCCTTTAGCTCAGGGTATGATCCTGGGGTCCTGGGATTGAGTCCTGCATCGCGCTCCCCACAGGGAGTCTGCTTCTCCCTCTGCCTGTGTCTCTGCCTCTCTGTGTGTGTTTCTCATGAATAAATAAAATCTTAAAAAAAAAAAAACAACTTCATACTTCACTCAGATTTCACTTGTTTTTCCTAATGTCCTTTTTCTGTTCTAGGATCTCATCCAGGAAACCAAATTACATTTAGTTATCATGTCTCCTTAAGCTTTCTTTAGTTGGTGACTGTTTCTCAGACTTCGTTTTTGATGACCTTCAAGAATGCAGGTCAGGAATTTTGTAGAAGTTCCTCACTGTTGGTTTGCCTGGTGTTTTTCTCATGGTTAGACAGGGGTTATGGGCATCTGGGCAGGAAGACTATACAGGCAAAGTGCCCTTCTCAACACATCATATCAAGGAAACATGCTGTCAACATGTCTGGTGGTGTTAAGCTTTATCCACTGGCCACTCCTTTTTTTTTTTTTAAACATTTTATTTACTTATTCGTGACAGACACACAGAGAGAGGCAGGGACATAGGCAGAGAGAGAAGCAGGTTCCTCTCAGGGATCCCGATGTGGGACTCGATCTCCAGACCCAGGATCACGCTCTGAGCGGAAGGCAGATGCTCAATCACTGAGCCACCCAGGCGTCCTTCCACTGGCCACTCCTAAAGCTACTCTCTCTCTTTTCCATGTTCTACATTTTGGAAGGAGGTTTTGAAGTGGAGTCTGCACTCGGGGCAGCTAGTTAGGTGACACCTTCTTGAAACCCCCCATCTTTTTTGAGTTTACAAAACGACAGACGATTTGGACAGCTTGAGTTTGTTGATGACTCTCTATGGATGAGTAGAAGTTGTTCTAAACAGCACTGGTTAAAGACAAAAGCCAGATTGTCCTCTGATGCCCCCAATGTCCTGCCTCCTGAGATAAGACCATTGTCTTTTCTCAAAAACAAAGTCCTTGACATTATGGCAACTGGTTTTTCTTTTTTTTTCTTTTTTTTTTTTTTAGATTTTATTTATTTATTCATGAGAGACACAGAGAGAGAGAGAGACAGAGACAGAGACAGAGACACAGAGAGAGAGGCAGAGACACAGGCAGAGGGAGAAGCAGGCTCCATGCAGGGAGCCCGATGTGGACTCCATCCCAGGTCTCCATGATCAGACCCTGGGCTGAAGGCAGCGCTAAACCGCTGAGCTACCTGGGCTGCTCACAACTGGTTTTTCTACAAGCAAGCAGCCACATATCAAGAGGTCTCCTGAGGGGGTCCAAAGAGCCAAATTTGGCTTATACTTAGATGTGGATTTCAAAAAGTTCTTACATTCTTGGGTGGGTTTGTTGGAATCAAGCTGTGTACTCTGGCAATGAAGACCCTAAGAAGAACACCTGGAAATCTGGAGCTGTGTGAGTGGTGATGAAGGTGCCAGGCACTTCTCTTACTCTATAGTTTCCTTTGTCCTTGGGTCAGATCTGTCTTCCATTGTGCAGGACGTGGATCTAATGTCTTGGCACTTCCCCATCTCACCAGGCTCTTCTAGGGGCTAATGAAACAAGGGTTTAGAAAGTTCTCTGTGCTCCCTGGAGGACCAGAAAAGCCCTGTGCCAAATGAACACTGTGTGATGCTGACTGCTCTGCCCTGAGCCACCTGTGCAGATCTTCAATTTCTCCAGATTGATGGGAGCAAGATGGTGAGAGATCTAAGGAAGGAGTTCATTTCCCTGTAGTACAAACCAGCCTGAGTATAAAAAGTGCCACCCAAAGCCCCTTAACACTATGCTTTATCCACTCAAACTCCTAAAAGTTTGGCATCTCCTAGAGTCCCTGTTCTCGAACCATGCCTGGCTCTCACGGGCTGTGGCTCCTTTAGGTTCACTTTCTGAGTGCCAGTGAAGTGAGTGGTTGCATGTAAATACCTGGAATTGGGGTCCTTTGACTTTTTGGTCTGGTTTACTTCTATAGCACATAGCTTTATTTATTTATTTTATTTATTTAAATTCAATTAATTAACATAATGTGCTACCAGTTTCTGAGGTAGAGTTCAGTGATTCATCAGTTGCATAGAACACCCAGGGTATAACACACAATTTTGTTTTTTGGTTTTTTTTTTTACCAAAGAAGGGCAACTGGGCTCTTTCTCAACTTAATCTTGGAACTATAGACAGAAGTAAGATTTTTTACATGTCGTATACATGGTGGACCCTATTACAGGCACATCTCATTTCATTGTGCTTCACTTTACTGTGCTTCACAGATACTGCTTTTTTTTTTTTTTTTTTTTTAATAAATTGGAGGTCTGTTGGCAACTCTGCATGGGGCAAGTTTGCTGGCACCATTTTTTGCCACAGCATTTGTTCCCTCTGTGTCTCCGTGTCACATTTTGGTACTTCTCACAATAGTTCAAACCATGCGATTATTACTATATCCGTTCTGGTGATCTGTGACCAGTGATGACTCACTGAAAACACGGATAAAGGTCAGCATTTTTTAATAGTAAAGTATTTTTTAACAAACTAGTGTTTTTTAACTATTTTTGTTTTATACATAATGCTATTACACACTTAATAGACTAGGGTATAGGGTAAACATTAGTTTCATATGCATTAATAATACAAAAATTTCATTGGCTCACTTAACTGCTCTGTCCCCCTTAGTTCAGGTCTGAAACGAAACCTGCAATATCTTCTAGGTATGCCTGTATTTGGAATTAAATGGTCCCTGACTACAGGACCCTGTTGCTTCAGGGTGAGAATTAGAAGCTACAAATAGATTTTTTAAAAAGCTGAAATCCAGTCTCCTGTTCATTCAATCACTTGTTCACTCATCAAAGATAAACCACGCCTACACACTCACCCAGCACTCCGCAGCAGCAGCCAGGGACAACAGAGAGGGGGTGGCCAGCACTGCGGAGCCCTGGAGCCAAACTTTAAAGGAGGCCAAGCTGGGGGCAGTGCACAGGAATGGTTAACCCGAGGGCTTTGCACACTGTTTCCAGGAACACACCCAGGAAAAGGTGAGGCCCACTCATTAAACTGAGGATCCAGCCCAGTTACATAAAGACACTGGGTTATTTTTATAAAGAAAGAAAGGAGGCAATCCCTTCCAAACAAATCCCAGATGGGCCGAGACCCCTCTCTGTAAAATAAACACGCCCAGAACTTAGGAAGTGCGAGGGGAAATGTTTACAGGAGATCTGAGAGCTGCGCGGCAGGGGCCTGGAGACCTGGGCTATCCAAAGTCTGCCTCCTTTGTGAAAAATGCAACGCTGCAGCCAGAATGTGGAACTCAGCATAGACGCTAGGCTCCTATCCACCATGGAATCAGTTTCTAACACTCTAAGATGGTCTCCTGTACAAGATGAAATTCCTTTGCAATTTCATTAGATTATTTATTTTAAAGGTATCTATTGAGTTATTGCCACAAGATTTTCTTTTTATTTGAGCATTTTTGGTACCCATTTACATTATAATAAGCAATTAAATTGAATGTACAATGCAAAGGAAAAGAGGAATGTTCGTGTGTAAGCATGTACAATATGTGTGAGTGTACATGCGCCTATATGAGTGGGATCATATGGCCTACAAAGGGTAGATTCGCCAAGTTTAGCAAATAAAAATGTTGGACTTTGGTTAGATTTGAATTTCTTTTTTTTGTTTGTTTGTTTTTTTAAGATTTATTTTTATTGGGGACACCTAGGTGGCGATTTAGAGCCTGCCTTCAGCTCAAGGAGTGATCCTGGAGTCCTGGGATTGAATCTCACATGGGGCTCCCTACATGGAGCCCGCTCCTCCCTCTGCCTGTGTCTCTCTCTCTCTCCCTCCCTCTCTCTCTATCTCTCATGAATAAATAAATAAAATCTTTTTTAAAAATTATTTTTATTTATTTTACAGAGAGTTTGTGTGTGGGGGGGATGCACAGAGGGAGAGAGAGAATCTCCAGCAGACTCCCTACTGAGCACAGAGCCCCCTGGGGCTGGATGTCATGACCCTGAGATCATGACTTGAGCCAAAACCAAGAGTCCAACATTCAACTGACTGAGCCACCCAGGTGCCCTGGTTAAATTTGAATTTCTAATAAACAACTAATAATTTTTTAGTCTAAGTGTGTCCTAAATATTGCATGGAGATATTGTAAGTACCATGTAGGCAGATACTGCATGGAACATACCTATACTAAAAATTTAATCATTGTTTATCTGAAATTCATTTTAAACTGAGCCTCCTGTGCTTTCATATATTTGTCTTGCAATCCTAGTAAATATGAGTGTCCAGAGTTATGTTAGCATGTGTGTCATGTGTGTATGTTTATGTGCACATGAGCGTGCTAGGGCCAGATAGGGGAGGAAGGTATACATGAGGAGCATGGGTGACACATCCCCACCAATCTGAAAGAGGTCACCACCACCAGTCTTCATTTCATCCTACCCTCCAAAAGGAAACAGTACCTACCATAAATCATAAATTGCAAATTGTAGTAATTTCCAAAGGCTTCATACAAATTGAAAATATGCATTTTGAGACTTTTTGTGGCTTTAATCAAAAACATTGGAAAATGTCTGGTCCAGTGAACTTCTGACTTTGGGACTGACTCTGAAGGACTTTTCTCTGAGACTCAGGATCCCTGACACATCACTTCCTCTTTTATTGCCTATATCAAGAATGTTCTTAAGTTATACTTTCACTGTCATTAATTCCACATCTGGGGAAATCATTCTCAAAAAAATCTAGGGATACCTGGGTGGCTCAGTTAAGCATCTGCTTTCAGCTCAGGTCATGATCCTGGGGTCTTGGGAGCAAGCCCCAATTTGGGCCCCCTGCTCAGTGGAGAGTCTACTTCTCCATCTCCCTCTGCCTGCTGTTCCCCCTACTTGTGCTCTCTCTCTCTCTCTCTCTCTCTGTCAAATAAATAAAATCTTTAAAAATAATAACAGTAATCTAAAGTGCATTAACTCCATTATGTAAATGCCTGGTTTATAAGATGAACTGCAATGTTTACAAAATAAAGACAACTGCAAACACCTAAATGCCATAGGTTGGTTATGGTCCATTTACACAATAATATAATACGCAATCGGTAACGCAATGCTTATGAAAGTTTTCTGTCATCCAATCTAAAGACAAATTGACAAATAGGAGATAAAAGCAGTTATTAAATGATTTTTCTATTTATAAAATGTATAGTGCATGAAAAATCTGGTAGGCAAAGAAAAAAACATGCACGGATTATTATCAAATTGGAAAAATATAAAGGGAACAAAATGGACCAAAATGTTGATAGAGCTTTTCTTTTTTTGCTGGGTTAATATTTTGGGGGGATTGTTTATGCTTTTTCCAATGAATGTGTGTTACTTCAAAAAGTGGAAATAAAATTTATTTTAGAAGTAAAAAAAGCACATAGGAAAAAGTACTGTTGATGTTTGTGGTGCAGGTAGGGCCCACTTGCATCTCCGTGACCAGGTGTACGTGTGAGCTGTGTGGGAAGCCCTGGGAGTTCTCATACAGGGACCTTGTGAGTACTGGCTATACGGCTGACCCTGCAGACAATGTTGAGCAGATCCCCACTGCTGTGATTCAGGTGCCCTGGGCTACCAGCCAGCTGATGGCACTGCCTAGCAATTTGAGGTAGGCATGTTTAGGTAGAAAGGTTTCAGTAAGGGGAAAATGTCATGCCTTTGTGCAAAGACAGCCAAATGGTGGCTGGCGCCCTTATACATAGGCTGGCATTGGGTGGTGGAGCTGCAGTAAATACATATATGCTTGGGAGAAGGACCTTGATGCCAGACTAGTGCCCCAGAATTATTTAAGTAGACTGTTCGTATCCCACCTGTTGGTTTCACATTCTCGTGTGCTCAAGGTTCCCTTCTGTCCTTCATGGTTTAATGGTATTCAAGCTGTGGCCTTCTGCGACTCACATTTCTTTACTGTTCTCGTAGTTCGATGCATGAAAAGTGCACTTGTATATTTGTGTGCTTGCTCTGAGGTATCCCATGACATCTCTGAGGCTGGGAATGGTCAAAGCATGGAGAGGCTTGGGCTCACGAGTGTGGGGGCCCAAGGGCAGGTTTATGCAGAGCCAGTTTGTGGCTGACCCTTCTGAATGGTGGAGTTCCAAAGTGACTTCTCTTAAAAATCAAAAAGAGAATATTGCATTGTATTAAACTCTCTTCTAGACCATGGCACCACATGACACCAATCTGAATATAACCATTGGAAAAGTCACTTTTGCTCTTCCCCTCAGCACCCATTCCATACCCTCTGTTGGGGAGCAACTGTGGGGTAGGATATGACTGGCCTCAGTCCGTGGGGACAGTTGTCAACCCTCCCTGGCTATGGGGGCCCCCTGTAAGTCCTAGTTCAAAACCCATCACCCAGTCTGGGCCAATGAGACATAAAGGGCAGATCCCTGACAGAGTCCCTTTAGAGGGTGTTAGGAAAGCATGAGGCTCAGAAATGTGGCAGCTATACCATAAAGGAAGCTGAGGCCCCTGGAATAAAGCTGACAGTACAGAAGGTAGGAAGAATGTGTGACAGGTCATTGAGTCAGCTATTAAATCTAACCATCATGGAAGACCTCTAGTTCCTGAGCTTTCTAGGCATGCGGGTGTGAGGGCGTGAGGGCCAGTAAGTGCCGTGTATTGTTTCCACTGGATTTTCTATCATTTACCCAGAAAATCTCTAAATTGGTTCCATTATTTTTATAGGTCACAATGTGGATAATGAATGTGTTGGAGAAATAACAAGAAAAAAATACTGAGAAACTTCCTGGAAAATTCAGAATCTATAGTTTTTATAGATAAACCACAAAAACAGTTATTTTCCCCAAATGGCATTAACTTTCTTAGTGGCTCAATTGAAATCACAAATTTGAAAAAGGTGTGATATGAAGTGATTTAGGAGTAAGGCCAAAGATGGCCCTAGAAAAGATGATGTATTGGGGCACTCCCATCAATCCAGCCCATCTTCCTGCCTGTCCCTCATCTCTCTCCCTTCCTATATTTCTACCTCAACAACTAATAATGTGGGTTCTACAGTCAGATTACCTGGGACAGATCCTGGCTTCTCCACTTACTAGCTGAATGACTGGGGGCAATTTTCAGAAGAAGAACTAGCAAAATTCCCTTTGGATCCCACTGGCTCCAAATGGAGCTGATGCCCATCTATGGGGCATCTTTATGGGAGGGGAAAGACCAACTGACAAATACACACTGACCCAATCACTGGGGCAAAGGGGATGGATCTGCTAGCCCAGTTTGCTCAGACCAGCATGGAATAGAGGGCCAGGCACACACTAAGCACTTTAGAGTTAGCCATTGTTATTTGTGTTGCATGCTCACCCAGGTAGCCTGGTTCATTCTAGTCCTACCCAATATAGTCATTAAACACCACTGAGTAATATTCAGGTGAGTATATTAAGTCTGTGGCCTCCCTAACTGATGATTTCTTCGGTATAAGGACAGGAATCATGCTCAAGGGGAGTAGGAGGAGGGCTCTTGCTTTAGTCTTTGAAAGGAGAAGATGAAGTTAAGACAAAGAGTGATCATAACCTTCTCCTCCTCATTTCTATCTCAAGAAGTTGCCAACACTGCCATATTACATTACACATTATGAACATTATCAAGTGTAAATACGAGACACGGTGGGTGTTCTGTGCCAACGCTGCCATGACCACAGTTTCTAAACAAAAGCAAAACTAAACAAAATTTGGAGCATGTGATTCAAAAATGAGACAAAAGACTTGAATGCTGTGACAGTCACAAAAAACTCAGCTCAAGGATTGCCTTTTTCCACACCCCTAGAAGGTTGATTACCTTGCTATCACTCACAATAGGGTTGATAAGATGTGAGCAATGTGAAAAAATTCATATTTCATGCACTGTATGAACAGGGAGAAAGTAGACATAGTGAGCAGGAGGAAGAAAATGAGACATATTTCCAGTTTAAGAAAAATCAGGTCCTGGGGTTCAAATCCAGAGAATTTTTCTGGCAGGGTGATAGGATGATTACTTACCAAATTTCAGCAAAGCTTGTAACACACTAGATCTCAACTACCACAAATAACCCAGTTCTATGTAAGAACAAACAACCTACTTACATTTTTTTAATAATAAATTTATTTTTTATTGGTGTTCAATTTGCCAACATACAGAATAACACCCAGTGCTCATTCCATCAAGTGCCCCCCTCAGTGCCCATCACCCATTCACCCCCACCCCCCGCCCTCCTCCCCTTCCATCACCCCTAGTTCGTTTCCCAGAGTCAGGAGTCTTTATGTTCTGTCTCCCTTTCTGATATTTCCTACCCATTTCTTCTCCCTTTCCTTATATTCCCTTTCACCATTATTTACATTTTTTACTGCTCCTTTCATTTCACACTTTAAAGAATACTAAGGAAAAAGTGAGATAAATTGGAAAGGATGTGGTCCATGTTGAACAACAAATTAAGCAAATATAAATGTGAGCCATTTTTGGAAAATCTGATACACAAATATCTTTCAACCTAGAGAAACTCATAGTTTAGAGGTAAATTTTAACAATAAAGCAGATCTTCTTAAAAACCATTCAACACAGGGGACGCCTGAGTGGCTCAGATGGTTAAGCATCTGCCTTTGGCTCAGGTTGTGATCTGGGGGTCCTGGGATGGAGCCCTACATTGGGCTCACTGCTCAGCGGGGGACCCTGCTTCTCCTTCTGCCTCTGCCCCTCCCCCTCTGCTTGTGCGCTTTCTCTCTCTCTCTCTCTCCCTCTCTCTCTCTCTCTCTCTCTCTGTCAAATAAATAAATAAAATCTTTTTAAAATATGATTCAACATAGAACTTATTTAAAAGATGTGCAATGAAAATGGACAGGAACATATATTTCCATGAAATCTCTAAGTTTCAAATTTCATATGTATCATCTAGGATACCTTCGCTATAGGCAAAAGAATACTTGTGTCACAGCCACAGACAGTGTAAGGATTTCTTACATCAAGTAAGAACAAGTTGAGGGCCTGGCAAGGTTCCAGGCTGGTCAAGTCAACAGCTGGCAATGGCATCAAGAACCCACGTTATTTCATGTCTCTGCTCTGCCCTCATCTGTGGGCTGGAATTGCCCCCAGCTGGTTCCCCTAGTGGTTGCAAGATGGCTCCAGGAATTCTGGATATCAAACCCAGACCTTCAACATCCAGTGTCCAGAAACACAAAAGGACCATGCCTTCATGTGACTCCTTCATGAGAATGAGGGAAGCTCTTCCAGGAGTTCCAGAAATTCTCTCTCCATTATTTGTTGATCAGACTGGGTCAGTGTTCACCCCTAACCCAGTTGTGGCCAAGGCACCAGCCTGTGGCCATCCATAGCCTGGACCACTCATTTGTCCCTCTGAGGAGGGCAGAATTGTCAGTGCCTCTGGGTCACATACAAAAAGAGCAGATACCTAAATGAAATCAAGAGCCTGATCAGCAAGTTATTTTAGAGTTATAGTTGTTTCTGAAAACACAAAAGTTTAGGGGCTTGAATCAAGCGGCCCAGAATTTCAAACACTTTTTAATTCATGAAATAGTTTCAGGGTCAGCAATTAGGGTGATTTCTTTTTCCAGATTTTCCTTCCATTCTAATCTTCTATTGCAAAAGTATGATAATTTCCTTTATAGACATTGTACACACACAGTTTTTGAGGGTCAATCTACTGTGGAGAATGAGGTGTATTTATGTTTGCAATGGAGCATATTCTGTTAGTAGAAAATATTGCAGATACATTCTAATGACATGATTGGGCTGCGCTTTGAAAAGTTGATTTCCGTGGCTTCTTACAAAGTATTAAAATGTTATTTTTAAATCTTCCCTTTTTAAGCCTATATATGGTATTAAGATTTCTATACAGAAATGTTAATTGAATTATATACGTAACTGAAGAATACAATATAATTTAATACAATCCTAAAAATGGAGAAATTTAGTTTGACTGACATTCAATATGGAAGGGAAAAAAGTTGAATTTTGTGTCTGAACATATTTGAGGAGTAATCTGTTAAAAAAAAAAAGCTGCTTTAGCTTCCCCAAAAAGGACTATTTTATTTTAACTTAATTTATGGAATATAAATTTATATGACAATGCTATGATGTTTATCCTGAGGTATGAGAGAATGCAGCCAGTTTTAGCCAACTCCCAAATAGAAATTAATCCAAATAGCATTTCTGGCAGTTTCCAAAATGGAAGAGCCAAGACTCATCTTACTGTGGTTTGGCTTGATGACCACGATAATGCAGATAAGTCAAAATTCCATTTGGTTATGAAAGATGATATTTGATCAGATGTTTCTAGAAACACCAAACTTAGAATTAAGGAAAAATCCCAACACCCACCTTCATTGCTGCCTGTGTTCTAGCTTTTCTCTCGTTTTTGTCTGGTTTTGGGGGGAAGGGACTTCAACAGGAGACCTGTGCCTTACTTCCACTGCTGACCTTGCTGTGTCCTGAGTACTTGCTTCACTGCTGTCCCTCTAGAAACACAAAAATTGTTTATTAATCCCAGTCTCTAGCTCATGCTGATATTAAAATTTTTCATATTAAGATATCCTTAGGAACTGGCTTCTCCCCCAACAAGACCTTTGGTGCTGTGGAGAAGGACCAGTTGAAATTTTAAGGTATCATGCTGCTATGGGTTTGCTCCCACGGCCCTCAGATGTGATGCCTGGAACAGCCACATCAGCCTCTGAGAAGTTACCAGAAGCCAGGCCCTCAGTGCTCCAGAACTACCTTAGGTGTGGTCCAACAACCTGTGTGCAGACAAGCCTTGAGGGGATTCTAATGCCCACTCAAATTTGAGAGCCACTGGGTTAGCCACTCTCAGTTGTTTCTTCCCTCAAAGATCTACCCTTACTAATTGTAAAAACTAGTTTGTTTTAATGATAGGGGATGGGCACGGATGAGTGTTATTTAAGGTTATTTGGAGGGAAAACTATGGATTTCCCTGTTATAACCACAGCATCCTGGGTACGACCAAGCGAGTATTGCAGATTCTTGGTCTCTTTGAGCTATCCCAGGATCAGAAGCCTGGACCAAAGGACAGGCACAGATTCTGCAGAGCCCACTGGGTCAAGAGCTCAGACCAGCTCATCACTGAATGTCGTCGGCTTGGAAGTTGTCAGCCATATGCGCTGTGGTTTGGGATGAGGGAGCTCTTTTCATTTCAGTGGTCATCAGTGCATGCCTATTCTATGAGGTACACCCCACCAGAGTATTGAGGAACTGAGAGTTGGAACAATCCCCAACCATGGGCAGGTGCCAGGTGGCGTGGGGATCACCAGATGATATACTGTGGTCCAGCTAGAACAAAAGGATCCTCCATGGAATCACAGAGCTGGGGACAGGAGTTTGCTGGAGAACCAGATATCATGATCCTACTCTCATCCTGCCATTAAAAGGGTTATAGAATATGGAGAATGGGATCCAGTGTGGATAGAGATGCAGGAGAAGCTCACTTGCCTTTCACACCACAGGTAGTGCTTGCACCCTGCATCCTTCCCTGGCTTCCTTGGCAAAGGGTCAACAGAGCCCTATGCTGGAGGTTCAGCCTTGGAAGAGGAAGGATGGAAGACTTTGAGTCCACAGTCTCCAAGAGGTACCTCTGCAACTGTGGAAACTGATGGGAGTTTATACAAAACTACACACCAACAGTTCTCCTTTACAAAATTTCATTGCCTCAAATGCCCCTAATGCTCACCCAGGACAGATAGGGATTAAGCAAAGTTCTAAGCAACTAAATGGCCCTGGAATTATAGGGGACTGGACTTAAACCTCTAGCTTGGTAGCTCACACCCATTGTGCAGTTCCAGGTGAGTTACCCATTTGCTCACATGAGAATGGTTATTTCAACAAATCCCAGCTCCTTCACTAAGCAAGTAAGATCCTTGGGTAAGAAAGGGCTTGTGGGCATTTATAATAAGGCACAGAACAATCAGATCTATTTTTGCCTGATTTTCACTGGAAGTTTTTCCTAAGATATCCTTAATAATTAAGAAAAAAATTCTAACTATCTAGCAGTAGAACCCCAAAACAGAAGCAGCTTCTCGTGTATGCAGTAGTCCTAAAACAATGTGTCTCTGCACACTGGGGAATTGCTGCGAGCATTGACATCAGTGAGGGCAATTTTGGGGTCTTGTGGCCTTATTTGAATTTCTTAATGTCACAATAACACTAGTGCTAGCATCAACTCCTCTCTACAGGGTTTTTATGTTCCTTCTTCACTCTGATTATGGAAGTGGTTGAGCCTAGTTGGACTGAACACTGAATAGTGCAGGTGTGTGTCTACAGGCATATAGTCATGCCAGGAAACCTGTCTCCCTCTCCATGATGAACACAGCCATCCTAGTACACCTGCCACAGTGCCAGACATCCCAGTATTAGAAATTCACTCAGTGGGATATTGGAGATGTTTTCTCTGCAGGGCCTCCCTGCAATATGCACACCTTTGGGCAGGCTATCACTGAGCTGCATGTACCCCAGCAGCAGATTCGTTAATGGGACGCGTCTAGTGGACTAGGGGAGATGAGTCCACCAGATAGGGAAGCAGCGGCCGGGAATCACTTTGCCAGCTGAATAAATTAATGTGTAGAAACACCCAAATGAACCCTAAAAGTGCATCTGATGAACTTCCAAAGGGAACCTCCTGCTGCCTGTCAGGCTCTCTCTTGTAATACCAACCCATGATCTTCCCATGGTAGAAAGACCCTGATTAAATAACAATCCAGTCCAATAGTCATTCAGACATTTCCTTGGCACGGAGTAGGCGCCAGGCAGTGTCTGGTTGCTGACGTCAAGAGATGGTTAGTGCCCAGTTTCTTCTTCTGGGCCAAGTGGGCAGGTCCTGTCCTGCTCTGATCTGCTAGCCTCTTTCATGAGATGGGAATAAAGTAACTCGAACCCCTTGCTCTTGAAAGGACCAAGAGAAATGGTGTCTGAAGTGCTCAGCAGACCATGCAAAGGCATCCACATGGAAGGAATTACTGGTCTTTTCTGTAAAGGCTAATTGAGCCACAGAGCTGCACAGAGAGTCCTGAGTATTTTGAATTGCCTCTCTCTGCCCTGGATCCAAGCTCTCCACAGACCTGTTCCAATGAGGCATGCAACAGCCCCCGTTAAGTGATCAGTTGAGCCAAACTCTCTCTTCATCCCTTCCACAAATCAAATCCAGGCAGTTCTATTTTTCATGTTGCCTAGTGATACTTAAAAATTAAAGGCATATTTACAAACACTCTGAAGACTAACTGGACAGTCCATAAAGATTGCTCTGAAATGGAGAACTGTGTCTCTCTCTGTGTACAGATCTGAGGTCTCTGGGCCACTCTAACTTTCTCCCCATACATGTTTTTTCAATAAACGGTTCATAGGAAACTGGACCCCCTTTGAAATGAGACACTGTATTTAGGGTTGCTCTTAACAAGTCCTAATTCTGAGAAAGCATGCAGGGTTTCTGAATGCAGCATCTGCTCCAGACTGGCATTTGGGCCCTTAGTGTCTTCCAGGTTGTTTGTGTCTACCTGAGTTTGCTCTGAGCCTGCTCTGAGAGGGGTAAAACCTTATTGGAGTCAGAAGGTGGAAACTGGTGCTGTGTGCTATCTGCCCACATCCCCTACCCTCTCACTATTCCAATGCACGCTTGCAAGGAACTGCACTCCTCCTTTCTGCCCCCTGGGGCAGGCTAGAAGTGCGGGAACCAGCGCTCCCAAGAGCTGCCATGGGTACAAAAGACAGGACTTAGTGGTGAGTTCTGAAAACCCCAATCCTAGTGGATACCCCAGCTCCTTTAGCTCTGGGAGCAGAGAGCACGTCACACTGTTCTGCATGCCCCATGTTACCTCCTAGAGCTGGCATGGGCTGAGCTGAGGTGCCCATGCCGGAAAGTTGCTCATTATACCCCCATGTTGGTCCTTCCCTTCCCAGCTCACTCCCCTGCTACCCTGAAGATGCAGCTGGATTCCAAACAGACATATCCTTTTCCCTCAAATCCTCCTTCCAGGCCTGCTTCGAGAGCCCACTTTAAGACAGAATCTTAGGCTCAGGCTCTTTCGTGGGAAGGTCCCAACAGCAAATTAAAAACAGAGGTTTGGAGAAAGAAGTGAAGCAACTACCGGACCCATCTTCTCTCCTCAGACTCCCTAACACAAAGTCATTTATTGCTTCCCTGCCCTTAAGTCACTGTCAGTGATCCTGACCTCAAGTC
The DNA here is from genome assembly GCF_048418805.1 of Vulpes vulpes. Lineage (NCBI taxonomy): Eukaryota > Metazoa > Chordata > Mammalia > Carnivora > Canidae > Vulpes > Vulpes vulpes. The sequence goes on from NC_132793.1 coordinate 46,977,700, forward strand.
TGGGGTGGAGGAGACATGATCAGTGTGATGATATCCATCAAGATCCCTGTGAGGATCACCTCAAGCTCCATCTGAAAACCAGTCCAGAAGCATTTGCCAGCCACCAGCTGACTACTAATCTCAGTACACGTCCTCCAGGCACATGAGGGTAGGGTGACAGCCTGGAGAGTTGGCCCGAGATCTCCATATTCAGGAGAAGTCAAAGTCACAGTGATGGCAATAGAAGGGGCACTGGTGGCCCCTTCCTTGTTGGAGGCACATGCCCCCATGAGGCCATGACCACTGCCAGGACAGGACACCTGAGACCCCTGGGGCAGAGAGTCTCATCTCTGAGTCTCATCTTGTTTATCACAGGAGCCCTGGTGCCACATGCAGAGAAGGTGCCCTAGGCATGTCTGTATCAACCCCCAAGAAAAGGCAAGACTATAGTCACAGCTGGATGGACTTGGCTGGTCATGATGCAGAGGCCACTTTTAAATTTAGACAGTTTGGCGCCGGCATACTTGCACCCCGATGTTTCTAGCAGCAATGTCCACAATAGCCAAACTGTGGAAGGAGCCTCGGTGTCCATTGAAAGATGAATGGATAAAGAAGATGTGGTTTATGTACACAATGGAATATTCCTCAGCCATTAGAAACGACAAATACCCACCATTTGCTTCGACGTGGATGGAACTGGAGGGTATTATGCTGAGTGAAGTAAGTCAATCGGAGGACAGACATTATATGGTCTCATTCATTTGGGGAATAAAAATAATAGTGAAAGGGAATAGAAGGGAAGGGAGAACAAATGGGTAGGAAATATCAGAAAGGGAGACAGAACATGGAAGACTCCTAACTCTGGGAAACGAACTAGGGGTGTTGGAATGGGAGGAGGGCGGGGGGTAGGGGTGACTGGGTGACGGGCACTGAGGGGGGCACTTGACGGGATGAGCACTGGGTGTTATTCTGTATGTTGGCAAATTGAACACCAATAGAAAATAAATTTATTATTAAAAATAAATAAATTCAGACAGTTTGGGGTATTCACAAAGACAGAGAAAAGACAGCAGCCAAGGGTGGCAGCTCCCAGGTCCTCATCCCACATGCCAAACAGGATGACACAAAGTGAAAGTGGCTGGGATGTTACTGGAAGTCACTGGAGGACCGATGCCATACTGAATCTGAGGGATGACACCGGAAGGCTTCAGTCTCATTAGGACCTAAGAAGCCATGAGAAACTATCTCCTGACAGCCTTCCAGGTGTGGAGGATGGATGGCGTGGGGAGGACCACAGGCTATCCAGCAAGACTCAAATCTGTTGCATTCGCACTTTGTCTGTGTGGCCATCGTGGATACCCAAAGGTTGCCTTTGTGGATTTGAAGTTTCTCCATATGTTGGAGTATTTACAAATGGATCATTTATGAGCATAAGTGAGAACATTCTGAGTTTTCTTCTTCTCCATTGATATTTGAGCACCTACTGATGCCAGATATTATAGCAAACACCTTAGAGATATATTATATTATTTAACTAAATCTTTACCAACCCTGTGAAATAAGAGTTATCATCTTTTGCAGGTAAAGCAACAGATCCTGGTGGTTATGGGATAGGTCTGCAGCTGGGTAGCTGGTGTATAAGCCAGGGATTGTCAGAGGATCCTATTCCCAGGTTCATTTCAACACTTTCCAACTTAGACTTTGTAAAAAGCTCAATGAAATGCTTTCATGTTATCCATCATTTTTAAGAGTGATCAGGAATATTATTTGGGATTTTATGAAAAAAGACCAATATGTCCTTGAGCAAAGTCACTGGGTTCTATCTTGAGGCACAAGGCCTTTCAATGGCAAGCATCAGAGCATCAATCACACCCACTCTGGTCACCAAATGTCATGCACTATTTCCAATTTGTAATGACAACAGCAGTCGCATGACCTTTATTTATTTTATTTTTATTTTTTGCCTCATGACCTTTAAACCTCCATCTGATTGCCTAGGTTCTTTGAAAACCTAAATTTAACAGTTTAACTAAATGAGAATAGGAACTTAACAAAAATAATAATAAATCTCTTTCCTTCCTTGCTTCTAGCTATATCTCACATCTCTCCTACCCAGTGTCATATAAACACAAAAAGGAAGGAATCCTACACTTAGCCCTACTTCAGAATCCACAATGGACATGGCTGGGACAGATTCTCTTTCCACTTCAGGAAGAGGCAGGGAAATGAGTGACAGGTCTGTGTTTGGTTCTTGTGAAAGGAATATAAACAGTGGGGTAGAGCCTTGTATGAGATACAAATGAAAATGAATTTACTCACAACCTCCTCTTTAATGATTTAAGTGTATACTTGAAGGGACTGTTTGTAGGTTAGGATTTTGAAACTTTTAAACTCAGCTGTTTCCTAGTTTTGTTTTGTAAAGTCATAATTGAGAAGATTTCATTGTTTTGCAGAGAATTACACTTGCTGGAACCCCCATGGGGGCTGGCAGCTCAGAGGCTCGTTCCTCTGGGGAGCAGGGCAGGACTTTGAGCTGTGAGCTCCCAGTGCTGTGGGAGGCAGCCAGCAAGCTGAGAGCCAGCCCTTCCAAAGCAAAGCTACAATGTGATGTCCTAACAAGATTTTTGACTAGACTATTAGCAAGATTACTATTGATATTCAGGGTTAACAAGGGGATAAGAAGCATTTGCTTTCATCCCATATATTGGCAGAAGTGTCACTGTTAAAGGCATTTGGGGGAGCAATTTGGTGATATCTATTAAAATTTTAAATGCACACACCTTTGATCCAGATATTCCCCTGTGAGATGTAAAAACTTGAAGGTTTACAAGGGGTGATGAATGTGACCATGTAAATAATATAAAAATTAGGAAATAACCATCAACAAAGGATCAAAGAAGACACAGAATAGACTTTATGGAATACTACGCAGCTATTGAAAAGAATGACATAATCCCATGTGCACAACAATGGAAGACACTAAGATTCATTAAGTGAAACGCAGAAGTGTAGAATGATACATTTCATATAACGATCCTTCAAGTCAAATCAATTGATCACAGATCTCCCCATAGACCACTGAGCATAGGGTGTGGGTCCAGATGTGTGTATGCATGAGGGCAGACTCACCAAAGGGCTGAAAGCAGTTAGTTGTGGGAGTGTTGACAAGAACAGTTGACCCAAGCATGGTCTTTCCCCTGGGATCCTGAGGCTGGGTATCCCTGGGTGGCACAACGTGGCCACACACAAATGCAATTGTCAGTCTTTCCCTTGACATGTGATCAGTAGAGAAGTGAATCTGTGGAGCATAAAGAAGGAAACAGAAGCAGAGAGAAAGAAGCCCAAGAGATGGAGGTACTGCTACCTGGGCTCCAATAACTTTTCATCCGGCTCCTGCTCCATTCCAACGTGTAGCGATAGTCTCACTTTGAGAGTCACTGCCTTGAGTACCCCCAAAAAACCATAGGATAAGTTCCTTTCTCTGTGTGGAGAGATGCTTAATTCAACTCCAGTTGCTTCTGTTACATGTAACCACATTTGCATTTTAGTATATTTTGGGGAGCTATTTCTATTAATAAGTCTCTTGCAAGTTATAAACTCATTGGTTATTCAGCAGACTACACTCTCTTGATCTTTTATTTTATCTTTTCTATCCATGGTACTTAATGTAGTGCTTACTGCTCTGCTGACATTTAATAAATGCTTTTTTTGGTGAATGAACAAGTAGACATATTCAAATGGAGAAATGATAGACAAGGACAGCCAGTGGGTTTATGATATTCTAACAACATGATCCCATTGAATGGAAGCACCCCTAAATGCTGAAAGTCAACTATTTTCACCTCAAAATAGAAATTCCATGTGCTACTACATTTTACAGTTTGTAAGGCATTTTCACATCCTTTGGTGGGAACAGGCTCTGAAGGAGGAGGGATTCTTCCCAACACACCCAGTGGGGATGGGTTCCTTTGGCAATGATCTCCTATCTTAAATGACAAGTAAAGAGTAGCATGTGCCGTGTTGCAGTTCAGCCCTATTGTGGCTGAGCACACTGAGGAGACACGGGGCAGAATTCAATGACCCCAAAGCCACACCCACCACCACAGTGTGACTCAAGAGACACTTCAGTGTGGAAGTTGGCTCAGTTTGCCACCTCTCAGAACATTCGGTGTTGCCCAAGCCCTTAGGGACTCATATTCAAAAATGAAAAGGAAGAGGAAGACTTCACTTACAGTGAGAGAAACCATTTCTCAGGGTCATAAGATTCTGTTTCAAGATCTTGCCAGAAACTTGGTTTATATAGCCCAAGAGGCCTGTGATCAAAGTCAAGTTTTCCTGTTAAATTTGCTAAATATGTCACATCACAATAACAGGCACATTTTAGCTCTGAGTTCGGATGCTTTGAGGAAGAATTTTAATAGCTCTTTTCAAAGTGTGGATTCCCCCCAGCTGAGCAATAAAACCAAGCACGCACTCTGTCCTTTCTCTCACTCCCTATCTCCGACTTACATTTTCTGACTGTTGCATGCTCCACATGTAAACAAGCAATTGCCATCCCAAGCTTACATGGAATCACATGGAATCCTTGACGTTTAAGTCTTTTAATAAAAGATGGCAAGTATCTTTAGTAAATGGTTTTCATGACGATATTGAAACGGGAAATAGAAATTTTCTTACACAGGTAGGAGGTCTACAATGAACACTACACTTGACTCATAATCCTTAAAACTTTTATTAAGACTGAGAGCTGACTGTTAGCCATTGGCGCTCTTGACTCTTCATCCATTTTCCCAGTTTTCTTTGACTTCTTACCTCCTATTCTTTCCAGGAGGGGACAGCCCCAGCTTCTTGGAATGCTTTAATATTTGGCTCCCATATATAAGAATCATTGTGCATTCTAGTTGTATTTTCCCCAACTTGTAACAAGAATAAGACCTGTTATCCAGGGCAGCACCAGCTCACCCATGTGTCCTTCCCTTTCCAGGACATACATGGTGCCTTCACAACAGCTTCTGTTTGCATTTCTGTCATCATTCAGCAATAGAAATTTCAAAATCCCTGGACATTTGCTTCTCTGACTGGTCACATACCATTAACAAAGAAAGTGAGAAAACATAGTTAAAGATCAATAAGTAAGTAAATACATACATACATACATACATACATACATACATACATACAATAAGTTTTGCTGTATCAGAATAATGCAGGCACTCAAGAAGTTAAGTCAGTGATTACAGTCAAAGAATTAGAATGCACCTGAATGCTTATGTAATTCATTAGCTCATTTTTATTTGGCTATGTCTTTTTCCTATGAGACTCCTTTGTATTTTTTTTTTTTTTTGGATATATGTGCTTGCAAAATGAGGAGGTGGTATAAGGATAGACAAGGACAGTGAAAGAGATTAGAATCCAGAACCAGACGCACCTGATTTATGACAAAGGGGTCACTTTCAGGGAAGTTTTTTTTTTTTCTTCAATAAAGCGCTGCTGGGTCAATTGGTCTGCTGTGCAGGGAAAAAAAAAATAACACCAACCCCTACTTCACATTGTACACAGAATCATCATCAGATAGATCACACACTGAAATGTGAAAGGTAAAATGATAAGGATTTTAGAGGAAAGTGTGAATATTTTTATGACCCCGAGGTGGGCAATTTTCAAAATAATTTATGAAAAAGCAATAACTTCAAAATAAAAGATTAATAAAAAAAACAAACAATCTTAAAAATAAGAATGCCTCATCAAAACGTGTCATTAAAGAAGCAAAAATTAAATACACAGATTTAGGGAGAAGTTTGTAATGCACATAACAGGTGTATTTTCCCTAAAAGCCACCGCAAAACACCTCTGGAGTAAAATGAAGTAAAATAAAAAACAAAAGCCATATATTGGGCACATGTTATATGGCACTGAGCTAAATACTCTACCCACCATGATCTAATTTAATCCCCATGGAAACCCTAGATGATAGATATCATTAAATCCATATTTCACAAGATAGGGGAGAGGGCTATGTTAAGTTAGGTAAGCCCCTGAGCTCACACAGGTAGAAAATGGCAGGGTCAGGAGCCAAACACAACCCCTTGCCTCTGTGGAACTCTTCAGCTAGTGCATCCAACCAGCCATCTCTCTCTCCTCCTTCCATTTCTTCCATCCATGCACTCACCCATCTACCCATTCCTCTTTCTTTACTTATGTTCATCCATGACAGTGTAAGGCCTTGAATGAGAGTCCAATATTATATTCTGCTTTAAGATTTTTGGTGAGACCGAGAGAGAAGAAATTCAAAGACTGATGTGATAGAATGACGAGTCAGCCTTGGGTAAATGCTTTAACCCATGGGTTGCCTCTTTCATTGGAGTATAACCACCTGGCTTCTCAGCTGGGTGGATCCTCAATTTTGCACCTTGAGAAAGTTATGTTCCAGTTCCCTTAAGAATGGCTCGAAATCCAAACTTCAACTTTTCTACTCCAAGCAATGGAAAGTATAGAGGGAAAACTCTCAAGAGAAAATATGTCTCAACACTCAAAACCATGAAAACTCTGATGAATTGGTCAAGTTTACAAGACCTCTAGTTCTATAGCAAGCTGTGATAACTGTTATCAGGTTAGAGATGGGAAGGGTTTCGATGATCATGTAGTCAAGGTTTGTCAGCCCTAGATGCACAGCAGAGGACAATTCTGGGACCAGGTATCATGCTGTTTTTAAAGTTCTCCAGGTGATTCTAATGTTGAGGCAGGGATGAGAACACAGAAGTACTCCAAAGTTCCCTGACTATAGGGGAAGCTAGGAGGACTCAGAGACCCCAACAAAGGGAGGATAAGTGAACCACAGTCATTTAAGAAGGAACTCATAGTGAATTAAACAGGTCAGTATTTTTACTACTCCAGAGAATTCCATAGCTCTGCTATAAGAGATTAATAAAGAACACCAATGAAATCCATCTTCTTGCTTTGCATCTTCTAAGGAGACTGGCTATCACTTGCCCAAAAGAGCCCATAAATTTTTAGGATAAATTTGTACCAGATCTAAGTATTCAGCAACAAAGTCACAGAGAGACCATGAGTCATGTGTAAGAAATTCGACTCAACCCACTCCAATGAGGACATGGTACAGAGAAGGAGAATATTCATGGTTCTGTTTTGTTTTGCTTTGCTTTGCTTTGCTTTGCTGCTCCTAGTTCTACAAAAAATATCTATGTCTATATCTACATCTACATCTACATCTACATCTATCAGGATGGCTTACAACCAGGATACACCCACACATTTACACACAATACATTAGGAAAGATGAAGTGATGAAATAGAAATAGAGATAATGAGTCAGAAACAGAAGATGTTTTGAAGGACAAAAAGTACGTATGCAGAGACATTGAATGAATAAAGGGCATTATTTATGGATGCCTAAGAATGAAGAAACATAATACTTAAATAGTTATTAAAGGGGTTTAATTAAATAAATTATGAAAGGTCAATAAGATTTAAAAAATGAGGGTACTCTACGTGATGATAAGGAAAAATTTCCGAGGCAAGCTGAAACAAATGGGAAGTTCAGACCAGGGCACTGAACCCATTACCACCTCCAGGGGAGGCAATACCAGGAGCAGTGGCTGCCTCCAGGGAGGGTTTCAGGATGGGCAGGGACAGGAGGTAGTTGACATTCATAGTAGACCTTTTTGATCTACTGGAATCTTTGGTACTATATGTATTCTCTTTTCCCAAATAAAATAATAAAGTCACACTAAAATGTCACTTAAAAGAAATACATAATTTTTAGAGAAGCAGAAATTCAAGCCTAAAGAAAGGAAAAATACAACAAACTTAGAAACATATAGTCCTGAATATTTTATTTTATTCCATTGTATTTTATTTTTGTTGAATAATTTTTAATTTTTTTCAAACTTTTATTTAAATTCTAGTTAGTCAAAATAGAGTGCAATATTGATTTCAGGAGTAGAATTCAGTGATTCATCACTTACATACAACACCCAGTGCTCATCACAAGTGCCCTCTTTAATCCCCATCACCTATCTAGCCCGTCCCCCACCCACCTCCCTCCAGCAACCTTGTTTGTTCTCTATCATTAAGAGTATTCTATGTTTTTTTTTAAAAGAGCCTCTTATGGTTTGTTTCCCTGTCTCTCTCTTTTCTCCCCCTCCCATATGCTTTGTTTCTTAATTTCCACATATGAGTGAAATCATATGGTATTTGTCTTTCTCTGACTTTTTCACTTAGCATCATGCACTCTAGTTCCATCCACGTCATTGCAAATGACAAGATTTCATTCTTTTTCACGGCTGAGTAGTATCCCACCATATATTTATATATGTGTGTGCATATGTGTGTGTATATATATATATATATATATATATATATATATAAATATACATACACTGCCTCTTCTTTATCCATTCATCAGTTGATGGACACTTGGGCTCTTTCCATAGTTTGGCTGTTGTTGATAATGCTACCATAAACGTCAGGGCTGAATACAATATTTTATTTTATTTTATTTTTTAAAGATTCTATTTATTTATTCATGAGAGACACACAGAGAGAGAGGGAGAGAGACAGGCAGAGGGAGAAGCAGAGGGAGAAGCAGGCTCCATGCAGGGAGCCCGACGTGGGACTCGATCCCAGGTCTCCAGGATCACATCCTGGGCTGAAGGCGGTGCTAAACCGCTGAGCCACCGGGGGTGGCGGGGGGGGGGGGGGGCACACTGAATACAGTATTTTAAAGCTGTCTCCTGACCTGTGAAGAAAAGAAAGGGAGAGGTAAACTTACAAAAAGCAATCTGAACATTAAGGAATGACTTTCCCAGCCTGGATCTGGGTTGCTCAGGCAAAATTAGAAACTGTCAGATTGTGTTGGCAGCAATCATTCTCCCAAGGTCAGCCAGAACCCATGACCCCAGTGTGACCTCCTACTTGGGACACTCTCTTTCAAATCAAAAGCCTGAGTCTTAATGATGCCCATTTCTGAGCACAGCCTGGTCAACCCAGACACATTCTCTTAGGGCAAGGACACCACACAGCCTCATCCAGGTGTCTTACCTCTCCATCCAGTTGTCCTACCTCCTTCTATGCTTTGCTGCATGATGAAGAGACTCTCATCTTCTGTGATGGTAACATGCTACAGTGCTGACTACAGATGTTGTTGACTTGATGTAACAGCCTTTCCTGGAGACAAAATACCATTTGCATTTTCAATGCTGGAAATTTTAGGTAGAAAAACACTTTGAAAGACTCTAAACTATAGAATCTTCCATCAGCAACCCTTGACTCCTACCATAAAAGCAAACTCCTGCATCTCCCCCCTGGGGTCTGTTCTGTGCATACTATAAGTGTCATGCTAATTTGGGAGATATTGATTTCTGTATTTTCCTCTGGTCCCTCTCCCCTTCACTTTTCCCACTTAAACTAATAGACAAGCTCCATGCTTCCTTATATTGGTGGAGGGTGGCAGGGAAAAAGAAGAATTTGTCTGCAAGAGACTTCAGTTGCCTGATTTTACTTCCCCAGGGGCCTATTCAGGTTGGACATTGCACCCAGTGCTGGGAAGACAGGGGAGTGAATGCTGTGCCCCAGGCTGGCCAGAAGGGTCATGGGAAGTGTCGGCCTCAGATGGAAGGCTGACATTGCCAGGCAGCAGTGGCATATCCAGGAAGGTGGTAGGATCAGAGGTCCATGTGTGAGGAGTCCAGAGATCCAAACACTGAGCTTCAGAATATGGAGTTTAGGCACCCCTGCCCCCACTGCCCCTACCCCCTACAAACTCTCCGAGATGCTGTGGCGGAGGGACCCCCAGTAATGCCAGGATGGTGTTTCACATGCATTTAGTTGGGGGCAGGAGTTCTGAGTCAGAATGACATGATTTGAGGGGCTAGAGATAATTTTATTTCTTGCATACCTGAGTATGTGGGCTGCAAGTCCTGCCAGCTACTCATAACTTTCCAAGAACTGTTCCAGAACAAGTCTGATAACCTCTTGTACACTGACTCTAAGTAGAATTAAAAGGAAACAGAAAGAAAAATTTTGAAAGTGAGTCCTCTTTTGCCTCATGGCGTGTTTTCTCCATGAAAAAGGCAAAAATGGGGCAAGTCCACATTCCTCCTGCACCCTCATTCCTGCTATTGTTCAGGGGCTGCCTCCACCCTTCATTACTTTTTGTTTTGTTTTGAAAATGGGAGAGGCTCTAAAGCAGAGCTGGAAAAGACTCCACAAGAGGGTCGCTGCCTCTCCTGCGATGTGTCCCCCTGCTTGGCATGGACCCAGGTTTGGAGAAGGGAAGAATGTGTGCTTTCTGGCATTTCACCAATGTGTTTTATAGGCAGGAACCACAGCAATCCTCAAGGAAGAAACTGTGGGTCGTCCAGATGTATCCAGCTGTCCAGGAAAGCTGAGGACACACGGGGGGGGGGGGGGGGTTGTAAAGTGCACCTATATGAAGAAGAAAACCCATGTTTCCCAGCAGTGAGCAACTATAAGCAGGCGGCTCTCACTGCCCATGAGGAAGGAGCTGGATAAGGTCAGAGAGTGACATTCAGGGACCAGAGAGGTCCTACCCACAATGCTGGACTGTTCTCAAGAGAAACCATAAAGTGCCTCAAGCCGGTTGCAGATAAGGTCAAGTGGTCTCATTGTCATCCCATCTTTGCAGGAGTAACAGGACAAAAAACAGACTGGCTGAGAAAGGCAGAGATTAGATAGTAACTACAGCCCTCAACTGCTGTCAGCTCCAAAAAATGACCATACAGAGGTGCATGCTGCCCTATTCCGCATGCTAGTGGGAAGGGGGATGGGTAAGGGAGGTAGCTTTGGGAACAAATACTTCTATATGTCAACCTGCCAGAGGTAAGGACATTTTTCTCCTTCCTTCCTAAGGAGCTGTGGCTGGGAGCGCTCCCTGGCCCCACAGCACAGCCTCTGCGGAGCTAACCTATGGAACCCGTGGGACAGGCAGCTGAGAACAGAACAGGGAGCACCTGCCCCCGCTGCCCTGGCCACCCACACCCACCATGCAGCCTCTACCAAGGCATGGGATGGACAAATAATCATATCCTATGGGCCAAATGTCACCTAAAAATTTGTCTTGCTTAGTCTGCACATAGTTGGTTTTTTTTCTTAAGTAATTGCTAAATCATTTCTTGTAAAACATGACTTGTGGTAAAGTTGGAGAGTCTAGCAGAATGGGGTCTATATCCTCACATGCCCACAGTCACATGGGGCTATAGAGCATCTCCTTTCTAGATGGGACTAGCTCTGCAGCTGGCCATAATCTTCAACACTCCCTATTACACCTCTACTTTGGCCCACCTGTAGGGTTTGGGGGCTGTGGCCTCTGGGAGGATAGAATCAAAAGACCTTTTAAGGCCAGGCTTTGCTGTGACCTGGCTAGATGTCTCTTCTGCATGCACATAACCACTCTGAACTTCAGGCTCGTCGTCTCCAAAAGGAGTCATAATATCTTCTATTGGTACCTCACAGAGCAATGGTGAGAGGAATTGTACTTGAAATTTTTTTTTTTAATTACAAACAGAAGATAAGCAGAGTGGCTTAGAACACACCCAGGTGGGCAAGACAAAGCTCAAGTCTTTGTGAGACACTGGAACTGAAAGAACAAGGAAATACCCTCGTGTGTATCCTTGTTACCATCCTTCTGCCACTCCTTCCCTCAGGGGCCTTCATGCCAATTACCTTGGCTTAGAGAATGAAATGTGATCTTTTGAAACTGCATCAAAATCTATAATTTCCTTTGTTGTTTGGGTTTATAGACTATGACCCTCCTTTTTTGTTTTAAGATATATTCATTTATTTTTAGAGAGAGTGCAAGCAAGGGGAGGGGAAGAGGGAGAGAGAAGCAGACTCCCCACTGAGTGCAGAGCCCACAAAGCTCCAACTAACGACCCTGAAATCACAACCTGAGCTGAAACCAAGTGTCCGGATACTTAACCAACTGGGCCACCCAGGTGCCCCTAGACTATGACCCCCTAAAGTCAGACTCCTTGAAGTCTACCAGCACATGTCAGGATTCTAAAGAATCTTTGCCAATTTGTTTTCTCAAAGGAAAATGCTGAGCCTCCCATTGAGAGGATTCTGAATTTCTCAAGTTGGGGTGAGGATACTCCCATGGTGACTGGGGCTGGCAAGCAACTGGACCCACGCCAGCTGTCTGCCTTCCACCCTCATGTTACATAAACATAGTTTGTCTAACCCCGCCATCTGATCACCGCAAGATAAACACTGGGAGAAATAAATGTGTAGCAGCCCTTCCTCCAATTCCCACCCTGGTCCAGGGGAAAAAAGGTCAACAGAAGTGGAAATGAGACGATAGCTGATTATGTTGGTTTAGCTGATACCTAGAGAAGGTAGTAGGGTTCCAGTAATTAGTGGGGATGTCTTAAGGGGAGAGAGGATTGGTTCCAAGTGCTTGGTGCTCTCTGAGGATGGGAAGGTCAGCTACTCCCTTTTAAACCTACCCCAGGAACTCCGGCAATCTCTGTTTCTAGCATGATCTCTAGCAATAGACATACTAGCATATGTACTCAATACCCATGCAAATATTGAGTTGGGCATTTAGATACATTCCTAGGCCAGATGTGTGCTCTTGTTGCCCCTTGACATCCAGAAAGAGTTCATTCAACTTTCCTTTCCCTGATTTGTAGAAAGCCCTCATCAAGGCTTCTGCAAAATTCTATGACTCAAGTGTTGTCTCAAGCACTTCCACTTGGGGGCATTATTTTCCAGTCCTCACTTATTTGGTCTCCTTTTCATTGCTCTTTGGGGGAACTCAAGCCTATACTTCAATTTCATCAACACACACACGCATATGCACACATTTATGTCAGGGGGACACTTTAATAAACTTTTGAAGGATAAAAGGACTTGCGTGAAGAATTACAAACAACTTACAATTCAACATAAGATGGCTCTGATTTCAAATCCCCGCACAACCTGCAGGCCATGTTGCCGAGACCTCCTGTGTACTTTTTTTTTTTTTTTTTATGATAGTCACAGAGAGAGAAAGAGAGAGAGGCAGAGACACAGACAGAGGGAGAAGCAGGCTCCATGCACCGGGAGCCCGACGTGGGACTCGATCCCAGGTCTCCAAGATCGCGCCCTGGGCCAAAGGCAGGCGCCAAACTGCTGCGCCACCCAGGGATCCCTCCTGTGTACTTTTTGTTCATTCTCTTTGCCCTTACCCCTCCTGTGTCTCCAGGTCGCTTTCTCTTTCCAGTGCAAAGTAGGATAAGCCATCCACTGGTACTGTGGCCTGGGCCAGCCCATTCCCTCCCCTTCTGTCCCTGGGAGCCCACCAAGACATTCTCTCCTAAGATAAGAATTCCCTCCCTATAGTGAATTATGGCTCAGGCTCTGAGAATAATGCTTCATGGCACCACTCCCCCCAATGGGGACCCTCCTTTCCACCTCTTAATCCTACCCTTTGGAAGCTGCTAGTTGTTCTAAATTTTAGTTTTCAGGACCAAGGAAGACCTGAAATGACTGTGTTATCCTAGAAATGAAAATGGAGTCTTTTTCTTCTACTCATGGACACTGCCAGGTTTCTCTCTGAAACCTGAAACTAAGAAGTACACTATGTATATCTTTCAAAAATATGGGTCAACCTGTTCTATTAAAATGGAACATGCCTCGGCGGCTCAGTTGGTTAAGGATCCAGCTCTTGATTTTTGGCACAGGTCACGAGATCAGGGTCCCCTGTCAGGCTCTGTGTCCAGCAGGGAGTTTGCTAGAGATTCTCTTACTTCTTCTCTCTCTCCCTCTGTCCCTCCCTCTGCTCAGGCCTTTTCTCTCTTTCTCTCTCTCCAATAAACAAATCTTTAAATATATATATATATAAATTAAATGTATCACATATTTATAGAATTTTGATGGTCTATGTCTTAGCTTTGGTCTCCCCAAACAGGCCATGAGATAAGGACTTGGGTCCAAGTGGTTTATTAGGGAAGCAATCCTGAGAAGTACTCTGAGGGCCTGAAGAAAGTAAGATGGGAAAGAGTGAAGGCCGTCAAAACAGTGGGCTCCAGATAGTGACTTCTAGAAGCCAGTGGAGTCCAATCCTTGGTGACCTGAGAGACTGTGTGGGCAGACAGCTCAGAGTTGTCCAGGGGAGGGCAAGGACAGAAAGCATCAACCCTACACAGTATGGTCAGAACTGGCAGGTGGCCCCAGAAATGGACCTAAGGAACTGTGGACTGGACATCCACTCCATCTGCTCCTGAGAACTAAGGTGATTTTTTTTCCCCAGTATAATTAGCAGAGTGACTACAACGTGCATACAGCATATATTACCTTATTTGCTTCCTCCAGCAAATCCATGCAGTTTGTGTTCTCCCTATTTGAGAACAAGATGACTGGAGCAGTGAGAGTTTAAGCACCATGCTGTGGCTCTGCAGCTGATCATCAACAGGACCAGGGTTTGATTCTTATATATGATGCTGTAGGACAGTCTTCAAAAATGTCCACTGCTAATTTCCTCCCAATAAGTGCGTGCTGCTTCATTCATCAAGACACACTGTCTGTACGCACCACTACCCTGACTCTGTGCTGGCCTGTGGCTACTTTGCCCAATGCAGTGTGACAGGGTAACACCATCTCAGTCATAGGATAGGCCTTCTGTAGCTCACACCTTCTGATTTCTTTCTTAAAGTCAACCACCCTGCATAAGGTGGGCCACCCTGAGACCACCTTGCTCTGAGGAAGCTCCATGTAGCTTCACGGAGAGGGGCAGCACCAAGAAACAGCCATGTGCGTGACGACTTCCTAGGCCCTCCAGCCCAGCCCAGAGGCCAGAGGAGCTCATACAAAATGAGTGCCTTCAACCAGTGCTGTGAAGAACAGAACCACCCAGCTGAGCCCAGTCAACCCTCAGAACAATGAAAAGTAACAAACACTTATGGTTGTAAGCCACAACAGTGTGGCATGATTTATTAACTGAATAATGCCATGTTTCCCATAGCCACTACCTACCTGTCTATAACTTGGATAAGTAGAATCATTTTTAAGATAAAAACAATTAAATAAAAAGGATTTGATCGGAAAACGTTAAGATTTCTCTCAAGCATCATATAATTTTGAAGCCATTGCTGAGGAATTATTTCACTGTAGGTCTGGAATGGCAGCAATGCACAATGAGGTCACACAAACGAGAACACAGCAAGGTTTGCAGGCCCAAGGCCTGTGTTTGCTTCGAGCCCAGGCTGGTTCATCCATGTGCCTTTTTCGGTGGATTCTCCCTTGCTCTGTCTCCATTAACATACCCAGCTTCATCATCTTCTTCCTAGAAACGACTTTGGAGAAGGAAGTAGAAATTAAGAAAATAAGTAGAAAGAACTAATAGTTATTATCTTATTTAGCACGTATGTGACTGCCAGTCTGTGCCCATCCCCAGAGACAGGGGAGTGGACAAGTAGATGAGGTTTCTGCTGTCACAGCACCAGGGAGGGTGTCACTAAACACCTCATTATATAACAAATGATCTAGTGCTGACTTATTCTAATAAAATAGGATAAAATGTGGGTCCAGCCTAGCCTGGAATGTGGGGGAAAGCTTCTCAGACTAAGAAATACTTGGGATGCCTGTGTGGCTCAGCGGTTGAGTGACTGCCTTTGGCTCAGGTAGTGATCCTGGGTCCTAGGGTTGAGTCCCACATCGGGCTCCCCGGAGGGAGCCTGCTGCTCCCTGTGCCTATGTCTCTGCCTCTGTGTGTGTGTGTTTCTCATGAATAAATAAATAAAATCTTTTTAAAAATAAAGAAAGAAATACTCACATTATACTTGTCAAATCAATAGGAATTGGCAGGTAAAAAGGGGGCATTGTGAGCCTTGGACCTGAAATTAGGAAAGTGTTAGGCATAGGAAGCTACATGTACAAAGGCCCTGTGGCAGGAAAGTTCTACTATACCCCTGCTTCAGGGCTCTCCCCAAAGCCTGGACAACAGAAGGCCGAAATGATGAAACGTCACTTTGATGGTCCTTGCCCCCACCTGCCACATGGGGGCAGCACGTCACTATGGCCATCGCTGCCAGATCCTGGAGGCGGCCGAGAGAGCCTTCCAGAAGGCCACAGCCACTCTGTGACACATTTCATTACTCAAGTCTACAGGATGTGCTTCAGTCCTCATTTCTGTGCCTGAGAGAGTCCATCCCCAAAATGACCCCTCCGAATCTTCCTTTTGGCTCCTTCCCCAGGCCTTAGATGTGTGGCTATCCATCTGAGACTGCTCACAACAGGCGCTCTGCTCCAGGGCCTGGGCTGATCATGGTGCTTAAGTAGAGCTGCTCTTGCAAAGAGAGACCAGTCACCCACCCCTTGGTCCCACAGTGCTATTCCTGAGTCCCCATGGGATCCAGCGAAGGCCCAGGGGCCCCACAGCACTACTTCGGAGGAACTGAGATGTCCAGCAAAGTCTCTTGTTTACAACACCACAAACACAGAGAAAAGATGTTAGATGCCAGGCTCACACCTAGCATGGGCATTCATATTAAACCCTTGTGGCAAGTTTATAAGCAGTTTCAAAAATACCTACTTTATTGATGAAAAACAGACAACAACAAAAACAGAGGTGCGAATACACAAAACGCTTTGGTTAGAGTCACAGAGCAAGTAAAAGACCCCAGGGGGACTTGAATCAGCACCTCCCTCTAAAGGCGGAACCTTCCCCCTGTACCATGCCACCACATGGTAGTGGAAGGGAATGTTGGCTAACTCCCAGACTCCCAGCTGCCCACCCTCATCAGCACTATTCAGTGAGGCAGCAGCTTAATGTGGTTCAGATGCTAAAAGACTGTTCTTTGAACAAATAATTCATGGGACACCTGGCTGGCTCAGACTGCAGAATGTGTGACTCTTGAGCTCGGGGTTGTAAGTTTGAGTCCCATGTTGGGTGAGATATTACTTAAAAAAATAAGAAAAGAAAATCTTAAAATAATAATACAGGAAGAATTTAGTTTCACAAAGAAAACAGTCTCCATAATCAGTGATGTCTGGACAACATTTTTTGTCTAAAAGTACACGATGTTCTTCTGTGGCTCAGTTCTGAAGAAACTGAGCATCTCTTTTATTACATGCTGCTTTCATATCTACTTGTTCATTGAGGGCCTGCCTTTATAATAAGCACTTTACTTCAGACATGGTATTTTTCAGTTTTCTAATTTCCTTTTTTTTTTTTTTTTTTAGATTTTATTTATTTATTCATGAGAGACAGAGAGAGAGAGGCGGAGACATAGGCAGAGGGAGAAGCAGGACCCACGCAGGGAGCCCTACATGGGACTCAATTCCGAGTCTCCAGGATCACACCCTGGGCTGAAGGCAGCACTAAACCGCTGAGTCCCCTGGGCTGCCCTCTAGTTTCTATTTTTTAAAAGATTTTATTTTCATTTACTTGAGAGTGAGAAAGAAAGAAAGAACATGAGCTGGGGAGCAGCAGGCAGTGGGAGGGAGAAGTAGACTCCCTGCTGAGCGAGGAGCCTGATGCAGGACTCAATCCCAGGACCCCAGGATCACAACCTGAGCCGAAGGCAGACATTCAACCACTGAGCCACCCAGGCTCACCTATAGTTTCAATTTTCTAATAGCCTCCATTTCTTTACCAAAAATGTCTCTTTTCTTTTGTTATAGGCATGTTTTCTTTTATTTCACTGAAAATAGTTACAATTGTTTTAAAATCCTATTGATTCTAATATCTGGGTCACCAGTGGTTTCTGTTGTTGTCATTCTCCTAGTTCTTAATATATTGATTGATTTTGGATTCTATTCTGGCATTGGGACCATTAGCTTTGGAGTCAATTATTTTTTTAAGAAGAGTGCTAATGTTTGTTTTTGCAAGAAAATCACTCAGTCGGGCCCTAACTGAAAACCCTCTTTCTCAGATAGGAGAACAAATCTCAGCTCAGCATGTTGACCCATAGCAGGGTGGCTTGAGCTTGCAGTTCAGGGATCACAGGAGGGGCAGGGAGAGCCATCCAGAGAATGCAGGACCCCCCTCACCCCTGTCCTGACTCCCCCCTCTCAGGACTCTCACTCTCTGGCAGCTGCAGTCACCCTGAACTCTGACCACAGCTCTTCAAGCCAGCAAGGAGGCAGGTCATCTGTTGGAGTTTCAGCCTCCCAGAATGAAACAGACTGGGGTCTGCCCTTGGCTAGAAGCCTGAGCATACTATATCAGTCCCTTCTTTCAGGTATTGACTCCCTCCCAGAACTTTCTGTGGGCCCTGTGGAGAATGTAAATACACCCTTCATGTCATCCTGTTAGCCACCCTCTGCGGAGGGTGGTGGGTTAGTAACCATCCCCACGTTACTGAACGAGAAACACAGGCTCAAAGAGGTAAACCATGGCTTCAAGTCAAGGTCACACAGCTAGTAAATGTCACAGCCAGGAATCAGGCCTCGCTCAGCTGGGCTCTGAAACTCAGTCTTACTCTTCAGGCTGCGAGACCATCTCAGAGCCACATCGTTGCCTTGCTCAGCAGTGGTTGCAAGTCAGCCGTCCACAGTAGGGAGTTCTATGCATTGCAGGGGGCCGAGAAGTGAAAAGAGCTGCTTTTAGTAAATGCCTGTTAGGCAAGCATAGTCAATGTAAGCCCACCGATATGTGAGCCTGTGCAGTGTGTGTAGTCCTGGGTCAGGCGGAAAGAAGCTACAGAGGTAAATAAGACAGAGACTGCTCCTTCTAGTATCTGGTAGAGGGAATAAGGGAGTCACAAAAACTCTTGCTAATCCACACATAGCCCATGGACCAGCAGCACTGGCTCCCAAGGAGCTTGTGAGAAATGCAGAGTCTCAGGCCCACCCAGAGTCGCTGAACCAGGAACCACATTATGATAAGATCCACAGGGGTTTGTATGCACGTTGCAGAAGGGTTGGCATATATCATCTAATCACAGACTGGGGGCTCTGTGCAGGTGTGTGTCAGGTGCCGGGGTGTTAACACAGGAAGAAAATGGTCTGCTGGAGGAGATAGGGTCTGGGACAGTCACAGAAGCAGAAGCACCTGATTCTTGATTTGATGTTGAGGAATGAGCAGGATTTGGCCAATGGGGGAGGCCATTCCTGCTGGTGGGAACAGTGTAGGACGTGAGGGGTGACAAAAAGGAAGAAACTGAGAAGGGGACCAGGACATCAATGCCTGGCTCCCATGCACAGAGACAGAATTGAGTCGAACTGCTGTTCATTTTGTGCTGTCCCAGGAGATCACTGTCCATGCCTTGCTGGGAGATGAAGACAAACACCCTCACCGAATATCATTGTAGTGATCTGGCTCAGAGGGGAGAGAAAAGGCAAGTCAAAGCCAAGTTTAATGGAAGAGCATGAGTTGAAGTGAAAGTTGGCAGAGAAGAGCAGAGTCTCAGATGCCAGTAAAGAGTGTGAGGCAGAAGAGATGAGCCAGACCAGGGAGGAAGGTGTACCACTGACATCTGGTCCTCACTTGCGGGAACCACATCTGCTAAGGGACGACCCTAATCCCGAAGGTCCTGCAACATGGTGTCTTCCCATGGCATTTCCCATGGCAGCTTCCCCTGCCTTCCATGGATGTGCAGCCCCTGGCTCAGTGAATGGGGCTCTCCTCCCCCAATGCCCTGATGGCACAGCACTGTGCCCAAGGGACCTGTGTCCTTTCCCACTGTGGACTGGCCTTGAGCCATACCTTTGCATGCCCGGGCCAGTCCACAGACATAATTTTCCTCTTGACTCTCTGCTTCTTATTTCTTGTTGGGAGAAGTGAAAAGCAGACAGGAAAATCTAAACTTAAGGTAAGAAAGACTCCGCTGGCAAGCAGATCCCAATTGTAGGATCATTTTCCCCCAAGCTAGAAGAATCATTCCTTTCCTTCTTTATTCATCTCCCCTCAACAAATGCAAGTGTGACTTTAAATATTTTAATAGCTGTATTTTCAAAGGTAAAAAGAAACAGGTGCTCTTGATTTTTAAATATATATCTCTATTAATTTACCAGTATAACCCAAATATTACTATTTCCACGTATAGTTGCTATGAAAAGTTTCAAGGACACGGTTTACATTTTGTATACTAAGGTTTTGAAGTCCAGACTGCATTTTACACTTATAGCACTTCTCAGATCCAACTGGCCACAATCGGGGGCTCAGTACCACAGCTGGTCACTGGCTCCTCTAATGGACAGTGCGGCCCAGGTATTTATCCTGCAGCCTGGTGCTCCTTTCTGACGCCTCTCAGTTAATTCCGCAACCTATGCAAGTTATGAATACTAGTATACTCCATCTTAGCCAATGTCCTTACCAATTTCACATCCAGTCTGCTCTCTGGCTTTCCAGTGTGAGCAGGACCAGGAGGGGAAACAGGCCATGCTAGGGAAAGCATGAACCATTTATTTATTCCCTCCCTGTCTGTTCCCACTTGTTCCAAAAACCTTCTTAGGCCAGGAAATGATTCTACTTTTCTGGAAAACTTGTGCTATCCAATGGTTTTCTAAGGGACTGTTAATGAGCCTAACTGGTGCAGTGGTTAAAAGTGGGAGGCCTGGAGGCTCTGAGTTTGGAGACCACCCCACTACACTTGCCAGCTCTGTGGCCTTGAATCAAGTCACTTCCCCTCCGAGCACCTCAGTTTTCTCCTCTGTCTTATCACAGCTACCTACTGCAATTATTAGCCATAGGGTGAGGCTGGTTTGAGACAAATGCCTTCGTTCTCAAGCTCTCTGTCAATTCAAAACAGACCCCAAAAGGACTCAGGGATACAGTTGTCAGATTTAGCAAATAAAAATACAAGAGTCTCCATTAAATTATAAGTTTAGATAAATAAATCCTTTTTTGGTGTAAGTACACCTCATGCAATATTTGGGGCTTGCTAATACAAGAACATTATGTGTTGTTTACCTAAAATTCAAACTTCACAGGGCATCCTGTATTTTGTCTGGCAACCTTACCTGGGAGGTGGGTGCTTTGCTCCTTGCCCTTGGTGCTCTGGGCTCAAACACACCGCGGTAAGGGGACTGTTCTTGTCTCCAGTCTTCATAAGGGGTAGCACTGGCAGCTGGATTTCAAAAAGCAGAGACTGGGAAGGGGATTCTGGTTTGCCTAGAATCCTCAGAAAGGCAGTGATTGAAGGAGGATGGAGAAGAGGAAAGCTAAGTAAGCATATGGCATCAGCAGGAGACAAGCTTCATCAGCCTGACCCCATGGGGAGCTCTGGGGGGCCCTGGTACCCAGAACAGGTGTCTCCTGGAGGCAGAAGACGCCAGCCTTTTGTACTCATCCCCTCTGCCATTGGCCATGGGCTGTGACAGGAGGAAGCCAGCTCTGGTCTGAAGTGTCTTGGCACCTGTAGGCTGGCCTGCCCCCAACCATCACAGTCACATTCAAGGGCAGAATGACAGCCCAAGGATCAGGGTGCCTCGTTGTGAGTGCCGCTCAATGGCTGTCAGTGGCTCAAAGAAGCTCTCC
The DNA here is from genome assembly GCF_048418805.1 of Vulpes vulpes. Classification (NCBI taxonomy): domain Eukaryota; kingdom Metazoa; phylum Chordata; class Mammalia; order Carnivora; family Canidae; genus Vulpes; species Vulpes vulpes. The sequence goes on from NC_132793.1 coordinate 46,999,121, forward strand.
CACATCTAATACTAGACAATGCAGAGGCTCCTTCCATGCCTGCACAGAACAACAGCCTGGCCGGAGTAAACCACCCAAAGGGCTGTGCTGTGCAGGGTGCTGCCTGAGCGCCAGCCAACCCCCGCTAAGCCCCACGGTGCTGGCTAAAACCTCCCTCCCCAGCCTGGACTTGGGGAATGTAATACAGACAGGGGTGAAAGAATTTGGTTTGGATCAAGAACTCTTAAAAAAAATCACCTTTATCTTTTTTAAAAATTTAATTTGATTTAAACAATTTTTTTAAAGATTTATTTATTTATTCATGAGAGACACAGAGAGAGAGGCAGAGACATGGGCAGAGGGAGAAGGAGGCTCCTCTCAGAGAGCCCCATGTGGGACTCGATCCTGGATCCCGTGAAGACAGACGCTCAACCACTGAGCCACCGAGGCGTCCCTAAATTTCAGAAATGTTTTTTAATTAAATTAATTTTTTTAATCCAGCAAGTAATAAGCTTAGGTTGTTTATTTTGAAAAAATTACCTGGGTATCTTGGTTGGCAGATTTCAAAGGAAGAAATGCAAAACCAGAGTTTATTTAAATATGTAAAAGTCCTCATTTCTCAAGGCCTGAACATTGCAACAACTAGAAACTTCTTTGTGACATATAAAAAGGCACCTGGCACTTTTTTAAAAAAGGTTTATTTCAATCAAACACGTCATTTTTAAAAAGAAGAGTGTTATATTTAAAAGCTTGCAGCAAACGCACACACACACACACTAGACTTTGAAGCTGCTCCATCACCCTCACCATGGCACCTCCAGGAACCTGGGAGTTTTGTTTGTAGAAACCCACAGTCACATATTCCCAGCACCTCCAGCTCAGATGGAGTTGGTCACCATCCCTTGTGTTCCCATAATTGGAACTTCTTTACATAAGCGTCATTATTCCTGCCTGTGGTAACAGCAACAAACCAGGGAGCATTTACTCTGTTTCAGGCATTGTATTAGAAGGACTGCATGTATTATCTCCTCTGATATTTACCATATTTGGTATTGATACTATTTGATAGTAATAATAGGAGCTGTTGCTACTATTAGCTCGCTTTACAAATGTGGAGACTGAGACAGAGAGAGTAAATAGAAGCTTCTAGAGCACAGGGAAGATAGGGAGGAAGGACCACCGACCAGGTCTGGCCAGGCCTCACTGTACCTTGGCTTGGCCCCCACTTGGATCCTTTACCAGGAACCCACAGCACAGCTCATGTGGTTTAATTTTCCAGTAAATGTGACATTTGTCAGATCAGGTATTTTGTTACACAGCAGTAGTAACTGGAAACCCCCACCCCTCATACACCCATACACAAAATCCAATGATCAGAACAAATTAGGGGACGCCTGAGTGGCTAAGTGGTTGAGCATCTGCTTTTGTCTCAGGGTGTGATCCCGGGGTCCTGGGATTGAGTCCCACATTGGGCTCCCCACAGGGAGCCTGCTTCTCTCTCTGTGTCTCTCATGAATAAATAAATAAAATCTTAAAAAAAAAAAAAAGAACAAAATTAGGAAGTGCTTGGAATCAGAAAAGGATTCTTTATTTTATGCAAAAAGAAGGAAGTAAGGTAGAGCCAGCAGGACACAAGTTTGAAAGCTATCAGACTTCCCTATAAGCCTGGCCCCTCACTGGTCACATGCAGTCACTGCCTGACCCCAACCCAAGTATCAACTTCTTAACCTGTAAGGTGGGATTAGTAGTCAGGCATCTGGGTGCTGAGAAGAAAAGAGACATATGTACATACACATGTACACATCCATGTATATACCCATGTTCACATGTATATATGGCCAACTCAAACAACATGGGGTTGGGGTGCTGACCCTCGGCATAGTAAAAAATCCAAGTACAACTTTTGATTCCTCAAAAACTCAACTCCTGCTGACCAGAAGCCTTACTGATAACAAAACATTTGATTAACACATATTTTGTATGCTATGTATATATACTGTGTTCTTACAATAAAGTAAGTGAAAAGAAAAATACATTGATGGAACTATACTATATTTATTGGAAAATATCCATGGCTAAGTGGACACGTGTGGTTCAAATCCAGGTTGTTCAGGGGTCAGCTGTATATGCATAGCTGTGTGTACACACGCACATGGGTACACACATGCACACACGTGTGTGTCATGACTAATGCAGGGTTCAGCACAGATTCAGGCTGCAGGCAGCATACGTTCCTCCCCCTTCCACCAGAAAACAAGGTTTACCACAAGTCCCCCTCAAATAACATCCTTCTCAAATAAATTTAAGATGGATAGCATTTTTAAAAATCTTTAAAAAAAAATCTATCAGAAGAGCACCTGCCTCCCCTGTGACCAGCATGCTCTTCACCCAGCCTTTCAGTAAGCCCTGCCTCCTGCATCCACCACTGAAGGTAGAGTCAGTAGACACACCCATACCTCAAGCTGTATCATTTTCTGAGCGGGGCTCAGGTGCCCTAGGGATCCTGTCAAAATGCAGATTCTGATTCAGAAGTTTCAGGGTGGGGCCTGAGATTCTGTATTCTGGACCAGCTCCAAGCTGATGGTGAGGCTGTGGCTCCGTGGAGCCCTTATATCTGCCTGAAAAGGTTGCAACGGTTTCTGCTACTGTGGGTGATCCAGGAACCCCCACCCTATAAAAGAAATATGGCTAGGAAGAGTTCCTAGTGGCTGCTTAGACATTCAGTCACTTAACTATTCAACAGGTATTTATTGAACAGATGTGCTATAGTCCAAATATTATCCGAAACAGCTCTTTTACGATTAAAAAAAATATTGTTGTTGATCAACCTATTACATAGAGGGTTTTGCAGTCATCACTATTTGGAGCCTTCCCTTGAGCATGGTCACAGAGATCTGAGAGTTACCACAAACAGGTATTTCTAAGAAATTGCGTTATTTCTAACGACTGATAAAGTAGAAATCAACATATATCAAAAAAAGAAAAAAAACACCACAAAGAAACATACATTAAAGGAATCAGATGTGGACTGGCTCTAGTCTTACGGTGGCCCTTTAAGAGGAGGACAGGACGTCCCAGCTCAGCAGTGGGTTTTGCTGGAGGGATTTCCTCCATGCTCCCCATGCATTGTCTGGAAGGGAAACCCAAGCACATTCACCACCCCTGCCAGAGTCTGTCATTCTGACTACCCCAAGGCATGGGAAGCTCATCCAGAGACTTCCACAGAGCACTGTTTACATGTTCAGAAACCAAGCTCATTGTAGTGAGGACATCTGGGATCTGTGTGTGTTATCTTGGTAACCATTTTTGAAGAGGAGGAAGATCCTTAAAATACAGCCATTATCTTGGGGAGTTGGCATTTGCCAAGTATTGTCTAGATCTTCACATGGTAACAATGCTAAAAGTACCAGAAAAGATAATGATCTCCATAAGATCACTGAGATGCTGAACAAGGAAGAAAAAACAAAAAGAAGGTATTTTAGTGTCTCCTCAAAAACCTGGCAGCCTTGCATTTCAGGGCTGAGGAGCATACAGAGGGACAGTATAAAGAGTGTCCTCACAACAGTGAAACTCTCCTAGAAACATGCCAATTGTGCATGGAAAATAGACACAACCCAGAGAATGGGATCTGGAAAATTTCAGGCTTCCAACAATAAGTGGGGGTGGGATGGGGGTGGGGTGGGACAAAAGGATCAAATGCTTTCATCTACAGTTTGCATGGGTTAATTATCTTCCCCACCCACTTTTGTGTGAAGTTAGGGTCCTATTTTGTGGGGGTTTCTGGGGGTTTCTGGCTCCAAGTTACCTCAAATCCTTTAAGGAAGCAGATATGGACACCTTAATCAACAAAAAGAAAAGAAAAACACAGGGAGCCTGGGTGGATCAGTCTGTTAGGGATCTGCTTTCAGCTCAGGTGATGATCCCAGGGTTCCAGGATCCAGCCCCACATGGGGCTCCCTGCTCAGCAGGGAGTCTGCTTCCCCTCTACCCTGCCCCACTGCTCATGATCTCTCTCTCTCATTCTCTCTCTGACAAATAAATAAATAAAATCTTTTTAAAAAATTAAACAATCTCCCAGCATGGTGTTCTTGACCTTGATGTCTTAAAAAGTAGAGAGAAGTCAGTTATTTTGAAGACTGTCCTTCAGTTGGGTTGCCAGATGTTTTCTAGCACGACCTGACTCAGGTTATGCATTCTGGGCAGTAATGCCACAGACATGCTTGGTGTTCCCAAGATATCATCTCTAAGATGTTATGTGGCATTGGCTTGTCCTGATCTTGCTGATTTGAGCTTCCATCCTTGGTTTACGGTGGTGTTCACCACTTCTATAGTTCCTAGTTTTCCCTTTTACACATCTTTTTTTTTTTTTTTTAAGTAATCTCTACACCCAGCGCGGGGCTCGAACTTACAACACTGAGGTCAAGAATCTCATGCTCTACCGACTGAGCCAGGCAGGTGCCCCTTTCACACACCAATTTTTAAAAGCAACAATCTTAGTCTTTTTTTTTTTTATCTTACATTAACCAACAATGTTTCTAGGATTTTAAACAACACTTTTATTTCATAAAAAACAAAGAACTTCACTTGAATCTGCCAAAGATAGTAAAAGGTGGTTGGTAAAAAAAAAAAACATATATATATATATATATATATATATATATATATATATATATATATCTCCATGGACAAATAAATCCCTAATTGTGATGCATATATATCACAATTAGGGATTTATTTGTCCATTCTGTAGTAGGAGGCAAGGAGATCTCAATTTTCCTATCCCATCCAATCAGGCAGCAGTGAGAGAGAGGACACACCTGAGGCTATGGAGATGCTCACCAGACAATCTCCAGCTGTCTCTCAAAGTCACAAGCGTTAGTTCTCAAACTTGACCACACTCAGAATCCTCTGGAGGGCTCATGAAAACACAGCTTCCTGGGACCCCAAATTTGTTATTCCGATTCTAGGGCACAGAGTTTGCATGTCTAGCAAGACCCATGGTGATGCTGACACAGCGGTTCCAGGCAATCATCCCACTTTGAGAACAACAGGTCTAGACTTCTTTAGAATGACAACTAGTAGTGTCCAGCCCAAACTGAGGACCTGTCTCTCTGGGGCTTGTCCTGTCCCTCAGGCTCACCTGAGAAGCCCTTGACCATTTCAAGGTCTCCTGACCTTCAGCTCCTCAAGTCACTTCTGTTTGCTACTGGCTATGAAAGTTACCTCACTGAATCACAAGCTCTCAAATTTAAAAAAAAAAAAAAAAAAGATTCAGGACGCTAGGAAAATTGAAAATCCATTCCAGCTGCCCTGCTCCAAAATCATTCCTTCCTCATTTATCAGTAACCGAAATGCTTATATGTAGACTCTGGAATTTCAGCTCCATAGATTCTGGTTTATGCTGCCAGGGGCCCAGACGATTTCTTTAAATAGAAAAATCTCAAAGGCACATTACATAAACCCTACCCACAACCCCCATGCAGATCAGCTGTAGCAGATCCCTGTCTTCTTTACTGGATCCTTCTACCCAGTTTCTAAAAAAAGGTTCTCAAATGCTGGCCTTCATTAGAATCATCTGGGGAGTGTGTTAAAATGCAGATCCCAGATTGCAGTTCCCCCCTCACCCAGTGTTCTCAGGTCAGCAGACCCCACGCCTGCAGTGGACCACGTGCCCCAGATGATTCTGAGAAGCATTATTCTCCAGGAAAGTGATAGCTCCAAGCTGGGGGATCTGCACAATGAGAGTCAACTCATCACTCAGCAAATATTGATTTTCAGCATGAATTGTGTTAGCAAAACATAAGAGTTGGAACTTGCCGGAGTAATTGTTCCTAATGGTATGAAAACACACCTCCTGGGGCTGTTCCAGATGCTGCCTTTGAAGACTACCTCCACCCAGCTTCTAGAAGGCTGGCAGGAAAGAAAAGAGAGCACATGTCAACTTTGAATACGTGTCCTCTTACTTTGAACGTGGCCCCATGCACACTTTTCTAGCCATGTTAGACTGTTCAGACACTGTCAACACTCAAAGGCCCTCCAGGGCAGACACTGCTCAGAATGTAACTTGTCTCCCAAGTGATGAGAAGAAATGTTCTCCTGGAAGGTAAAACCCACCAGGATGTCATCAGCACCAAGAACAGACAGGAAAGGGGATCTCTCTTCATGAGCTTCGAGGTCCCTGGATTGCCCCCTGACCCCCACCCTCTTGGCTCCATCTCAGCTACTACTGTTTTGATCTACAGAATTCTGAGCAAGCCTTCAGAGTTTCTCTCACTGTGAAGTCTGCCCAGCACCCCATGCTGAAATCCTAAATCCTAATGCAGTCTCCAGTCTGGCCTGCATGCATTTGAAGAGCACCTTGTTTACTTGACTGCCTCTCTCTCACAGTAGTTGGTGAGTTCACAAGAAAAGACACCAGGCTTTTGTTTTCACCCCTGTAAGCATTTCAAAATGCTTAGCCCAATGACTAAAGCTTGCAAAAATAAAGCTGGATGAATGGATGGATGGATAGATGGATGGATGAATACCCAAGCCCTAGAAAGACAATGGAGACAGGAAGCAAGACATTGTCTGATAGTTAAGCTACAGGGTCCAGGGCAACACATCAGGGAAGAGTGAAAAGCCACAGGCAAAGATATGAGGTGGAGGGCAGGCAGGAGGTCAGCTCCTTTGAGTGTTAGGAAGAAGGCAGACTTGATGCTCAGTGTTGGATGCAGGACTGCATGAGAATAGAAGTCCCAAAGCTTGGGAAGTGGTTTACTAGTGGGCAGAGGTGAGGCCTCTCCAATTATAGGCCACAAGGCAGGGAGGTGGATGGGTTCAAGTACTTCCAAGAGCAGAGAAAATAAGCCCCCCTCCCCTCATCTCAAACTTGCCCGTTAGATGTTAGTCATTGACATTTTCTAGAGACTGATGCTGACTGAGTGTGCACAATGAACACTTCTTACCTTTGTAAGTATACTTACAACCCTGAGATCAAGACCTGAGCCAAGATCTAAAGTCGGACATTTAAATGACTGAGCTACTCGGGAACCCCTTGTCCTCTGCCTTATCTTGAACAGACTTTAATTGGGCTTCTCGCTTTGGATCACTCTTTCATTTCATTATGAGAAAATAATTAAAATATAGATAAGCCCATGAAGTATTGTGCAGGATGGAAATTCATTCAACACCGAAATACACATTCACGAGCTCAGTTTGTTTTCTGAAGGGCCAGTGGTTAGGACACGGAAGGATTCAACCGGTGAAGATAAAAAGAAGGAAGGCTGTGAAGAGGAGAACCCAATTACTCACTCCGACCCCTCCATCCACATTCAGCAAAACAGGTCTGGGAGCAGGCTTGCAGGACAGCTTCTCACCAGTGGATCCTGTTGAGACAGACTTCTGCTTTCCAGAAAGCCCTTTTCAATGGACTGCTTTTTCTCTGGTTGCTGGATTGGTTTTGTGATTGCTTTTCTGGTTTTCTGGGTAGGATTTACATAAACAGCACATTTCAGTGGCAATGCATATGATTCTGGCACCTTCCAAAGAGCATAAACCCAGCAACCCATCAGTAATAAAAAGAGCTGTGAGGCATTGCTATGAGCATACACAGCAGGATGACGGCACAATCCAACTTTTTGAATATTCAGAAAATACAGACTCTATAATTAAATGACTTTATTATGGTCACTGTTTTCTGCTGAAGTTACTTAAGTCATGTTTGATGACTCTTTTTAATATAAGTGATTTATAAGACTTCTAAAGAGTCTGCTGCTGCTAATGATGGTAACACTAGTTATGCAATAAATGTCCGTTAGGTGAGTCTTTACTAAAGCTGTCTCCCTGCCCTCACCCTACAAGGATCTGCCCTTCTGCCCACCTATGAGAGTGGGCAAAGTGTTGGTGTCAAGTGACCCTGCTCAGTGGCCACAGAATGATCCAGGAAGGGGCATGGACCCATGCTGGACCCATCAAAGTCACTTCCCTGGTAATCTGAATGGGGACCACTGAGATTTATTTAGAAAGTGATGGGGCACCAAAAGGTGAAATTTGGAGGCTGGGGCAGCTTGGGGCCACAAGCAAACAGCAAGCAACTCTGCCATATACCAACGGGTATACATGAAGAGAGCGGTAGAGATGGGACCTGTGGGGTTTCCACTCCACCCCATGCGATGAGAGAGTGTTGGGAGACAATCCATCCAAGTCTCTCATCTTTACACATCCTGTGTGCTCAGGCCTTTGCCCTGAACTATATTCCTAAGGCTATTTGTACAGCAAAAGCCTTCAGAGACAGGGATAATGCCTCCTTGGGGTAAAGGACAGATTTGTCTCCTGGGCAGGATAATAAAGATCAAATCTCCCTCTGGAGTAACGGTGAGGCAGGTTTGCTACCTCTCTGTATAACATTAGGATTGATTAAACTCAGAATTCTTCAGCTTTGATGCAAACCTCCATGAACTGTACATGTGCAGCATCGACGTGGGCCCACCACCCTGGCACCTTCCTGAGCTGGGGCCAGGGGAAGACAGGGCAGGCAAGGAGAAGTGATGTAAACAGGAGACCCACGCCCCTGCTGAGCCCTGAGAGATGAAGTCTGTGTCCTGAACCAGGACCTAAACCAGTACTTGAGCCAACTTCCAGGAGACTGTGGTCCTCTAACTGGCTAGCTTTCGAGTCAGGTCAGTCTTCAACACTTCCCAGTTCCTGGAAAAGCCTTAAGAACCAGATGACTGATTGAGATGCCAAGTCTGCATCAGACAGTGACAGGTGGAGCGTGGTGTACCGACAGAGCAAAACCCATCCCTAAACTCAAGAAGCTTAGATCTATCAGAAATCACTCTTAGGATGAGCTCTTTGAACTTCCAGATAGATTTTTCAGGACCTTTTATCATGAGTCTATTTTTAAATATATGCATTATAACCTGAACACCAGAAAGGCAGGGTTCTGTGTATTGATTTCTACGTCATTCAGTTGTGAGAGGATGTGAATTTCCAAAACTGGTGTATGGGCAAACACATTGTTCAACTGCTTCTCAAATCCTCCTTGGAAAGGTGGGAGAAGAAACAGAATGGCTACATTTTCCCACAGTAAGTAAAATGTCTAGGAACAGAATGTCCAAATTAATCACTTGGCTCCATGACAATGGTTATAACAAGTCCTGAAAATAGATAAGGTTCAGGATCCCATCCTAAGCATTACACGTATGCTACATGAGTCCACTGTTTGAAGAGTCCGGCACATGATAAGTGTGACATAAATGCCTGCTAGCATTATTATCACATGATCTCGTATACTGAGGTAAGAACTCATTTGTTCATATCTTAGAAATGAGAAAAGCAGGCTTAGAAAGGTCAGTGACTGGCTCAAGTATGAAAGACTAGAGTGTTTCTGCCTGCAGGTAACAGAAAATACATCCAAAAACACTAAAACAACAAGAATGTACATTACTTCACATAAAAATAAAGTCAGTGGGAGCAGTGCCAGAGTTGGCCATCCCATCAGCTTCCAGCTATTACCAAGCACCCTAGTTCTCTCCTGCTCCCCGCCCTACTGTCTTCAACACACTGGTTATCATATTGAATATGCTTTCCACCTCATAGTCACAAAGTGGCTGCGGCCCCTCTAAGCATTATATCCCTGCCGGACAATAGCCAAACCTTTCCTAGAAACTGCACCTGCAACTTCAATAATTTCCCTCATGTCTCTTTGGCCAGAGTTAGGGCATATGCCCAACCTCAAAGAAATCACAGATTCTGAGGAAGGAACCAACTTGATTACCTGAGTACATTTAAATTGAAGTCTTAAACAAACATTTATACACAAGGAAGAGGAGGCAGTGTAGTTTGGGAGGCAGGCGATGACGCTGAAATTTCATCAAAGCCAGACTAGAACTCTGGAGCCTAAGGCACTACCCATAACCTGTAATGGTATACTTTCCATTACAATGGATTGTTCTAGATTTCCACTGTTCAGTGTGGTGGCCACTACTGAGCACCTGAAATACAGTTAACGTGACTAAGGCATTGAATTGAAATTTTTTTGAAAAAATTTTTTTAATCCATGAGAGACAGAGAGAGGCAGAGACACAGGTAGAGAGAGATGCAGACTCCCTGTGGGGACCCTGATGTGGGACTTGACCCCAGGACCCTGGGATCACAACCTGAGCTGAAGGCAGACGCTCAACCACTGAGCTACCTAGGCATCCTGAATTGAAATTTTTTTTAAGTTCAATTCAAAGAGCCACATAGATCTTGTGGCAATGACCCTGACCGCGCAGGAACAGCAGTGCCTATGGCATCTGATAAGGTTCTAATGCTGTAAGAATATAATGAGAGACATAAATGTAACTTAAATTTTCCAATAGTCGCATTGAAAAAGGCAAAAAGTCATTTTATAATATGCTCATTTTTACCTCCATATCCAAAATATTAACACTTCAACATATAACCAATATAAAAAATATTAATGTGATATCACATTCTTTTGTTCACCCTGCATCTCTGAGATATGATGTGTATTTTTTACTCAGAGCACATCTGGACATTTCAAGCATTGAGGAGCCATGTGGCAAGGCAGTCTAGAGATTTCAGAGCATTCACGTCAAATGATCTTTCCTGATACTGGCTCACCACTCTGGGAAGTGATCCAGACCAGAAAGTGAGGCTCAGAAAGGCTATACCAGAGCACCAGGGTGGCTTCAGCTCAGGTCATGATCTCAGGATCCTGGGATTGAATCCTGCATTGGGGTCCCTGCTCAGCAGTGAGTCTGCTTCTCCCTCTACCCTTTCTCCTGCTTGTGTTCTCTCTCATGCTCTCTCTCGCTCTCTCTCAAATAAATAAATAAACAAGAAAGGCTATACCAGTGGCTCTTAGACTCGAATGTCATCACAGTCCCCAGGGGGGCTGGTGAGCACTGTGGCTGGCCCCTACCTCCCATGTTTGTGATGCAGCAGGCCCAGGATGGGCATTTCTAATGGGTGGTGTGGGTGCTGCTGGCCCTGGGGCCACACTAGAAGCACCAGGGGCCTTAAAGGAGCTGCACACACTCACACCTGTCATGAACGGAATGAAACCCATGTTTTGTCTTCCAGCCCATTCTCTTTAACACCCAGAAAGATGAGGCCAGGATGCTGGCACAGTCAAAAACAACTCCAGAGAACAGAACAGCACTCAATTTCCTCACTCCAAATGGTTGACAGCAGATTCTGGATGCATAATCCAGTTATTCCAAGAACACTCACTGCTCCTATCCCAGACTCCTGCCTTTCTCATGATGACTTTGTGTTTATTTCATATGATTTTAGGTTCACTTTCTTCAAGGAAATCATTTAATACGTAATCAACTCTGAAAGAAAATCCTGACCCTCACAGTTGACGTCTTCCGGATGGAGCGGGGCTGCATCACCATCACACCGCCCACATCCCTGGAGTTCAGATGGGAATGTGAGGGAGAGGCGACTATGTAAATCACTTCTGACAATGCCATGCACTCAGCCCCTGGTAGATTATGCTTTAATAAACTCAGCAGAAGGTATCAAAGGCAAGCCGAGCTGCTGAGGGCAATTTGGATGATTTTCTCATCATCAGGTGACAGGAGTGGCTCTCAGGACAATAGCCCTGGGGCTGCTGAGGGTCAAGCCTTTCCTTGTTGCACTGTTATCTGCAGAAGAAGCTATTCTCAAAGACCTGGGGCCCAGATGCCTGGAGGCCAGGTGGCTGGGCCTGAGGAGCACATCTGAAGTTTGGAAAGAGAGGACATAATCACGTTTCCAACAAAGAAGTGGTTCCCTCTGGCTTGGGGAGGAGCTGTGAGGCTCTGCTCCACCTTCTCTGCCCTCACACCTGGGACCCTCCCGCAGCGGGGGCCAGCTGTGCCCATGGGCTGCCGCGTCACCACCCAGAGAAGGACACCCAGCCCCATCTCTGCACTGCTTATAACAACATGCCGGGGAGTTGGGCCCGATTTCATTTCATCAACAGACCCCAAATAGTTCCCCCATATACACATCCGACAGCAAACGGACCGGACGGGGAGCTGGAAAACAACTTATAAGTAGACTCTGCCATCCTCTCCTTTCACTTTTATTCAGGGTGCCTGTTTCACTTTGTTTGCTCTCCCAGCGTGGGTATGGGGCTGGTCCCTCTCAGTGGCATATTTAGTGCACAGCTTCCGGGCCCCAGCCACCCCAGGCTCTTCCCACCTGCAGTCTAGTAGGCTGCCCCTCACCCTTCTCGAGCTCTCTGTTTCTCTGAGCACAGGGCTCTCTGTTGGTTTCCTGGATGTTTCTCTTGGCCTCTCCCTTCAGCCATCCTGGAGGCACAGTGATTTCTATACACGGGGGCCCCAGGCTGCCTGCCTCTTATAATTCCATTTAATTGAGTGTTGCATCAATACACTTTATCTTTTATTTAAATTCAATTAGACAACATAAAGTACATACTTTCAGATGTACTGTTCAACGATTTATCAGTTGCATGTACCCCCGTGCTCATTGCATCGAGTGCCCTCCTTAGTGCCCATCACCCAGTTACGCCATCCTCACAACCTCCACCCCTTCAAAAGCCCTCAGTTTGTTTCCTAGAGTTAAGAGTCTCTCATGGTGTTTCTCCCTCTGATGACTTCCCCTTCAGTTTTCTCTCACTTCCCCTATGAGGCTCTGGACTGTTTCTTATATTCCACCTATGAGTGAAACTACATGATATTTGTCTTTCTCTGACTTATTGCACTGAGCATAATACCCTCTACTTCCATCTATATTGATGTAAATGGTGGGGATTCATCCTCTCTGATGGCTGAGTAATATTCCATTGTATATATAGACCACATCTTCTTTATCCATTCATCTGTCAAAGGACATCATGGTTTCTTCCCCAGCTTGGCCATTGAGGACATTGCTGCTATGAACATTGGGGTGCAGGTGCCCCTTCATTTCACTACATCAGTATCTTTGGGGTAAATCCCTAGTAGTGCAACTGCTGGGTAGGGCAGATCTATTTTTAACTCTTTGAGGAAACTCCAGGCAGTTTTCCAGAGTGGCTGCACCAGTTCACATTCCCACCAACAGTGCAAGAGGGCTCCCCTTTCTCCGCATCCTCTCCAACATTTGTGGTTTCCTGCCTTGTTAATTTTCCCCATTCTCACTGGTGTGAGGTGGTATCTCATTGTGGTTTGGATTTGTATTTCCCTGATGGCAAGTGATGTGGAGCACTTTCTCATGTGCTTGTTGGCTATATGTAGGTCTTCTCTGGAGAAAGAAGTTCTCTGTTCATGTCTCCTGCCCATTTCATGACTGGATTGTTTGTTTCTTGGGTGTTGAGTTTAATAAGTTCTTTATAGATCTTGGATACTAGCCCTTTATCTGATAGGTCATTTGCAAATATCTTCTCCCATTCTGGAGGTTGTCTTTTAGTTTTGTGGACTGTTTCTTTTGCTGTGCAGAAGCTTTTAATATGCACCAATACACTTTAGAATTATTTGAAGAGCCTTCAGAATATTTAGGAATGATACCTGCTCCTTTCAGCTCACTGAGTCATATTGAGGGGGTCCTCTACTTAATGTCAGCATGTTTGGGGCAAAACCAGCTGTGCTCAGGAGCTTTGAGTTAGCAAGCACCAGAGACTTCAGATGGAATATTAATAATAATAAACATATATAGTGCTTATCAGTGCCAGACTCTATTGTAACTGCTTCACATATGTCAACTTGTCCAATCTGCACAATAGCCCATCTGTGATGGGACTAGGATTGATGCCACCCTATAGGGGATGAAGTGGAGGCACAGAATGGCTGAGTAACTTGCCCAGGGTCACATATCTGGTAAACAATGAGCTGAGATTCAGATCAAGGCAGTCACATTATACAATGTTGCCTCCGAAAATGCCTGCTGTTCAAAACTTACCTTCTGGGATGCCTGGGTGGCTCAGCGGTTGGGCATCTGCCTTTAGCTCAGGGCATGGTCCTGGAGTCCTGGGATTGAGTCCCACATGTGGGCTCCCTACATGGAGCCTGCTTCTCTCTCTGCCTGTGTCTCTGCTTCTTTCTGTGTGTGTCTCGAGTGAATAAATAAATAAAATCTTTAAAAAAAAAAAAAAAAACTTACCTCCTGTCTCCCACACTGTCGGCTCAAACAAAACTCCAAGTAACTCAGCCTTGTGCCTTTTTTTTTAAGATTTTATTTATTTATTCATGAGAGACAGAGAAACACAGATGCAGGCTGAAGGAAAAGCAGGGTCCATGCAGGGAGCCCGTTGTGGGACTCGATCCCGAGTCCCCAAGATCACAAACCAGGCTGAAGGCGGCACTAAACCACTGAGCCATCCAGGCTTCCTGCCTTGTGGCTTTCTTGACTTTGAGGAAGAATCTCCATTTCAGACCTGAATTTCCCAACCTCCTGTTCTTCTAATCTCTGATGTTTTATCACTACAATGATGCTGCAATGAAGGCAGTGATTCTCTGTATCAGCTCAACTTTGTTTTCATCATATAGTAATTTTTCAAAAGCTAAGATACTCTCGCCAATCCCAACCTGGGTCTGGGGTTTTTGAGGCCTGATGGAACTTGAGGGTAAACTAGAGAAATGGGATGGGCAGAAGGTTGTCCATCTCAGGACAAGCTGAATGTGACCTAAGGGCACATGCCCCCCAGATCCATCTCAGGAGGGGGCTCAGCACTGTGGGTGCTCATTCTCTAAAGAAGTCAGTTGCTTGGGTGGTCCATATCTCAAATGCTTCTCTGAACTCTTCCTAAATCTAGAAGTATGAGGACAGTATTTTAAAAAATGGAATGATTCCCCGCTCCTGGCCTTGGACACAGAGACATTTTAATTTAATCCTCAACATCCCTGGCACTGTCAGTGAAATGCACACTTCATCTTTATCATTGCAAAAACTTTCTGGATGATGCTCTGGAGAGAGAGGTGTGACAACCCTTAGAAGTTAATCTGGTGCTTCACAAACGTTATTTTCTGCTACTTAATGTGGTAATTCAAAAATTACAGTGGAGAGATCCACATAATTAAGGGATCCCTGTCCTGGTTTCCCTGGAGGAGTCGGGGGTTATGCTGGTGCTGAGCATAATTGCTAATAGAGCTTCCTTTACTCTCAGAAGAATCTGGACCAGAAATCCTCTACCATTACATAAAGGGGAGGCTCTTGTTCAGTGAGCATCACCCATCATCATGGTGTGAGTTAAAGCAGAATAAAGGTCAGGTTGTGTCAGCAAAGCTTGCTCTGTTTGGATCATTTGCACAGAGTTGGGATAGAAGTGATGCTCTTCCTGTGTGTTAGGGTTGTTTTCTGTATAGGTTAGATATAAAAACACTGTCAAGGGGATCCCTGGGTGGCTCAGTGGTTTAGCACCTGCCTGTGGCCCAGGGCTCAATCCTGGAGTCCCGGGATTGAGTCCTGAGTTGGGCTCCCAGCATGGAGCGTCCTTCTCCCTCTGCCTATGTCTCTGCCTCTCTTTCTCTCTCTCTTTCTCTCTCTCTCTCTCTCTCTCTCTCTGTCTATCATGAATAAGTAAATAAATAAATCTATATATATTAAAAAAAAAAAAAACACTGTCAATAGATACCGACACATCTGACAACGAAAGCTATACTAATTCATAGTGGAGGGCACTGGGTGTCAAGTGGCACTTTCTGGAGTTTGCAGGGAGGAGGAAATCCAGCCTGCACATTGACCTTTCCTGACCCTTCCCCAGGCACAATTCAGAAACCACAGTGGAGCTAGCCTCAGAAGACAGCGGGTTCCCCACAGGTTTTGGGGCATCTGCCTGCGTATAAGGCCCAGCGCAACGAGTCCCTGACAGAGGCTGGTCTTTTTGTGGCACCTGCCTCCACGTGCGCACTTCCTTCCTTGGGGCCCCCTCTACCTCCACCCCCACCCCACCCTCCACCCCCACCCCCAGCCCCACATTCTCGCTAAGAAGGTTCCCGGGTTTGCCTGGAGTGCAGGGAGGGAGTGACTGGGACTCCCCGGGAGGCCTAGGGGAGCTTCAGGTCCCACCTCAGTGGTGTGAGTTGAGATGGGACAGACCCTGCAGGTCTTCCTGATGACCACAGGGGCAGGGGGCGGGTGGACGGGGGAGGATGTCAACGCCCAGGTGCGTCCCCTGTCACCCCGAGCCTGGAGAGAGCTCAAGGGGCCCTGAGGCCGCAAGGGCAGGGCCGCGGAGCAGACCTGAGATGCTACGCAGGCGGGAGGCCAGGCGGGGGCCAGGGCGGCCCCGGGCGGGGCTGGGGACCCGGCGGGGGCGCGGAGATGGGCAGACAGGACCGGGGTGCAGAGGGTGCGTGGCTCCCCGTGGGGCTCGCTGCCCGCTCTTCAGGTGGAGCTGGAAGGGGCGCGCGCCTCTGGGCCGGAGCCTCCCTCCCCTCCCCCCCCCCCCCCCCCCCCCCCCCCCCCCCCCCCCCCCCCCGGGCATGAGCGCCCCCGCGACGCCACCCCCCAGGGCTGAGGAGGAGCTGGAGACTGCCCGGTCCCCAGCGGCCAACGCCAGCTGCGCCCGGCCGGGAGAAGGAGGCGGCGGCCCGCGGGCATCCTCAGCAGCCGGTGCACCTGCGCCCTCCTGCGCCCGCTGGGCAACGCCCTGGGCATCTTCGTGATCCTCCGCCGCACCACCCTGCAGGCGCTCAACCCGGCGGTCGCGGACCAGCTCTTCGTGGCCCCGCCGGCCGCCCTGCGCCACGGGCCCGTGGGGGCGGGGTGCTCGGCGCCGCGGCCTCCGCACGGTCAGCAACCTCCTGTCTGAGCGCCACTGCCCTCCGAGGCCCCGCTTGGCCAAGCTGACCGGCCTGGGCGTGCGGCTGGCGTCCCTGCTGGCCACCCAGCCCCTCGCCGTCTTCGCAGACACCAAGCCAGCTCGCGGCGGCCAGGCCGTGGCCTGCAACCTGGTCGGCCGTCCTCGTGCTCCACCCGTCCTGCTGGGCTTCCTGCTGCCCGTGCTGGCCACTGGCCTGTGCTCCCTGCGCATCGAGGCCAAGAGGCGGGTAGATCACGCGGCGGGTGCTGACGGTCGTAGCCGCCTTTGGGCTCTGCTGGGGTGCCCTTCCACGTGGTGCAGCTGCGCAGCCTGTTAGTGACCAGCCTCGATGCCTCAGCCCACCACGTGTGCCTCATCCTCAGCTACGCCAACAGCTGCGCCAGCCTCATCCTCTCCGGGATGAGAGGCTTCCTCTCTGACAACTCCCGCCCGTCGCTCCAGCGGGTGCTGTGCCTGCACTGCTGCCTCCTGGATGCCGCGGGTGCTGAGGAAGAGCCCCTGGACTATTGCGCCACTGCTCCCAAGAGCAGGGCTGGGGCAAGATGGATGTGCCCCCCACCCCCCGCCAGCAGGAGCCCCTGCAACCGGAACCCAGCCACAAGCGGTTACCCCTCAGCAGGACCACTGCTTCTGAAGAGCCCGTTCACCTCCACCCCAGCCTGGGCACCTCCAGGGGAATCTGTGAACCCTTACAACCCCGCAGACTGCTGTCTTGGATGTTCACTGAAGAGCCACCACCTGTGCCCGCCACAGCCACCTTTCTCCAGCAGTCTGTGTGCCAACCCCGAGATCATCAAAGCTCTTTGGGGCAGCCCCGGTGGCGCAGCGGTTTAGCGCCGCCTGCAGCCCCGGGCCTGATCCTGGAGACCCTGGATCGAGTCCCACTCAGGCTGTCTGCATGGAGCCTGCTTCTCCCTCTGCCTGTGTCTCTGCCTCTCTCTCTGTCTCTATGAATAAATAAATAAATTAAATCTTTAAAGAAAAAAAAGCTCCTTTGCTTTCTCCCACCCCCAGGACTCTGGTTTTCAGGAAGACACTTCCAAGGGGGTAGGACTCCTCTGAGAACTGATCTGTGATGTTAATCATCCATGGACCTCTATTTTCCCAGGGGTAGTAAGCAGAGGGATGCCAGGGAGGAATGGCCCTCTGCATGTGATATGTTACAGAATTTCCGACCCCGGGGAGGACTGTCGGGAGGGTGGAGGCAGCCAGTGCCCTTGCTGTCTGCTGCAGACTCTGACTGTGGTGGGGACATCACGTGTTTGGAAAGAGAAGGGAGGAAGGAAGATGCTTCCAAGCACACTCCCTTTGCTTCCGCTCCTGGGCTCTTCTGTAACTGAAATTTAGGCAGGACAGTCGGGGGCACCAGCTCTGTCATCCCCCTCCGCCCCCCAAGCCCAATGGCTGCTGGCACTCAGAAATGCCATTCCAGTTGTCTTGGGCTAGCAGCAGGCTTCCTGTGAGTAGAAAAGGTTTGGAGAGTCGTAATGTGGAATTTGTTATGAGGTGCAAAACCAGATCAGTAATTAAAAAGCAGAAAGGATAAATCTCACTTAGCTCCTATGATGTGTTTTTTTGTTTGCTTGTTTTTGTTTTTGTTTTTTGCCTTGACCCTTTGGCGTGGGAGCATGAGACCTCATTAAGTTGGCAGTTTAAACTACAGTGCTAAGTGGGAGGGGAGCCAGAGGGAGGGAAACGGAGACCAGAGAACACAGATGGAAATCAGCCCAGATTTTGGATAGAGGAGGCAGCTCTATCACCCACTTATTAAAAAAAAAAAAAATCACAATTCAGTAAAACAGCAGCCAGATGTAGATAATAAACACACGTAGGCTGAATACAGTAAATGGCTCTAACTTTTTGCCTGATGTTAACCCAAGGATGAATTAGCTTTTCCCAAAGGAAAAAGTCAGCTTATGAGGAGCTTTAATCCTGTTTTCTATGAAGAAATGCTTGCAATGCTTATGTGGGGCTCTGGAATGAAAACATGCTATTAAACATGCGTGAGCAGCTATGTGTGAGACTCCACCTGGCTTAGCACAGCAAAAGACCCTTCTGGGTTTGGCTGATCCTATCCAGATGGAGAGAGGAACATGGGAGGGGAGGAAGGGGAGTACAGTTGAAGAGAAAGCCCCTTTGCTATTCAGAGGCGTCAGCCCCCCAGGGTTCATAGCTTCCCGGTAGGAGGGCTTCCAGGGAAGCACTGGACTTACCAGCCTAGCAGACCTGGCCTGACTTGAGCCTTTTTGGGCAGCCAGCAGGTATCCCAAGATGAGCATATGGGTGCAGTTCTAGGAGGCTAAATAAGATTGAGGCAGAGCCAGGAGGGCAGGGTAAGGCCCAGGGGGACACTCTAGTCCCACCATGGGCAGGAGCTCCTATATGAGATCGAGAAAGAAGAACACGGCTCTTCCCCGAAGCATTTGGGCCAAAATCAGAGTTTTACCTGATATGAGCAGGTGCCTGGTGTATGGGAAACAGGCAGAAGAGGAGCTGACCTCTGGTCCTAGATAAAAATGTGGTATGATCCAGGCAGGAAACTGAACCCAGGGTCCTCAGAGTTCTGCCTCTAAAATCAAGAGGTCTTCTAGTACCAGCACACTGTGACAGAGGTCTAACTTTATGCTCTCTTCCATGTGGCCAGAGATTCCAGCTTCTTTCCTACTGAATGAGAGCAAAAACAAAACAGCCTTACGCAAACTGTGTTTGGGCCTATCACCACTGGATCCTTACTCTCTAGATGGCCAGCCAGCAGCATGATCTGTAGGCGGCAATCAGTGTCAATCCATGTGTGTCTCATAGGGCTGGGTGGGCAAAGTAGAGATGCAGGTCTTTAGGGTCTGCACACTGGGGTGGTCTATGTCTGCTGGCAGAGAAAATGAGTAGCCAGTCTGTACTACATCCTGAAGACATGGCTGTGGGCTGGAAGTTCCAAACTAAGGC
Source organism: Vulpes vulpes (assembly GCF_048418805.1). Classification (NCBI taxonomy): domain Eukaryota; kingdom Metazoa; phylum Chordata; class Mammalia; order Carnivora; family Canidae; genus Vulpes; species Vulpes vulpes. Next base: position 47,018,787 of record NC_132793.1, read on the forward strand.
ACAGAACCCCTTGAACTCACAAACACATATGCACGAATGCACCCACACACGTACAATAAACACATGGACATGGACCATCCCAAACCTGTTGTACCCACTAGAGTTGCTTGGGCATCAGGAGGAAGTCAGCGCTGGGGTCCATTGGACTTGTACAACTGTAATTTCTTGGCAGTCTTTCTTTGTTCCCCAGTGTCTGGCAGCATGCAGCAGGTGGCCACATGGTAAATGTGGTTGACTTGAGTTTCAAGGGCAAGCCAGGCTGAGAGCCACACGGCGAGGGGCTCGTGGCTCTGGAAATGATCTGAAATAGGCATGGGCTGCTGGGCCTTCGCCCCTCGCTTGGGTGGGGTTGGGGTCCTTCTCTTCAGTCTTCAGCAGTGATCCACAGCAGGCAAACTCCTTGATGGGGAAGATGGGGCACCCACCAGGAGTCTTGGCCGCACTCACATGCTGGGCTGAGTGTTTAAAAATGCAACGTTGTAAACTAGTTGGTGAAGGTTGAAGCAGAGGCAGCCTTAGGCTACAAATGGTAAAGTCCCTGAGAGGCAGGGGCCTTCCAGCAGCCGTCCCAGAGAGCAGTGATGTTATTTCTCTGAGCCTCAGTTTCTCATGTGAAATATGCACAAACGCAGGGTATGGGTTTTGAGTTCTCAGCTGTAAACCGCCTTCTCAAAAGCATGGGAGAGGCACGCTAACCGCTAACCGAGGTGGTGGGAGGGTGAAAGACAGCATTCTTTTATGCTGAGTACTCTCTCTATCCCTCGTTAAAAATGAGTGAACACTGCCCCCGACCTGGGAGTCCTAAATCATGCAGCGGAGGGGGTTGGGGGTGGAGAGTGTGCTGCTGACCAGTGTCTTCCTCAGCTGCAGAGACCTTGTGCTTCTTGGGGGTTAAAGTTGGGCACCCAGGGCAGCATAGTCCCGGGAACATTTAAAGCCCATCCGGAGAGCTGTCGGCTTTGGTTAGCATCACCCCCGAGGCCTCTATAACAGCTGGTTGCATAAAATCCTCTGGTTCCTGAGCAGCAAGATTGCAATGAGCTGACACCGGGCTGGAGGCCTCTGGGGTCCCCGGAGCACTCACGCATTTCACCTGCCAGAGGGTCAGCCACGCAAGCACCCTCTGACCTGAGCCCTGTTCTGCTGCCAAAACAGCTTTTGGCTTCAAATGAGAATGTAAATGAGAACATTTCCCCCCCCTGGGTAGAAACAGCCTCTAGGCACCCCTTTAATCAGTGAACTTGCTTTGCCTTATAAAGTTGTCTTTTACTTGCTGTTCAGTGACAAGACAGTTGTTTTTTTCTGGGTGGTCAGAAGATGGTATTCGAACATAAGACAGGCGTTCATCAGAATTCTTACCCAATCTGTCAGTGCTGTGTTACTGAGCAAAGATGTATAATAGTTTCATCTTTAAATTCTTGGCTTCATTTTCATTAAAAACATCACCTCTAGCACTCCTTAGGTGCCAAAGGCTGATACCAAAGGAGAAAAAAACCCAACGTTCTGCCTGTGATGCTGAGAAACTGGACGTGCAAGCTTGGGCAGTGACTGAGCAAATGCTCATAAACCTGGGTTTCAAGGTTCTCTGACAGGCTGCGGCTCTTGAAACATTCCTATCTCTCACCGCCCCTACCCTACGTAGGTGACAGAAATGCCTCAGATTCCTTAAGCACAAATGTCAGAACCCTAAGGCTCTGTCCTCTGTTGCACCCCGTCAGTCAGCACCACACCGGGAAGCTCTGCTCCATGGAGGAGTGTGCAGGTAGATGTGCATGCAGACAGCACACTGAGCACTGCTTCGGGCAGCTCCAAGGTACAGGGGGTAGTGGGGGAGCCTCCGAGGACAGCAACCCTGTCCTCACGAAGCCTTGGATGTTCATGGCAAAATATGAGAACTGCAAAATGAGAGTACAATTTTGAGCTGAAATTAGAACCCAGGAGGGGACTCTGGTTTCTGTAAGATATGTACTAAAAGAAACTAGCATGGTCGTTAGGGCAGGTTTCCCAGGAAAGTTTGCTGGAGATGACTCCTCCGAAGGATGAGTGGGAATCAGCTAGAAGAAGATGGTAGGATGGAACATACCAAGGACTCAAGGCAGAGGGGACAGCATGTAAAAAGGACCTGTGACGGTAAGCAGTGAAGATGCCCAAGGTGGCTAAAACAGAGGATGGATGATGCCCAGTCAGTAAGAGGCTTTAGGAAACCTCATAAGTTCCCTTAGGGATCTATGACCCTGCCATAGAACAGCAGTGACAGGCCTTAATGTGACAGTCAGGTCTACTGAGTAAAGCACCCCATCAAGGGCTCTTGAGTCCTTGTAAAGTTGGGGCCCTCATGCCTCCATTTCTCAGCAGGAGGTTGGCAGGAGGAATATATTCTTTCCATTTCAACATTCATCAACTTTTTTCAACAGGAAGGCAGAGCTTCCAATTATATGAATGGCCTAGTGTCTAACCAGGAGGGGCACTCTTGAAAATGAGAGTGAACTAAAAAAATACAAATAAAATCCAAGATCATTAACTGTGTTACCCAGAATGGAAGTACTGACTTGGTTAAAATGAAAACTAAGGCTTTCTATTATGGAAAGACACCGTGGATATCCACTGATGTCATGGGGTGCCCGAGGTCAGTGCTGGCACAGAGCAGATGTGTGGTGGCCTGGGAAGAACAGACTCGGGGACACACAGGCCAGGATCAGGGCACCCACTTACCAGCCCAGTGTGACTGCAGGAAAGCTGCGTGGGCCCTGGGGGAAGGCAAGAACCAGAGTGCCTACCACCCGCAAGTGTGCAGGGCATTGGCCCAGAGGAAGAAGAGAACAAGGCCGGTACCAGGAATAGGCCTGTTTTTGTTGGGTTTTGTTTGTTTGGGTTTTTAGGTTTTAGTTTTGTTTTTGTTTTGTGTGTGTGTGTGTGTGTGTGTGTGTGTGTGTGTGTGTGTGTGTGTTTGGTCAGGATTTCTGTAGCCACTCTGTGGAGGCTATGATTTCTTTTTAATCTATTTTTTATTGACATATATAATATGTAAATATGTAAATATGGCATAATTCACTCCTTCTAGGTGCTCAGTGCTGACAAACGTATCCAATTTACAGTGGTTCAACTGCCTGCCACCCCTGTCAAGATGGGGATGGTTTTTGTCACTTTTCCCTCATGTTGACCTGGACCCATCCCCTGAGAGGGCAGGCTGCCAGTCACATGGAGGACACAAGGGGACCAGACTGGGTGCAGTGTGCTCCCTAAATTGAGGGAAGCCATCCACTCATACCGCTTCCTGAGCTCCTTAACCTAGACAGGGATTCCAACCCATTTACTCAGGAAACACTGCCCTTTTAACCTCCCAGATCTGAAAAGAACCACCCTGGGCTCCAGAAATCCCTCACTCAAAAAACAGAGGCTTGAGTATATCCCTGGACGAGTTGCCAACTTCTCAGTGATCTCCTAGGCTTTGACTCTGAGCTCCGGAGAGAGAGCAGAGCTGCCCCTCCAAACCAGGGTTCACACTCCCTCCGGAGCTTTGCAGACTGGATACACTCCAGGACCCGGCAGACACACCATTTCCATTGAACCCAGGCCTGCAGCCCTGTGTTTCCTGCGGCCCTGTCCCAAGCGCTGGACGTTCAGACAAATGGAACAGAGAAGCCAGGACTTGCTCTGTGCCCTTCTAGGACTTTTCATTCTCCTGGGGTTACTGCTGGATCTCTCAAGTCCTACCTTTGGAAGAACAGCCAAAATGTTTGAAGAAAGACCATAATCACCTTCTGGCAAAGAATTACTGAAAGTGGCACTTTTGGTGTCATTCACCATTTCAAGACAAATTTAACAACGTGTGTCCCCATGACAGGGGTGATGGTGTGCAAGATCTCCAGAGTCTGTGGGAGGTGGGGGCCCCTGTTGTCAAGGAATTAGAAGGACTTGAGTCAAGGGGCAGAAAGAAGAGGGGAGGATTCGGGATACTGTGGCAAAGCCCCTCTCCCTCACTGGGTGGCTTGAAGGAAGGCCCTGATGGAGCCCAGAAACCCACGAGTAAGCAGCTGGGGCCAGTATCAGTGTGAAGCCAGAAGGAAGATTCCAGAAGACAACAGAGAGAAGTTGCCACGTCCAATTTGTGGAAGAGAATACTCAGGATAGTATCGGTCATGATATGCTCCATTAAAAAAAAAAAAAAAGACTAAATATTTCAGACAGAAAGTCAAAAAACTGTCTAGCCTGTGGCCCTGGAGGGCATTATATCATCACGGACCCCAGTTTGGGATGTTGGTGTTTTTCACTGGATCCTAAAAGCCTTGGGAGATTTGCTACCCTGTCTCCAGTGGGTGTGACTTTGAATTAATATGTCCCCAGGCTTCTTTTGTCTTTTGTAATCACACTTTCAAAACAAGCTGAGAATTATTTTGATTCTGTTAGAATCTGATGTCAAAAAAATATTTCATTTCTCTTGTGAGAGGAAATCAGTTGTTTGCCTCTATCTGAACCTGCTGACCAAAAAAACAAAAACAAAAAAAATGGGAGAAGGACTCTCTCAAAACAAAAAGAGATAGTGCTGAGCCCAGGCACATGTTCTAAAAACGAAAGGAAGAGCCAGGCATGGCCTGTGTTATTCTATAAAGAAATGCCTAAAAAGGTCAGGGGATGTGTTTTCACATGACCCCGGGGGCCCCCCACAGAGTCTTGACTGTGATACAAATGTGTTTTTATATGTCCTTTGTAACCTTGGTTTTCCTTAAAGACAGGGAAATGATAATTAACCCCCATTTAACACGAGACGGCCTGAAGGCCCCTGGGTCAGAACCTGGGGCTCTTCTGCCACCTGGCCCGTCCACCTGGCATATGGAGGAGCCTCAGAAACGGGACGCAGGGCAGGGGTCTGGCCCCCGGGGATGTGAGCATGCAGCACCATCATTTCCCTTTGCACACACCTTCCTTCCTACTGCTCTCTAAAACCGCACCCTCGGGATTGTGTGGCATGGGATTGGTCCCCTTGCCTTTCTGTTCCTTGCACACTCCTGATGCACTACCAGGAATTGTGGCTGCTCAAGTCCAGAACATGGGGCAAATGAGCAGAGCCCTGAGAGACACAGGAGCCAGGCTTCCCCAAAACCTTCTGCCGAAGGTTAAGAGAGCCAGCCTGTTAGTCTGGTCAAAGCTTAGGAAAGCTCATCTTTATGATTCAAACATGAAAACACAGGATCCTTGGTGTGGAGAGAATCTGAGCGGGGAGGGCTAGCAAGGTCAGGCAGGAAAGAGGCCTCATGTAGGGTGTACAGACAACTCCAATGGCAGGGAAGTGCGGTGGCCTGGGTGGCCTTTCTGGTGAGACGAGGATGTTCTATACGTTGATGATGGTGGTAGTTCCAGGAACGTGTGCACTCTTCAGGACTTACAGACTTGGTCATCCAAAAAGGTGAATTTTAATGTATGCCAATTATACTGTGATTTTTTTTCTTAAAAAAAAAAAAGAGTTAAAATAAAATGCACTGCCCACCTCCTGGGCTTAATCTGCTCTTCCCGGCATTCATGGTCCTAATGGACAGAACTTTCCAGGCCCATAGATCACTCACGCTAATCAGTGATCAAACACCACTTCAGTCCCTAGGAGCTTAGGTTCTTCTTTCTCCCAACAGAGAAAGAGAAAGATGAGCAAACATTCATGTATTTTCCTGATGGATAGTTCTCAAAGCCCCTGCTCTTTGGGGCACATACCACCTTCCCTCAGACGCAGGTGGCAGCTGTCCCTGTTTCTGAGTAGAGGGGTGTCTCCCATGTATTAAATACAGTTTGGGGGCAATTATTTGTTTTATATCTGTCTTCCCCACCAGAGTGTAAACTTCTCAAGGTAGGGCTATGTTAGCATGCCTGTCACCAAACTAGGCACAGGATATGTGCTCAGTAAATATTTGACGAACTAGTCCAACAAAAGGGGCTAGATATGAGGAGGGGACAGGTACCATTTAACTCATAAAATCAAATTCTGACTTCTCCAGAAGTATGACCTTGGCCTTCTTCCCCAGGCCCTGCAGGCTGCAGAATGTCATCAGCAAATATGGTCAAACACCACTTAGATTTGGAATTCTTCCTCAGACCTGGATATACAATAATGTGAACAGAAAGCAAGACTATACAATTGACCCACAGCCCTTGTTTCATAAGGTTTACTCTGATTCTAAATGCTGGAGGACAGTTCATATAGCTGACTGATTTGTTTATATGATCCCAGCATCTTTCTCAGAGTGGGGCTGTGGTTTCCCAGTTGTTTTGAGAGTTTCAAGTTCTGATGAGCCCTATAAGCAGAGATACTAATCTCCCATGGGACAGGGAATGAGGAGGAAGGGGAGGGACTGGGCCCCTCCCCCAGTGCCCTGGGCTCCAAGATGCCCCAGAAAGGGTTTTTAACTCTATCCTAAAAGTGTGTTTTGAGAAAATCTCCCTCCTAGAGCAGTGAGCTGTAGTAAGTCCGTTTGCTAGCTACTTAGAAGCAGACCCTTTTGAAAAATGAAGTCCAGTAGTAAGGACAAATCTCTCTCCTCAGGACCCCTAGCACAATTCACATGTACCTGCTTTGCCGGCACACATCAAGTTTTTCCTTCACACCTACCTACTACTGACTTCGGCTGTCTGTCATCGTGCCATACTCCTAAAGGCAACATTGCTCAATCTGTTATCTCAGGGAGGGCGCTGTGCAGAGGAGCCACGCCCCCACACACCCCAAAGCTGTCAGCCACATCCAGGGTGGATGTGGAAATCTCCAACTGCATCTTTGCAAAAGTAACTATGCAGATTCAAGCTGAGCAATTCAGCATTGTCCGGATGTATGAAAATATCTGAATATTTGATCAGACTCAATTGTCCTCTGACTTGTGCTGTGTGAAGATTTTCAGACCACTGAATATAAAATTTGGCCAGTGCCACCATCTGAGGAAAAGGAGCTGAGGAAATGTGTGTCTTATAAAGGTGATATCTCTAATCTCCAACAGAGATTAAAATGATTTAATACTGCATGAGACCTTGGTATGTGGAAATGATTGTTTGAATTTGAGCCACAGACTGAGACCCCTCATGACTATCGTGTTTAGATATCTCAGAGGGCAGATAAAGCCAAACCATTCACAGGAAGGACACACAGCTGGGACTCGAGAGATGCCCCCAAGAAGAACTGTTTCTTTAACTCATCCCAACAAATAATCCTATAGTGTGTTTCAAAACACATAGACACAAGTCCTATGTATGAAGTTGTTATGGTTACAGAAGAAAACATAAATATTTGTGCATACAGACATAACATGAAGTCCTTCTACAGTGAAAATAATCTCCTCTGGAAAGATCTTTGAAAGTGAGAGATGGTGCCTGTGAGCAGATACAGCTAGCCATGGGGTGTGGAGCAGCCTTTCAAGGTGTCTCCTGGCATTTGCATTGTTTGTGAGCCCTGTTTAATGACATAAATGAGGGGGTTGGGGAAAGTGCGTAGTAAACAGACAAAGGCCCAAGAGCACTCTGTTATTTGTTTATTTCCTACATGTGACGTCATAAGCAAGAGTTTTGCCTGTGTTCTAGTTTGTCTCCAATAAATAAATAACTATGTACAAATGTGCTGAGTTTACAAAATAGAGGAAAACCTTTGTTTTATAAAAGATACACCCGTATGATACATCTTCCCCATACAGTGAAGCATGATGCCTTCCTAGCTTCATTGAGCCAACAACCCTATGAGCCAACAACCCCCCAAGGTGTACCTCTATCAGAGAGCGAAGCTATATACATCAAAAATTCCTCAGTTTCTTGAGAATACAGGCTCTGACTTGGCCTTCTGCTTATTACTGATCCATATGTAATGTATTCCAGAAAGTTGGAAGCTGTCCAAAACAGTTCTTCTCCAGCTAGACTGGGCAGACCCCTGCAGATCTTGTTGAAATATAGATTTTCATGCAGCCCAACTTTCTGCATGTTAACCAGCTGCCAGGGGCAGCTCCCACTTCTTGTCCAGGGACCGGGTTCTAAGTGGCCAGGGTTAGAAGGTCACACAGAAGTGGGAGAAATTCTCAAAGGCTTGATCAAGGTGAAGCCTGAATTGAGCATGTGCCAGGCTCCATCCTCAAGTTCCCAAATCCCCCCAAACCCAGCAGAACTGGCTTTGTTTCGGAGCACACATTATAAGAAGAATAAGACTCAAAATGGTAACTGGCATGAATTGTGCAGCTCAGAACTTTCTTAAACCATTTCCTGGGAGGTGCTTCATCCCTGTCTTAATCTAGAGCAATCATGAGAACATTTTCAACATTGTCCAAGATAGCCAGTAATAACAACAATTATAATAATGGGAAAAAGAAACATAAGAAACTTAACAACAATACGGATCTTTCAGTTCAAATGAAAACGACAATAAAACCCAGACTCATTGTCTAAAAAATAAAAATAAGAAACTCCTTGGGTTGAATTTCTATAATGCAACATTAGTTCAATGAATGCCTCTCACATCTTAACTCTTATTAAAGTGATATTACCCTGAAAGCCTGAAATTTCAGGATAAACTAGCAAAACTAGTTCAGGATAAACTAGCAAATTCAAGAGCACATAAATTCCCAACCAGCCTGATTGTAGTGTTTTGGATTCTGTTTCACACAGGAGTTTTGCAAAGGCACACGTGGAAGAGCAGAAGGACTGTGGCCAGGGAGGGAAACTCCAGGCAGGCTGGCTGAGTCCCAGCAACGGGAGAAATGGGAGGAATAAAGAAGGGGTCTGGGCTTCAGCAATGCGAGAGAGTGCTGGGAAAGCCACCATAGGGGGCTTAACTATCCCCCAAAGAGTGGAAATAGATAAATATACAGATAGGGAAGGGGGAAGTGAGGGAGGGAGGGCGGGAGGGAGGGAGGGAGGGAGGGATACAAAGTGGGGACTGGAGTCAAACAGTAGGGGAAACAAAGCAAACAAAGCAAAGGGAAAAGCAGCCATCCTAAGTACTTAAAAAATAAATACCTTGGTCATTATCCACACCTTGATTACACTCACTAGTTCACAGGATCATAAGTCTGACCCAAAGCTTGCCAGCCAAGGAGGCTCACCCGTCATGTGCCTCTGGGGGAGGGCATGGGACACTCCGTAGTCTGTGACTTCGTTACAAATTGCCATCTCTGCCCAGCTGTCTGATGATGATGTCCTGGAAGTTTCTGGGGAGCTTATTCCTTCCAACCCCCACTCCCCAGCCAAGTGTGGAATCAGCAAAAGAAGTGGGGCAGGATCTTCTCCAGTTCCAATACCAGCTAAAGTGCTCCCGAGTAGGTGGCCAGGGAGCAAGGCTGGGGGAGGGGGAGAGGCATAGGAGGGAGGGAAAGACCCAGCTACAGCCAGGGGCAGGGAAGAGGCCTCTTAGAGTTTCTGAGGCATCTGCTCAGTCCGCACGTGCTGCAGCACCACCTCCTTGGCTGGGGCACCGCACTTGTACTCCAGCTCGGCCCTGGGGGCGCCTTGCTTCTTCCGCAGGTGGCACAGGAGTGCCAAAAGCGCCACCACCAGAGACAGGCTGGCGATGGAGATGCCAATGAGCACTCCAGAATGCACGGGCCCTACAGGTGAGGGGCTGGGCGTGACGCCGGGAGTCGGGGTGACTGGGGGCTCCCCAGAGCCGCTGTCGCCGTCAGCGTCAGGGTCACCGGCGATGCGGCCACAGTCCGTGGCCACCTGGCCTGCTAAGGGCGAGTCAGGCCCGCAGATGCACTCATAGGTGCCTGGGAGGTTGCGGCAGGCCTCGGGGCACTCTCCGTTTTCGCACTCGTCGATGTCCGTGCACATGAAGCCGTCATCCAGGATGTAGCCTTCCGGGCACTGGCAGGAGGTTGGGCTGTTGGGGTCGCAGTCCGCCGGGCACGCGGTCTGGTTGCAGAACATCTGGCACCTGTGAGGGTCGTGCGGGACAGGTGCGAAGCCCTCGGCGCAGATGCAGCGGTAGTCGGTCTGGCTCACGGGCTGGCACTGGTACTCGCACTTACTCCCGAAGCACGGGTCCGCGGGCTCCACGCACTCGTTGTCCACCAGCTCGTAGCCGGAGTGGCAATGGCATTCGAAGGCTCCCCGCGTGTTGACGCAGAGCTGTGGGCACAGACTGGGCACCTGGGTGCAGTCGTCCACGTCCTCACAGCGGTGCTGGTCGGCAGCCAGCTGGTACCCCGTCTCGCACATGCACGAGTAGGAGCCCGGCGCGCTGGCGTTGGGGATGCAGAAATGCTCGCACAGCTTGTGGCACGAGTGCTCCGCGAACGTGGCGCAGGAGCGCCCGTCGGCCTGCAGGTAGGTGTCCGCCGGGCAGAGGCAGCGCGGCGCCCCGGCGCCCCCGCCGCACGCGCGCTCGCAGCCGCCGTTCTCCACGCCGCAGTCCCACGCGCCCGGCGCGGCCCGGCCCCAGCGCGCCTCGGCCTCCCCGCGCGGCGCCGCGCACGCCAGCTGCAGCCCGAGGGGCGCCACCGCGGCGGAGCTGCCGGCCGGCAGCGCCTGGAAGTCCGCGCCGCGCGCCCCGAACGGGGTGCTGTAGGTGACCGACACGCCTCGGGGCGCGCGGGCGTCCACGAGCAGGGGCCTGCAGGAGGCCGCGAAGTGGAACTCGCAGAGGAAGCCGTCGGCCTCCGCCGCGCAGCGCTGCTCCTCCCAGGCCGGCTCGCCCGGGGCTGCGGCCGCGGCGTCCGAGACCGCGACGCACAGGGGGCCGCACGGAGGGCCGGCCGCGCCGTCGTGGGCCCGCGCCCACCGGCTGTAGCTGGTGCGGTTGTCGCCCGTGACCCACTGGAAGCCGCGCAAGGGCCCGCCCTGCCCCGGGTCGCTGCAGCCGCGCGGCAGCCGCAGGCCGATCCACAGGCGGGGGCCGTCGCCGCTGTCGCCGCTGTCGCCGCTCAGCAGCAGGGAGATGACATCCGCCGCCACGGAGGAGCGCACGGTCATCAGGTGGCCCCCCAGCCCCTCGCAGGTCCGGCTGGCGGCGAGAAAGGTCGCGGGGCCCCGGAACAGCTGGAAGCAGTCGTGCTCCACGCACTGGCTGCTGCGTGGCTGGGGCTGCGCGGGCGCGGGGAGCGCCAGGCCGGCGGGGGCCAGCGCGCCGAGGAGCAGGACGCGGAGCAGGGCGCGGGGCAGGGCGCGGGGCAGGGCGCGGACCATGCTGCCGGGCACGCCGCGGGCGGGCGCGGGGACAGCGCAGGCGCCGCGGGGGCGAGGGCCCGGCCTGGGCGGGGGGCGCGGGGGTCCCGGCGCACACGCTCCCGCCGCCGCGCGCAGCCCCGGCGAGGCCGCCTCTGGCAGCCGGCGGCCCGGGACCGCTTTATAGGAGCGCGGCGCTCCCGGCGGGACGTCCGGGAAGAGGAAGGACGTGCCTGGTGGGAAGGGCTGACGCCGCGTTCTCGGACGGCCGGTGCCGCGGCGCCCTGTGCCCGCCCCCGCGCCCGGGGTCCCCCGCGGGTGGGTGCGCCGGCCCGGCCGCCGCGAGCCCCTTTCTCTGTCCCGCAGAGGTACAGTCACCGCCGGGGTCGGGGCGGGCGGGGGACGGGCGGCGGGAGAGGGGGGCTGGGGGTGCCCGGGGGCGGTGCCGACGCGGACGGGGATTTCGGGAGGAGCCGCCAAGGGCGTGGACTTCCCTAAGGACGCAGCGGCGGGAGGGGACCGGACCCGCTCCGAGGCGAGGCGCCGGGGCGGAGACGCGCGCTGCGCCCCCAGGACTCGGGGTGCGGCCGGCGCGAGGCGCGAACCACCCCCCGGGGGGAGTCGGAGGACGCCGTCGGGGCTGCAGGCTCCTGCCACCGGCAGAAGCAGCGGCCGGCGAGTGCCGGACGGGGAGCGCGTTGCTGGGCTTCTGCCTCAGCCCGGCTCCCCCCGGGGCGGTGCACCGCGCAGCCCAGACGGGGCGCGGGGAGCCGGCGGGACGGCGCTGGGGCTGCGGGCTGCGGGCGGACCCTGCTCGCCTGGAGATGAGCGGTGCCAAGTGCGCCCCGCGGCCACCCGCGCTGCAGCAGGCGGTTCTGCGGCCCGACGGGGTGGGGAGCGCACGAGCAGGAGATGGGAATCTGTCACTTTCGAGACCTTTTCCGCGTATTCACTCAGCAAGAATGTGGGGCGTGGGCCCACAGCACAACGTTGACAAGCTGCTTTAAAAAACAAAAACAAAAACAAAAAAAACCCTGTGCCTCTTCTCTGTGGTCACCCACAACCTGGCGCCAGAGGGCGGCGCTGTTGAACTCTAAACAAAGACCTAAAAGTTGGAGACCTCTAAATTTGGGCTGAAAAGAGTGATGGGTGTGGGGAATGCCGGGACCCCGCAGGGGGCTGGAAACTGGGTTCCAGGAAAGCCCCTCGTGGCTTCTACCCATTCTTAGCTGGGCGTCCGCCTCTTTGGTCCCGCAGAGCCCAGACCTGTGAGAGGGCAGATCAGTGTGGCGTCTACACAAGCGAAAGACAAGCACCGGCACACCCCCCATTGTTCTGGCGGATAGTGACCCAAGGTGTGGGGTGTGGACACTCAGAAAGCAGAGAGCGAAAGGGAGGAGGGACAGTGGCCCTTCCCCACACTCCCCTACATCCCAGGGTAGAGCCTGAGAGCTGGGGATGGCAGGGCCTCCTGAAAGCTAGGTAGGGAACCCAGCGCAGAGACTCATGTCTCAGGCACACTGGAATGGACGCCTCTGCACCTCCCGGAAGAGGAAGAAAAGACCAGCAGATTTGGAGAGACAGGTTGTCTCCAGGCGCCGGTCTGATATCCCACTGGCTTCCTGTGCTGAGCTGGGGTCTTGACTCACATGCACAGACTGCCCAAGGAGGAGGCTGGAGCTGGATCCCGGTTACCTCAGGTGCCCTTGGCCCTAGGAGTGGGGCCTTCACATTTGGGCGGAGCCCTTGGGCATTTGCCATCTCACAGGTCGCCCCTGAAAAATCTCAGAAACTGAGCAATTGCCTGGATTCTTGAGACAAGAGAGGGGACAGAACCGGTTACACCCTTTGCTCAAACTTTACTAAGATTTTCAAGCCTGCCTGCCCTCAAAGGCTTGCGCACACCAGGCTAGTTGGCTTTTTGCCATGGCTATCTTTAGTGGGGTGTCCTGTTTGAGTCTCCTTGAGCCATTACTTTGATGCCTTTTTGCATATTTTCAACTACCACCCTTCCTCTCTGCACCTCCTGGTTAAAGGGTGGGCCACTGCCTCTGTTTCCATGGGGATGATGCTAGCAGCTCCCTCTCCATGGCTAGCCCCTGGCCCTCCCACCTTCACTGAGTACTCACCAGTCCAGGCCCATTTTGCTGTTTCCTTGGAACAGGCCCCTTGAAGAACAACCCATCATCTCCTAGATACTGAAGCCAAAAACTTATTTTCTGTTTTTTTTTTTTTTTTTTTTTCTTGGTGTCTCTATGTTGTTTGCACTCTCGATCCCTGGCTATTTCCGCTCTCTTCCTCCCACAACTTCTGAGACACCTGACCTCCTGCTCCTCCTCTCCTCTACCTGCCAGGGGGGTGGCCCCTCTGCTCCTCTTGCCCCATGAGGGTGGCCAGTCTTCACAGTTCTGCCCATGGCCTTTGCCTCTTTACAACCCACCCTTTGTCTAAGTCACTTATTCCCACAGATGCTGCAGGTCCCAGCAAGAGGAGCCCCTGCTGACTGTCAGAGAAAAGCCTCCTTGTGTCTCACCTGCATCCCATGACTCCTGTCTTTTGGTCTACTGGGAAAGTTCTCTTCTTTGCCTCTTCTCCATCTACTGAAATCTCATCCTTCTTTTAAGGCACAGGTGACACGCTCTCCATCACAAATGTTTCTGAATAACCAAACCAGAACTGATTTCTCTGTGAAGTTCATAGGACTGTCAGCAGTTTAGCACTTACCACACCTTTCTTGCTTTACAAGTAAGCATGTTCTTTTTAATCATGCTCTTTGTTAGACTTACAATCTAGTTTCCTGGGGGTGGAGAGTAACTCTTACACATCTTTGTATCCCTATCCAGCCTACATGTTTTGTTTGCAGGCAGTGCTCAATGTTGTGCCCAAGATTGCGAATCCGAGAAACCACCGAGGAGCCAACACCGATGCAAACACAGGAGGTTTTATTTACAAGCTCAGGCTTGGGTCCAAGTGTACCCGACACAGCGGAGCAGGGACTTGGACCCCGAGACTAAGAGGCGTAGCAGCTTTATAGGGGCCGGTGGCCCATGGGATACGCAGAAAGTTGCACAGTCATGTCGGTCCACACGCAGGTGGCCGATTGAATTACATCTTACCCTATAGTATCCACTTGAGCTGGCCTGTTACTGTGGTCAGAATCGCGGCAGTTTGGGCAGGCACAAAGCAGGGTTACATTGTTAGGAGCCGATTTCCGATTAGGGTGTGCCCAGCGGCTTGACTAGGGTAGGCAGCGCCTAAGCAATAAGCAGGTCGTGTGGGGGTCATAGGGGAGGTGGCGGGTGTAGCACAAAATGGAATCAGTCCTGCTCTGCTTGTCCAGGGGTAGGGATTTTTGTTAAATTTCCTGGGTCCCACACTCAAGGAGTTGTTTGAGGACCTCTTGAAAGTGCTCCTTTCTGCCCTGGTTCCAGGATGACTTCCTCCTGTTAACCTGCAAACACAAGGATGGGGGGGGGGGGGGGGGCCTTAGAGCCTTACGGTTAGGAGTGGGGGCTTTGCAGCCAGCTTGACTGGATCAGAATTCCAGCTCCATCATTTATAAGTTGTGTCACATCTGGCAAGTAGCTCGGCCTCTCTGTGCCTCAGTTTCGTCAACTGTGTGGTGGGGAATCCTAACAGTCACTGCTAACAAAGTGTTATTATGAGGATTGTGTGAGTTATATATGTAAAGCATTTAGAAGGGCTGAACTATAGTGAACTCTCAACAAATGTTAGCTAGAAAAGGATATACTCAGGTTTCTAGAATTTGAATTCAGCTGATGATTGTGTTCAACACTCAGCATGGTTCCTGATCACAGCAGAGACTCACTAAATATCTGTTGGATGAGATTCTGTTCAGCTGAGCATTTTTACCAATAATAACAATTAAAAAAAAGCAAGGAAAAAATAAGTTCACAGGCGAGTAGGAATAGGGAAGGAATTGAAGACAGCCCTGGAGGCAAGCCCTGCACCCCTGTGCACCTAGAGGGCTCTCATAAAGCCTCAGGCTAACTCCCCATCTGCCCTGGAGGCATCCGTTGTTAATTCCTCATTTTCCAGGTTTGGAAACTGAAGGTCAGGGAGAATAAATGATGTCCCAAGGCCAGGCAGCTAGTCAGTGGCGAAACTAAGAATCTCCAGCTCACGTAGGATGAGAGAATTAGAATATACAGTACATGAAAGCCCTGATTTTGCCAATTACCAGTTGCTAGAGTTTGGTTAAGTTACTTAAATCTCTGATTTTCTCCCCCCAGATTGGAGATATGATATCTAATTTATAGGGTTGTTATGGAAATTAGGAAATTTACATACAGGGACTGTTCTCCTTTCTTGTAACATAGCAGCTCTTCAACAAATACAGCTGTTACCACTGGTGAATGTTGTAAAGACAGAAACAAAGAGTAGTCTGGATGCAAAAGGGGGCCCCAGGGAAATGTGCTGCCCCAGACATATGTCAGTCAAAGATCTTTTTCAAGTGTGAGAGGCAGCTTTTTTCTTAAAAGATTGAAAAGAACTGTCTGATTCCAACATAAGCACTTGTTGAAAAGCCACCTATCAGAATGCATGATTCCAGGTACTAAGGACATTGAGACAGTGAAGAAAAATGATTGACTACTAATTGTTGTTGGTGAAAAAAGTTCCAGGCCCCTCGGATGGAAATTGCTGTTGGAAGTATGTGAGAATGGGGGGATGAAAGCTGCATACACTGTTCAATATGATGGGCACTATTCACTTATGATCATTTAAACTTAAACATTAAAATTAAAGTTTAAAATTCATTTCCTTAGTCTCACTAGCCACATGTCAAGTGCACAGTGGTCTAATGTCCACCAGATTGGACAGTACGAAGAGAGAACATGTGATCATTAGGACAATTTCTATTAGATGGTGCTGGTCTACACAGATAACGTCACCTCAAGGAAGCCATTGGTGGGGGCACATGAGTGGCCCCTTCTTAGATTCAAAGGGTAGTGTTTCACAGCAACTGTTTCCAAGGTAATGGTTTTCAAAACCACAGTCAGAATCTAGAAGGGAAAGGAAATCTTAAGACGAATGATAGAGATAGATAGAATAATAATGAAGAGTGTTCTCTTCATTATTAGTACTTGACTAATAAATACATCAATATTATTTTTAACCTTGGTTTTAATTATAATCATTTCGATATTAGGAAGAAAGAAATTATAAAGGTAAATTTATAAGCCACAACAATTCTAAAATGCAGACATAAAAATTAAGTGTCTGTGGCTATTCAGAATTAATTCAGATTAATTCATATTAATCTAAGCATGGAAAATAAATCCCTGATAAGCAAATGTTTTTCAACAAACAGCACTATGGCACTATGGCAGAGCAAATATTCTACTAAATTTTGGCTCTCATGCAGGCTTTATTTCAGAAGCAAGGAAAAAAATTGATAGTCCTTTATTGGCTCATTGTTTTATAAAAGAAAATATGTTACATCTACAAAAAACCCATAGCTGATATTATACTTATGGGTGAAAGACTGGAAACCTTCCCCCTAAGATCAGAAGTAAGACAAAGATATCCCCCCTCTTGCCACTGCTATTCGAATGTTCTGGAGATTCTCACCAGAACACTTAAGCTTGGAAATGAAATGAAAGACATCCAGATTAGAAAAAAAAAAAAAAAAGAAATGAAATTATCTGTATTCATTAATGACATTATCTTGTCTGTACATGGAAAATCCTAAGGGGGGCAGCCCTGGTGGCCCAGCGGTTTAGTGCCACCTTCAGCCAGGGGTGTGATCCTAGAGACAACGGGATTGAGTTCCATGTCAGGCTCCCTGCATGGAGCCTGCTTCTCCCTCTGCCTGTGTCTCTGCCTCTCTCTCTCTCTCTCTGTGTCTGTCAGGAATAAATAAATAAAATATTTAACAACAAAAAAAAGGAAAATCCTAAGGAAAATATTTAAAAACTCTAAGAACTAATAAATTTGTTTAGCAATTGCAGGATACAACATCAATATACAAAAATCAATTGTATTCTCAAACAGTAACAATGCACAAACTGAAAATGAAGTCAAGAAGGCAATTCTATTTACAATAGTATCAAAAAGAATAAAAAAATACTTAGGAATAAATTTAACAAAAGAAGTATAAAATGTATACAGTTGACCCTAGCTAGAACAATGCAGGGTCAAGGGGTGCTACATCTTGATCCACCCCTCCCACCTCACCCCCCCACCCCCCTACCACCCCCCCAGTCAAAAATTTGCATATAGCTTTTGACTGCCCAAAGCTTTACTGCTAATGGCCTACTGTCAACTATAAGCTTTACCAATAACATAAATAGTCATTAACACATATTTTGTATGTTACCTGTATTATATGCTGAATTCTTACAATAAAGTAAGCTGGAGAAAAAAGTTATTAAGAAAATCATAAGGAAAATACATTTACAGTCCTATACTGTATTTATCACAAACACACACACAAAATCCTCATATAGGTGGGCCTGTGTAGTTCAAACCTTGATTGTTTCAGGGGTCTGTTGTACTCTAGGAACTACAAAGCAATGTTGAAAAAAACTATTTAGACCTAAATAAATGAAAAGCCATCCTATATTTATGGATCAGAAGACTTAACATGGTTTAAGACAGATGTCAATGCTCCCAAAAGGGATCTACAATTCAGTGCAATCCCTATAAAAACCTCTGCCAATTTCTTTGCAGAGATTTTCATGCTGATCTTAAAATTCACTTAGAAACTCAAGGGATTCTAAATAGCTCAAACAATCTTGGAAAGAGAAACAAAACAGAAGGACTCACTTCCTGACTTCAAAATTTACTACAAAACTACAATGGATACACATAAAATGAAGAGTCCAAAAAGAACCCTCATATTTATGATCAGTTCATTTCCACTGAGTACCAACAAAATTACATGGGAAAAAGAACAGTCTCTTTATTAACAAATGGTTAATACAGATCTCCATATTTACAAATGGTGAATGTGATGGGATAACTGGATATCCGCATGAGATACGGTTAGACCCCTACCTCACGTCATATACAAAAATTAACTCAAAGTTGATAAAATATCTAAATGTAAGAACTAAAACTAGAGAAGTCTTAGTAGAAAACAGGTGTAAATCTTCATGGCCTTAGATTAGTGAATGATTCTTAAATATAACACTAAAAGCACAAGCAACAAAAGAAAATAAATTGCATATTATCAAAATTAAAAATGTTTGTGCTTCAAAGTGTAAAGACACCAAATGGGAGAATGGGAAAAATATTTGCATGATAAAGGACTCATCTCCAGAACATATAAATAACTACTATGAGTCAACACTAAAAAGAAAACTAACTCAATTAAAATATAGGCAAAGACCTGAATGAACATTAATGGCCAATAAGTACATGAAAACATGCTCAACACCATTAGCCATCAGGGAAATGCAAATCAGAACCACAGTGAGATGCCATTTCACTGCCACTAGAGCAGCTAGAATCAAAAAGACAGGATATAACAAATGTTGACAAAGATGTGGAAAAATTGAGATCCTCATACCTGCTGGGGGAAATGTAGAGTGGTACAGCCACTTTGGAAAGCAACTTGGTAGTTCCACAAAATATTAAACGTACAGCTACCTTATGATCCAATAATCCTACTCCTAGGTATATACCAAAGAAGAAATAGAACATGTCCACACAAAATCCAGTACACAAATGTTCATAAGAGCATTATCCATTAGTTAAATGGTAGAAAGAACCCAGATGTCCCATCAGCTGGTGAATGAATGAATAAAATGCAGACTGTCCATAGCGTGGAATGTTATTCAGCAACAGAAAGACATGCCATACTGATTCATGCCAACACATGGGCAAATCTTGAAAACATTACACTTAGTGAAAGGAGCTCATCACAAAAGGCCATATACTGTGTGATTCCATTTCCAGGAAATGTGCAGAATTGACAAATCTAGAGACACCAAAAGTAGATAACTGGTTGCCTAGAGATTGGGAGTGGGTGGGTGGGAAATTAAGGTATGCTAATGGGTATAGGTCTCTTTTGGGGTGATGAAAGTGTTCTAAAATTGATTTGGTGATAGTTGAACAACTCAGTAAATATACTAAAAGCCTTTGTACACTTTAAGTAAGTGAATCCTGTGTCATGTGGATTATACCATCAATCAAGGTATTAAGAAAATAAGAAATTATGCCCCCCCCCCATTTCATCAAGCATGGGAACACCCAATGCACCTCTGAGCCTTTTCCCATCACCAAAGCTTTTATCATTTTAGGCGACAGATGGTACCAATAACTGCCAAGATTTTAAACAAAGCTGTGCCTCTATCATCTTGATGCATCTCCGCATAAGCCGAATGCAGCTCACAGGTGACTGGTGACCTGCTTAGAGTTGGTGGTCCAGTGTGGCCCACATTGGGATTAGAGAGGATTTTATGTTGTGGATCCGTGGGCCATCACATTGGTCTTCTCACTCAAGTGTCCGGATGTGCCCCCCTCCTCTCAAGAAATATTTTTTAAGCAAAGAGGAAAATAGCAAGACATACCAGAGGCTGGGCATGCTGGACAATATCCCCTTCGACAACATTGATCTGGTTGTGTGTCGTTATCTCTACTCTGGTCACAGATGGCAAGTAAAAGGTGAGTGGGCCTCTGTGCCATGGACCATCCTGCAGTTTAGCATTGAAGTCTGTGGACCCCTTCTCAGGATAACATTTTACATAAATGCATGTGATAAAATACACAGAATTATGAAGGGTACCAATCATTTTGAAATATAGTCAGAAGAATATCAAAAAGAAGCAATATGTGATATCAAATATAAATATTTCTTTATAGGTATTTAAAAATCACAAGACCTGGTGGTGTGTCACTTAAATACCATAATCTCAAGGTGGCGATCCATGCAAACAAGCTGTTGAGAGATCTGTAATAACCACAGTGTGGTGTGAAGTATCTGTGATTTCAGTGCTGATATTTCTTTTTCAATAATGGTAAGATATGCTAAGTTCCAGGTAGAGATTAGTGAAAATAAGGATGTAATTTTTTTCCCTTTAAGTTCATGGAACCCCTGAATTAAAAACTGAATTTGGTTAATAATATACCACCTATGTTTTTGAAGTTTCATGTATTCAGAATGTATTTTGAGTCACTCTTAGCTCACTGCTTTTGAAGCATTTAGTATAAGTGTCATCATTAAAAGAATACAGAGCTATCTCCATTAGTCAGATAGAAGCCTCTAGAACAATGTTTTGTCAAGGTGTATTTATGCTATTTTAGACTCTCCCTTTATTTTTTACATAGCATCTATTCATAGCAGACTTTGCTTTTATTGAAAACACAATACATAGTTGAAAGGAATGCACTGTCCTTGAAGACACTCCTCATGGGAGAGCTAAGAGATCCAAAAGCATTATTTGAAAAACGTCAAATATGCTTCGAAGTCTGGCAAACATTTCCTGTGGGATAAGTTCTTGGCTCAGCTGCATTCAGGATGAGGGCTTAAAAGTGAAATATGTGTAGAGAACATACCTTACTTAGGAAAATCAAAAAAGAGGACATATTTTCATTAATGCTATGTGAAAAAATTGTATTTTAATATGTACTTTAGATGTATCCCATGTAAGAAATCCAGCAACAAAAACACTTATCTGTCATAAAACTAACTGTATGTAATCTTTTCTGAGAATTAGAAGCCTGAATATTTTGTTAGCCTACAAAGTATAGTTAATGAATTTTAATTCATACATCCAATGAATAGAAAGCTGTGGAAATAGATGATCTATGTGATTTAGAAAAACAAATGAATATCACTTAATATATAGCTTATATATGTGTATATTAATAAAATTATCTGTTGAAGCATAACAAATGATGTTCACTTTCCTCTATATTTTCTACGGCAAACATGTATTTCATAACTAAGGAGTTCCGATTCTTCATAAAGAAAGTAAAATTATTTTTTTGGCAATTGAAAGCTAGTGACTTTCAAAGTAATTTGGTTAATAATGTACCACCTATTTTTTTGAAGTTTCATGTAAAATAGAATGTATTTTGAGTCACTGTTAGCTCAGTGCTTTTGAGGCATTTAATGAAAGTGTCTTCATCAGCATCATGGGAGAACCATCCTTGTGGACTTAAGAAGAACCTGGGTTTCTGCACCCCAGACCTCAGTGCACATGCTTCCCCAGACACACATTTCACAAGTAAACAGATTGTATCACGGGGATTCAACAAGACCACGTGGTAGGGCTCTGTCCCAACTCAACTGCAATATAATTACCAACTTTGTATTTATTTGCCCCATCTTGTGGCTTTTTGGTTTGAATTGTGGAAGGTGAGGCGATCAGAGCACCAGGTTAGACCCAGGTATGGGAAGAATTTTGTGGATGCAGGAGGAGGGCAACCTTTCTCTGTAGAAGGCCAGGTAGTAAATGCTTCAGGTTTCTCTGGCCCTTTGGTCTCTATTATATACACAACACCGTGGTTGTCGCATGAGTGAGCCTGGGGGTATCCAGCACAATCTGCTATCTTCCCCAAGTAATCTTCCCCAAGTTCAGTGATGTGAACAATCAATATTTGAACCACCCCTCCCCCATGATCTAGTCAGGTCGTTATTGAATAATATAGAACTGAGTTCTTGCACGGACTCACAGATGCTGGTGCAGGTAAATGGCTTATTTCCAATAACATCTGGTCAATCAGGGTTTCAGACTAGCTACTACTACTACTACAGAGCTTCAGTGGCTGCAGTCCTGCAGGGTGGTTTGACAACTTTGGGTGATTTGGCTTCATCTTGAACTTGAGAAGGCAAGCCCTCTGGGAGTGAAGGAGTTGCAGAGAGCAGCTGTAAGGAGGGAGTTTACTTTGGGGTCAGGGTTGCCAACATTTGAGACCATCACTCAGAAATTCCACTTCTACCCACAGGCCTGTGGGTGCTTGAGGCTTCATCAACCTTACAGGAGAGAGGAAAAGAATTGGCTCCCCACTGAGGAAACTTCATATCCTACTCACCTGCATCTAGAGCCAGCCCACCCATGGAGAGATAGGGGAGCATTCAGTCCACACCCAAATCACTGGGAATACTTTCCAGACTGGGAATCATTCTGCAAGGGACTTTTGGGACGTTTAGCTTCCCAGAGTCCTTTAAAGGGCTCTCCAGGAAAGGGGAATCACGGGATCCCTACTTGTCTCATTCCACAGGCAGTAGAGAAGAATGCTTTTCCTTAGAACTGCTTGTCACTTTTATGATCACTTCTGGTGACCAGCTGGCCACTGAAGAACCTCAGAGCCAACAGACGTAAGGGAGAAATCTGGCAGCGTCATTCAAGGTGCAAATTTAAAACTCCAGCTGGTTTTATGGCAAGCAGATAAAAGCACACAGCTGAAAATAAAGTAAATTCAGAACTCGAAATACGCCATAGACACTCTGTAACTCTCTATTTTCCCACAGCGTGTGGGCTTTTACTCTTTTTCCTGTGGTCTTGAGCTTGGACATCATTTTCATATTTTGCTTTGCAATCTCAAAGTAGTTTTTTTGTTAGGAATTAAGCAATCTCTGAATCTAGGGAAAATAATGATTGAAAAAATGTATTTGACTTCCTAGTTCTCAAAAAGTGTTTGCTGCCATTTCCACTTATGGCCTTACAGCCTTCCCAGCAATTGGGAACCTCATTCAAATGAGTTAGCCCCCAGGCTCAGCAGAATTGACAAAGGTGTGGACACCATACCCCAGAATATTTGGGCATTTCGGCCTCTAGCAGAGTGGGAGGCAGCTTGGGTTGGAGACAGGGTGGCACTGCTGTGATGCAGGCTGAGGAAGAGGGGGGAATCTGCCTACTAAGGCAGTCCTGCAGCCCTGTCCCTCGACTACACCCCCAGATCAGCCTTCTCACCTAGAAGCCTGTTGGAATACAGCATCTCTGGCTCCACCCAAAGCCTTCCGAATCAGAATATGGCTGACAAGATCCTGGGATGATTTTGGTACACATTAAATCCCGAAGCATTGTTGTGCCCTGGGAGGAGCCAGCGTAGCAACTGAATGGCCTCTGAGATGAGAGGTTCCTTCCCCTGCCCTCCAGTAGAATTTCAGTGGTCCTCCTTCGATGTGTGGAAAGGCAAGCCCAGGACCATTAGCATCAGTAGTGTTCTCTCTGTCAATATCATTCATCATCTTGCAGCTTTTCAGAAAAGCAGATTCTGGGCTCAGCCCAGGCCTTCTGCAACAGAAACTCCAGAGATTTGAGCCATCTGGGTTTGAACACGGATCCCTGGGATTGTAATGCACATGCATGAGAACTACTGGCTCACAATTTGTGACGCATGAATGAAGTGGCCTCCGAGGCTCTGATCATATCCTCACCATCTCCTCTCCTGGGCTTTCTACTCTGGGTCCTGGCTCTGCCAACATTTCCATGGAAACTGCAAACACAGTTCTTGGCTCCAGGGGCACAGTTACCTCAAGTCTTGTTCCAACGAAGTAGTAAGAATATACCTGTAGTCAAGCAAGTCAGCATTCATAGAATTTTGCCACAAACACAGAAGGTACAGCAGGCATCATAGTTATGAAGTTGGCAGTCATGTATTGGGATAAAAACAGAAAGAATGAAGGAATCCAAGATGCTAAAAGCATTAAGGATCATAGCTTCGTCCATGGGCTATCAACTGTGGACTTCTTCTTGGGGAAATAAATCAATCCTCTTTTGGTTCCACTGCCATAATTGGATTTCTGTTACATGCAGCCAGTCACATGCCTAGTAGGTGTCTCTTGAATAAGTGTAAATATAGCTTCCTGGATTTCCATTTATCTGATTGAATTTCTGTAAGCTTCGAGGCCTGCTCTCTATTTTTAGTCAAATATCATCATTTAATAGTATCTTCTATATGTTTATTAGGTTATATCCCTTAAACCAGAGTTCAATAAAAAGGACAGATAGTCAATATTTTAGGTTTTGCAGACCATTTGGTCTCCACTATCATAGAATGAATGAAAGTTCTGTGTCCCAATAAAACTTTATTTGTGGACTTTGAATTTTTTTAGTGTTCTCATGCCATTAAATGTTTTTCTTCTTTTTATTTTTTTCCTAACTACAAAAATACATTAAAAAAAAAAACATTTTTAGCTCATGGGCTTTACAAAAATAGTCAGTGAGACAGACTGGGCCTGCAGGTCATGGTTTGCTGATCCCTGCCTTAAACACATTACAGAAGAAAAATCCCAAATGACGCAGATCTTGCTTATAAGAGTTTTCCCTAATTCAAAGAAGATATGCAGACAAAAAGGTAAAAACCCAACAATGAAAGTAACACTTTAGTAAGAGGCAATGTAGGGAGGGGGGCCCCCAGCTGTAATCTTTACCCTATTCTGGATGCATTTATCGCAGTTGCACCAATCTGGAGGGTGGAAGAGAGGCCGCCGAGTAAGAAGGAAGAGGGAGAAAGGAGAAACATGAGTGTTTAAGAAGGTAGAGGAAGAAAGGACGAACTGAAATGACCAGAGGCTCTGAATTCAAAGAGAGAGAAATACTGTTCCGTTCTTTCAGTCAAGGCCACAAAGCTTCCCGTGGCTCCCAGATGGAATCACAAATCTTGAGCTGGCCTTGCCAAGACTGATCCCCATCGGGCACTTGGGATCCTCCATCATGTGGTTTCCAGTAAGCTGTGAGCCTATCTATGCTTGACATCCTCTGTATTCTGAACTCACCACATCCAAGACAGGAGCAAGCCTTCTTTACCTTTGGTTAGTTAACTAGATGTGGGTTCTGCTGCACAGATGCTTCTGTACCGTGAATTAGTTCATATGAAGTGGGCGAATGGGAGCCAAAGACACTGTCCTGCAGACATGTACTAGTTCAGACACTAATTTTCATGCACTTTTATTAATCACTCTTCAGTGACCCCCCTGTCACTACTACATTCTAGAACAAGAGCTACATTTTTAAAAAGTTGGAAATATCTCTAATTTGTAGTGAGTAGGTTAATAAGTGAGAAAGTATGTTGGTTTCCTATTATTGCTGAAGCCAACTCCACAGATTTGTGGTTTAAAACAACACGCATTTATTTTCTTAATGGTTCTGGAGGTGAAAAGTTCAAAGTCCCGGTGTTGGTAGGGCTGTGTTCCTTCTAGCGAATCCAGGGGAGGACTTTCTAGGTGTTGGAGGTTGCCTGCATTTCCTGTCCCATGGTCCACTTCATTTTCAAAGCCAACAGCGTAGCACCTGCCAGTCTCTCTCACTCTCTGACTCCTATTTTGGTTGTTATATCTCTTTCTGTCTTTCTCCTCCATTCTTTTTAAGGAACTTGTGATTACATTGGGCCCATGGGACTGAAGCTGTAGATACAAAGACAATAAAAGGTTAATAATAAAACCATGACAAAAAAATCACTCTGCACAAATGACACAATTGCCCTAACATTTCTGATCTAGGTCACAGGTCAAATATGTCAAATATAGCACTTGGATTGTGTTTTATGAAACCTTCAGGGGCTTATAAATGACATGAGTTAAAAGCACCATCCATCTTTTTCTGACCTAAACTTTGTTTCTTCTTAAAAATGCCATTAAAAAAAAAAACTCCATTTCTTTTTAAATTTTATTTTATTTAAATTCAATTTGTCAACATATAGTATAACACTCAGAGTTTCATTCAATTTCCTACATTTCATACTTAAAACTATAAGATTGTCTGCTGATTCCTGTGGTGAATGAATGACATGGATGATGTTATAAATCCTCAAAGAAGATTCTTGGCTAGTTGTAATTGCAGCGCCTCACTCGCCACAGCAGAGCATTGGAAATCCACATCTACACATCTTTTCTTTGTCATTTGAATCAGACTTGCCTAGATTTTGAAGCAAAAACTATAAGAACTCCAACTTTGTGTCTCTTGAGCCTTGGTAAGGGCCACCAAACCAGTCTAAATGGTTCACTTTATTTATAATACCGTATTCCTTTTATCCCCTAATTTAGTGATGAGCAGGAGATTTTAAAGTAGGAGAAGAAAGACAAATGGAAATAAAAAGATGTGTGAGCTGTTTTCTTCCCAGATTTGGTTTGTCCTAGCTCCTCCAGAAGCCAGAGCTAGATTCAAGAACTAAAGCTTAGATGTCCACTCTCTGAAACACATCACCATGGGTGGTCTGACCCCACACAGTTGTCTGTGGCCCCCACACTGACCAGGACATTCTTTATTGCTCACTTTCAATTCCCCTCCCCCAGCAATTAATTTTACTTATAAGACAGTCACCTTTCCTAACCAAACTGTTGAAAGATAGAAACATCATCTTCCAAGAAAGTACAAATCTTAGACCCCATAAAAACCTGAGACAGAAAAGGTAAGAGGCTATGTCAGTTTCTCCTCCAGTTTCAGAGTGGGCACATGCAGTGCTGTTGAACCTGAGCAATGTTTATGGCAAAAAGAAGGGGTCAGAATACCAGTCCTTCATTTATGGAGAGATTTTATTTGCAATCTAATGGGCAGAAAGAAAATTTCTGTTAACAGAAATGTCACCCAGCAGGGTGCCTGGTAATAAAAATGTCACCATCAACTATGTTATTGTAAAAAAATGTGTTTCCTATATTTTGCCACTCCCATTTTTATATCCCTTTAAAAGGAGGTGCAGTATAGCCTTATGCACAAGGGTGGGTTTGCCTGAGAGATGTGCGGGAGGCTTCATTGAGACAGTATTATGAAATGCAGCTTCAAACTGGAAACAACCCAAGAGTTCATCAATTAAATGGATACTCAAATTGTGGTATGCCTATTCAATAGAATTTATTCAGCAGTTAGGGGGCATAAACACACAGTAGCAGGAATGGGTCTCAGAAGCATTGCACTGAAAACAGATTTACACAAGAGAATAGGTTCTGATTCCATTTTCACAAAATTTTTTTAAAACTAATCCATAGAGGGGGGGGAAATCAGAGTAGCAGTTGGCTCTAGTGAGAGCCTGGGGTTGGGAGAGTGGTCATAATTGACCAATAAGGGGATGATGAAACTTTCTGGGGTGATGGTCATGTTCCTTACTTTGATAAGGGTATGAGTTACAAGGGTCTCTGCATTTGTCAAAACTCGTGGAATGGTACACCTAAACTTTATACATTTAATAACATGTAAATTTTACCTCAAAAGAAAAACTCAACCATAAACTATTATTGGACTCTAGTTAATGGCATGTACCAGAGTGTTTAGGAGGAAGTATACTGATGTCTGCAACTTACTTTGAAATGCACCCCAAATAAGATGCATCAATGGGTGGATAGATGGGTAATCATGTGATAAAACAATAGAGTACAGTATTAGTGGTGGAATCTAGGTGGGTGTAGAGATGCTTTGTTGCATGTTTGAGCATTTTCTTTTCTTTTTTTAAGATTTTATTTATTTATCTGTATTTGTCTTCAGGATCAGGCCCTGAACCAAATGCAGCACTAAACTGCTGAGCCACCCGGGCTGCCCTCTTTTTTGTTTTTTAAAGATTTTATTTATTTATTTATTCAGAAAGGCAGAGACATCGGCAGAGAGAGAAGCAGGCTCCATGCAGGGAGCCCAACATGGGACTTGATCCCCGGACCCAGTATCACTCCATGAGCCAAAGGCACACGCTCAACTGCTGAGCCATATTGGTGCCCCTTTTTGAGCATTTTCTTAACAAAATATCAGAAAAATGGCATTGCTAGGGGAGTATGCCCTCTGTTCACTAAACATTTTTCACTGACTTGTGGGAGACTCACCTTGATCCATTAAAGATGAATGACAATCTTGCTTTGCAATCAGCATTTGCCCTAGGCACTGCTGTGTGGATGTCCATCCATGCAACACTTGCAATAGCAACAACAGGAGATTTTCTGTGACTTCATCCTTGTCCAAATGGGGAATAGTTAAAGGACAGCCAAGGGAAGAGCTTTGTGAGGGCCGAGGTCCATCTGTCCATCAGGCTGACACCCAACACCATCATCTCTGAGGAGTGCACCAGTTCTGGGGTTCCTTCTAATTGATTCCCATGTGCTTTTCCATGGCAGTTTCTCTCTTCTCCTTCATGAGCCCTCCTTCCAGTTAATCAGTGCCTTCACTATTTTTTTTAGCATTCCTGAGTGCTACCTGGAAAGTTTCCCCTCTCACCTTCTGCCTCTGCATCCCAACCCTTCCTGCCCTGGGCAGCTGTGTCAGCTGTTCCTCATTGCAACTCTCTTCCATCTCACATTTTGCATGTCTGTGCCTTTCTTACTCCTTCTCAGCACCGTACCCACACCACCGACCCCTCCCACCTCTTCATTTCCACCACCCCATCCCTTCCCTTTATCTCATCCATCACCTGTATTTATTTTATTCCTCACTTAATGTTTGTAGGGATATATATATGTATATATATACACATATATATACAGATACATGTATACACACATGTGCATGCACATACACACAGGTGGTACTCATATATTTATTTTGTTTACTTCTCTTCCCTCTATCTGTTCCATGGAGTAGTCTTCATGTCTATGTTATTTACTTTTGGTTAGATGTAGAGCACATGACCAGCACATTTTAGGCTCATGATAAATAGCACTTGTCTGTTCTTCTCAGCCTGTCCTGGCTTTTACCTTTTGAAATACTTGAGCTTAAAAGCCTAGCTCAATCTCCAACATTAAAAAGTAACAATAATAATTCTATTATTTGTGTTGTTCTTCTTGGCACATCTGCTTCTCAACTGATTTGTAAGCTCTCTGAAGGCTACGACCCAATTTTATATCCCTGTTACAATATTTTATGCACAGTAGGAAATAGTAAACATCTATGGTGTGATTATTTTCTGTCTAGGAGAAGATTCAAATTTTCTTTTTCTTTGGTTAGTGAAGTATAGCTGACACACAAAACTACATTAGTTTTGGGCATGTAACATAGTGATTTGACAATTCTATGTGTTATGTTATGTTTACCACAAGTGTAGCTCCCATCTGTCACCATACTACATTATTACAATGCCACTGACTATATTACCTGTGCTGTACCTTTCACCCCTGTGATTTTCATTCCATAGCTGGAAGTTTGTATTTCCCACTCCCCTTCACCTATTTTGTCCATCCCCCCCAAGACCCTCCCCTCTGCCAGCCATCACATAGTTCTCTGTATTTATGAGTCTGTATCTGCTTTTTGTTTGTTTACTTCTTTGTTTTGTTTTTCAGATTTCCCATATGAGTCAAATCATATGGTATTTGTCTTTCTCTGTCGGACTTACTTCATTTAGCATAATACCCTCTAGGTCTATCCATGTTTCTGGAAATGGAAAGATCTCATTGTTTCTTATGGCTGAATAAAATTCCATTGTATGTATATATCACATCTTCTTTATCTATTCATCTATCAGTGGACACTTGAGTTGCTTCCACATCTTGACTGTTATAAACAATGCAGCAATAAACATAGGGGTGCATATATCTTTTCGAGTTAGTATCTTCATTCTTTTGGGGTAAATATCAAGTAGTAGAGTTACTGGATCATATCTAATTCTATTCTAAATTTTTAGAAGAAGCTCCCACAGTGGCTGCATCAGTTTGCATTCCCACCAACAGTGCATGATGGTTTAGCTTGAGGCTGTTTTTAATAGTCAATGCCTCATACCACTGCAAAACCTTCTCTGATATTTTTCAGAAATGAAATACATGATGGTCTTAGTAACCTTCAGAATATGGTGTCTACAGGAGCCACAAACATACAGGAAATACTTTAAAATCTAGAGCTCTAAGGATTTCTGCTTTACTGAATTCTTAGAATATTCCTTGGTCCTCTCACGGCCGTCCCCCAGCAGTCCTTCACTTTGTTGCCGACAAATGAGCAGATTGAAAAAGCAAAACCTGGAGGTGAGCTGCCTGGGGTCTTCACCATGGACAGGTGCAGGGCCAGAGCCAGGCCTGGCTTCCTAGCACTGACTCTTAGAGCATGGTACTTGCCCTCTCTGAGCCACAGGTTCCTCTATGGTACAGGGAGGTTGAAAACTCAGCGATGTATCTCAGAACCTGTCTGGGAGAAGATGTTTAATGGTTTTCTCAGCTACATTGTACAGTGTTTATAAATTGCTCACCCTTCTATCTTTTGGTATCCACTTAGCAATTGTGCAAGCCCTCCCAGGGATGAGAAGGGTTGCTGAGGCCGTGGATACTAACGGATATTGGGAGAGTGTCATGGGGATCCAGATGGCAGAGGAAGATGGTGCCATCAGTGCCCAAACTGAACAATAGGATGAGCAAGGAAGAGGCAGCACGGAAAGTCCCATTCAACCAGAGAAGGACCAGTTAGCCTATTGAGCTCTCGACAGCTGCCTTGGATATGAGATTCCATTTCACTTAGCAACTGGCATAAATTTAAAGAGCCATTGATTGATATGTATCAATCTATAAGACTTACTTTGCAGCCAGTGTCCTGAGATGCACATATGTACACACACAGATGCACATGTACACAAACACCCCATGTACCCATCTATCCTTACCTCACCCAGCCCCTTTCCACACAGCCTTGCATCTACCCCTCTGTCTTAAACTAGCTTTTAACAGATTTTACTCAGAGTAAAATAAACTCTTAAAAAGTCAAACTTTCTCTGCTTTTCTTCTTCTTTTCTTCTTCTTCTTCTTCTTCTTCTTTTTAATCTGGAGTGAACAAAGATCATCTTTTTGAATGATACAATTTACACTGTATCTTCCTAGTAAAATAAAGAGAACCTGTCTCCTTGTGCCATTCTTTCATCAACATTTAGGGAGTGACATGGTTTTAATAAGAGCAAGGGTCTGAGGAGTCAAATGGGCTTCAGTTTAAATCTTCTGATGCTCATGACATTGGACAAAATGTTTAAATGCCATCAAGCTTTAATTTCTCCACCTGTAAATCAGACATAATTCATAGCGCCCA
Organism: Vulpes vulpes; assembly: GCF_048418805.1. Lineage (NCBI taxonomy): Eukaryota > Metazoa > Chordata > Mammalia > Carnivora > Canidae > Vulpes > Vulpes vulpes. Next base: position 47,049,788 of record NC_132793.1, read on the forward strand.
GTGCATAATGAAATAAGGCATTTAGCACACAGGATGAGCCCAAGCAATCATTACTACTCTTCGGTCTGTTCTCATGATAGCTATGACCTCTGAGTTTCAGTTTCCTTTCTCTCTCAAAGTGAGGATAAAAGCCACATCCTAGGGTTAGATGACACAATCTGGATGACACAGTCAGGGTTATGCTGAATCCCTGGATCTGGTTCATGGACACCAAGGATGGGCAATGGAACCAGGAAGACATAGGGAAGTGTCGAGAAAAATCGATGTTGCCGTTTATGCTGTTGTCAGCAACTATACTGCTATTAACATTGCTGCCCAGACCTTGCTGGCCTGGGAATTGTGAAGATCAGCAGCCCTAAAAACTTAAAGCTTATGAGGACATATGATCATCTTCAAGAATCTACACATCAAAAAAAAAAAAAAAGAATCTACACATCAAGGCTTTACAATACCTGTGACTCAGTCTCCAGTTTTAATTTTAAATTGCTGTGTCAAACCTCATTTATTTGGATGAGATATAGGAGCATGTGTTTGTCTTGTTGGGAGAGAAAAGAAAGTGAGTCTGAAGATGTGAAAAGTCTGAACTAGAGGATATTTTACATGGTATTGTGGCAGACCCTCTGTGGCCACCCTCCTTCCCAATCCACAAGACCTACTTTGTAATCCTCCTTCCAGTGCTTGGACTAGAGATGGTCATGTCATCCAATTCTAGCCAACTGAATATAAAAACAGTGCTTGGTGAGCAACCTGGAGGGTCCCTTCATAAATGACAAGCATAGGGTCTGGTTCTGGTAAAAAAACAAAAGTAATAACTCTGGACAAAATATGAAAATCAGCCATTTGAAAGCACTGGGGAGTGACCAAAATCAGGCAGAAACTTCAGGGACTTAACTCTTTAAAAAAGGAAATTATTTTTGGATGAGATTTATGTTTATTCATGTATTTTTAGAACACATACCCAATTCACAGAGTGTGGGATAACTAAAACACTTGCAGGCAGTCCTAGTATTACTGGCTGGAAGTGTCAAGGAATGGAGTGCAGGGTTCGCACAGCTGGAAATTAAGATGGTAATCTTAGAAAATAGGAAGCCACAGGGAAGAGCCCCCAAATCATCTAAATATAAGCGACACTTAAAGCTTTGACTAATCCCCTGAAATGCATGCATGAAGGAGGATCCAAAAGCCTGGTGGAAATTAAGAGATGGTTGAGAAGGCTGAACATGTATTTCTGCCACCGACCACCACAGGGAAGACAGAGTTTCAAGTTAAAGTCCCACCAAGTCAGGAAGGCTTGGTAAACACTTGCACTTTTCACTGAAATCTCCCCAAAAGCCATACCTTAGAGGTAAAGATTATGTCCCAGAACTAAGGAATTTACTCTAGGATTAAGGGGGAAAACAGCAAAAGATACATGCCCTAATAAAGCATGAAACCAAGTCTTCACAAATTCTATGTAATCAACCAGGAATTTAACAGCCTAGTAGAACAAACATCAAACTCACAGAATGATGGAAGATTATACAAACTACAGCCTCCTAGGTGTGTCAAAGTCCATCTACGGTTTAAAACACTAGCCGCTGAAACAAACAGGAAAAAAAAATGGCCCATAATTTTAAAATAAATAAAATAGTCAATAGAAAAAGGTGTTGAAATTAGTCAAATAGTGTGATTAACAGACAAAGACTTTAAGGAAACTATTAAAATCACAAAGCTAAAGAAAAAGATAGTCACTTGCATAAACAATATCAGTAAAGAAATGGAAACTGTAAAAAAAAAAAAAAAAAAAGGAAATTCTAGTCCTGATAACTATCTATATCTGAAATGAAAAGTTTATATATGGACTTAAAAGCATATGGGAAATGGTAGGCCAATGAACTTATGAACCTGAATATAACTCAGTAGAAATTAATTAGTCTGAGGAACAGAAAGTTTCAGAAAGAATAAACAAAGCTTTAGTGGTATACAACTGGAGTCTTAGATGCAGACAAGAAAGAGAATGTAACAAAGTATTTGATGAAATATTTCTCAAATTCTCCAAATTTTGTTAAAATTTTACGGGTCCAAAAATTGTAGTGAGCCCCCAGCACAGAAGTACAGAGAGACCCATAATTATGTTTCTCATAGTTTAAATCAATGAAAAGCAATGATAAGGAGAGTATCTTGAAAGTAGCTAGAGAAAAACAAACAGATGTCTTATCAGAAACAATGCAAACCAGAAGACAATGGGATGATATCTTTAAAGTACTAAAACAAACAAACAAAAAAGCCATTGTCAACAGAAAATATTATGTCTGGATAAAACATTCTTCAAGGATGAAGGAGAAATAAACACATTTTTAGATAAAAGAAAACTAGGATAATTCAGTGCCAGCAGACGTGCTCAATACTGGTGCTAAAGGAAGCTCTCAGGTGACAGGAAATGACACCCGATAGAAATCTGGGCTTCCAAAAAAGAAACAGAAACACCTAAAATGGTAAATATGTGAATAGGTATAAAAGATGACATTTACTCAATTCCCTCAAAAATAACTGGCTTTTTAAAGCAAAGACTGTGGGGTGCCTGGGTGACTCAGCGGTTGAGCATCTGCCTTTGGCTTGGGTCATGATCCTGGGGTCCTGGGATCGAGTTCTGCATCAGGCTCCCTACGGGGGGGTGGGAGAGGGAGGGTGCTAATATTGCAAGTTCACCCAACATACAAGTAGAACCAGAATAAAATACACAGAACAGGTATCGATTCATTTGCATTCATGTAAGAATTATTTATAATTCATATCTATTTTAGACAAACACATATAAGCATTGAGATAAGGTCCCCAAGGAGGTGAATTATTAGCAAGCTACAGGGCTCAGCTGAAAATCTCTCATGAACCGCATTTCCCCAGTCAACCTTTATTTATTTATTTACTTTTGGTTTGTTTTCTTGTTTGTTCAGCTAATGCATGTGTTGATTCCAGACCTTGTGACTCTGAATTTTGAAATAACAAGGCCCAAATGAATCATCTTTTCCTATGCTCAGAAAAGATAAATGTCTCGTGTTGAAGACCTTCAATATGCAGCTGAAGTTAAATGACATTTAATTTCAACCACAAACCATGAAATATCAAATCCAGTCTCTCTGAAAATTAAAGAAGTGATTCTGGGCATCTGGTCTCTGTGCAATGGGAAAAAACCTCCTAATGGAAACCTCCACAACTTTACTACTGACACTGGTTTCACATCCAACTGGGATCTGTAGTAACCAAGAGCTTTTCTAAGGTTGTTTTTATTTATGAATTGTAATAATGTGATAGGTTGTTTCCATAGTAAAAAGCTGCTTCCCTAAAAATGCATGGCCAAAAGCCCAAGGGTAGGGTTTGACTATGACCATCTCGAAGAAGGAAATGTAGTTAGATGATTTGCAGAAGGGTAGTGGGGGAGGAGGTAGTGGTAAAAGAAATAACCTAAAAATGTGAATCTTTAAGTCCAGACTCTGTGTGAGGGAGAGGTGAGTGGGCGTGGAACAGAAAGGGAGCCCTTTTCTTCATGATGTTAGTGAATGTTTTGATGGAGGTCAGCAAAATGAAGGGGATTAGTGATTCCTGTGCTGCCTGGGAGGGAGGTCGAGAGAGGATTTATCACCCAAGGGGTACCTTCTCAAGCTGAGCAGAAGATACAGGCAATGGAGAAAATTCATACACTACAAGGCTAACTTCAGAGTCATTCACTTTTTATTACCTCTGAATTAATGAAGTTCAATTCAATCATGGTTCCCTGTTCCATAAAAAATACAGATCACAACTTGTAAACCTTTATTTTATCTATAACATCACTAAGCAGGACTTTAAAATTAACTTAATGATGGTTTCCAGAGGGAAGGGGTGTGAATGGATGAAAGAAGTGAAGGGGATTAAAAGCACACTTACCATGATAAGCACTGAGTAATGTCTAGAATTGGTGAATCACTATATTGTACACCTGAAATGAATATAACACTGTATGTTAACTATACTAGAATTAAAGATTTTTTTAATTTAGTTATTCATAAGAGACACAGAAAGAGAGACAGAGACACAGGCAGAGGCAGAAGTAGACTCCCTGCAGGGAGCCCATTTATTACGTTTTTTATTTTAATTCCCAGTATTCCCAGGGGCACCCAGGTGGCTCAGTGGTTGAGCGTCTGCCTTCTGCTTGGGTTGTGATCCCGGGGCCCTGGGATCGAGTCCCACATCAGGCTCCCTGTGGGGAGCCTGCTTCTCCCTCTACCTGTATCTCTGCCTCTCTCTGAGTCTCTCATGAAGAACTAAATAAAATCTTAATAAAAATCTTAAATATAAAATCAATTTGATGAGGTATCATTTACATACAGTAAAATGTACCCATTTTACATGTATGGTTTGATGAGTTTTGACAAATATAAACACTCATGTGACCACCATCCAATCAAGAGAGAATATTTTTCTCTGTGAAAGTCCCTCAAGAACCTCTGCAGTCACTCCTTACCCTCACTCTCATATAATTGTTGATCTACTTTCTCGCACAATAGAATAGTGTTACCCAGTCTAGAATTTCATAGAAATAGAATCATGCGGGGATCCCTGGGTGGCTCAGCGGTTTAGCGCCTGCCTTTGGCCCAGGGCGTGATCCTGGAGTCCCAGGATCGAGTCCCACGTTGGGCTCCCGGCATGGAGCCTGCTTCTCTCTCTGCCTCTCTCTCTCTCTCATAAATAAATAAATAAAGGAATAAATCTTAAAAAAAAAAAAAAAAAAGAAATGGAATCATGCAAAGTGGACTCGTGTGTCTGTTTACTTTGCAAAACATACTTTTGAAATTCACCGTGTTATTGTGTATATCAAAAGATTTCTTCTTCCTTCTTTGATGAGGAATAATACTGTACCATATGGGTAAACTCAATCTTTATCCATTCACCTGCTGATGAATATCTGGGTATTTTCCACACATAAACAGATCATCTTGATCAAGACATTATAGGGATGACCACCATGGGGACCAATGAAGGTGTGAGTGTGAGATCTTCAGGTGGGATGCAGGTTGTACAATCTCTCTGGAGATGGCAGGCAGCTTTTGAGCAACTCCAACCCTAGTACCTCTGTGTGTGTGTGTATGTGTGCATGAGTTGAGGGCAAACATAAATTTAAGTATGTCCATTTGGACATAAGATATTATTAAAGCTACACACCATTGCTTAATGCTCCACCTTGCCTATCTTAAACAGGTTGAGAGGACAACCAGTCTAACTTGTTGCTGGTTGGCACTGTTTGAATTGTAGCTCTCATTTAATTTAATGGGAAGCAGGGTAACCCTGCTTGGTTAAGACCAACACCACAAGATTCACGCCTATTCCGTCAGCTGACAACTGTGTGACCATGGGCAAATTTGTCAGCTTCTTTATCTGTAAGGTAAGAATAATAATAAAGCCTGTTTCTCAGCCAATAAATACTACTTCCATATCCAGTAAGTAGTAAAAGTTAAATGAATGGCTTCCCCTCCATGGATTTCATGACGTGTTACATGAGATAACATATCCGTCTGGTTTTTGATTTTAAAAATATTTGCGACTTGGGGCACCTGGGTGGCTCAGTCGGTTAAGCATTTAACTCTTGATTTCGGCTCAGGTCATGATTTCAGGGTCGTGGGATCAAACCCTGTGTTGGGCTCCCTGCTCAGCGAGAAGTCTGCTCAAGATTCTTCCTCTCTCTCTGCTATTTGCACTCTCTCTCTCTCTAAAAATAAATGAATAAAAACTTAAAAAAAAATATTTGCTACTCAACTATGTGTAAAGCACTGTGTAAGGCACGATAAAGATATAGTCCCTTCCCTCTAGCTTATTATAATCCCTTGGGAATACAGAGACATATAGTCACTGAGCCAGCACTCGAGAAACTATGTGATAAAGACCGTTAGAGCAATCCAAAAGAGAATCCTTTCCTCAGGGCCCAGCTTCCTCCTGAGGAAATCAGGCCATGATTTAAGGCGAAAGGAAGGAGTATCTCAGCTGGGTTTAAGGACAGGTGAGGATGCTGTCAGTACCCATAGTCCTTAGGCTTGTTATCATACGTGGAGTCAAATCCCATTGCCTGTGTCCCTGTACCTGATGGCTTCCCCAGCCCCGCTGCCCCATGTTTGTTTCTCTAGGAGTGCCAGCAATGACTCATCACCATCCCTGGGAACAGTCCCTTACCCATTATGGTTGGGAGTTGAGGATAAATACCCTGGTTCCATTGTCCTACAGGTGGAATGACTCTGCTAGGTTTGGCAACATTTCCTGAAGTTTCCATAGTGACTCTATCACCATTCCTTTACTTCACAGTAATGTACTTGTTTTTGCAATCCTTGTCTCCAGCTGTGCTTCTGGGAGCTGGAGGGGAAGGAGCTTGGTGTTCAGGCAGACATGATGGTAACAGTCCAGGAGACCTGCAGTGAAGGTCTGGGTATGGGCCAAACAGGGTTGGGATGAGTAGATTGTGGGGGGAGCAGCTGATGGTCTCTGGCTGCTGGTAGGGGAGAGAGAGGTTACAGATATCAAAGGTACAAACAGGACCACCCTGGGTGGCATAGCCTCACCCTGCCTGCCTGTTATATTGCCTATTACATTGCTCCAATCCCCCTAGCTGGCTATGTATTCAACATTTATTGAGCACCACTGTATGCCAGACCCTGGTCTAGATGCCTGGGGGCATATCCAGACCACTGTCCTTGTGGACCCTGCATATATATATAAATATAGACAATAAATAATACATCATAACTGTGAAAGGAAAGTGTACACTATGTTAGAAGTCATCCAGTGCTTTGGAAAAAAGCAAGGCAGAGCAAGCATCCCTGGGAGGCTGGAGAGAACAGTTCCATGACCCACTGCGAGTGGACAGAGAGGCGGAAACGTGGAGGGAGAGTCAGGAGACACAGAAGAGTATCATCTCAAAATTGTTTCCAGAATAAGAGAGTTTGGTATTACTATTATTATTGTGGGTATCCACAATAGTAAGAAAAGAAAATTACCCCAAACTTAATAAAGTGGAGGCTCTCTAGGTGGGGTCCCCAGGCCAGTGGCAGCAGCAACTTCACCTGGAAAGCTAGCGGAAATGTAAATTCGTGGACTTCATCGCAAATGCAAACCAGCAAACCCGCTGACTCAGAAACTCTGGGCTGAGGCCCAGCTCTCTGGATTTCAGCATGCCCTGAGGGGGCGCCAGGGGATCCCAACACAAGCACACACACACACACACACACACACACACACACACACACATACTCAAGTTCATGCTGTGCCAAAACAAAGCACCCTCCTGAGATGGGATGTGCTCCCCCAGGGCAGGCAGGGTGAGAAGGACCACATCTCCACCCCGAAGTGAAACCTCAGAATGTAAAAGGAAATGAGGAAATGGTAAAAAGTATTCGAGGGGAAGAGCAGAAAAGAAAATAAATTGCCTATGAAGGAAAATGATCATTGGACATCAATCTTCACATCAAGAACAGCCTGCAAGAAAGCCAGGGCTTAAGCGTCTAAAGGGCAATGATCTGCAGGCAGTCCCCAACTTACAATCATTCGATTTAGGTTTGGGACTTTCTGACAGTGTGAAAGTAATACACATTCAGTAGAAACCACACTCTGATTTTTTATCTTTTCCCAGGCTGGTGATATGCAGTACGATTCTCTCATGGTGCCTGGTGGGGGCAGCCCCCAGTCAGCCACGTGATCAACAGAGACAACAAATGGTATGCTGACAACAGTTCTGTTTTTCACTTTTAGTACAGTATTCGATAAGTCACATGAGGTAGTTAACACTACGTTATAAAGTAAACTTTGAGTTAGATGATTTGGCCCAACCGTAAGCTAATGTAAATGTTCCAAGTATGTTTACGGGAGGTTAGGCCTTAGCCTAAGCTATGATGTTGGGGGGAAGGGGTAGGTGTATTAAATGCATTTTAACTTACACATTTTCAATTTATGATGGCCTTTGTGAGATGCAAGCCCACTGTAAGTCAAGGAAGATTTGTGTAATACAGAAATCATTAGCCAGGTAAGCCATCATTCAGCAGGGAAAGAAGTATTATTTCCAGTCATGCAAGGATGCAGCAAGTCCTCTACGATGACCTCCTTGGAAAAAGACAAAAACCAAACAACCAAAACACTTGTATTTTGGTATTTAGCTCCACTCCTGTGTAATCCAAGAGCACTGAGAATTAGGGGTAGGGGAAAGGAGACCATGTAAAATTCATAGTATCTAAATAGGCATTGATCATAAAAATGTATAGAAGTCAAACAGTAAAATCCAGATGCAATCAAGATGAGTGTTAGTGTAGTTTGAGAAGAAGAGAGAAGAAGTCATAGATTGCTGCAGTTCTTACTTTTTTTCAGGGAGAGGGATATAGTTATGCATTAACATTAGATATTCATGGAGAAGTACAGATGTAAGTATGCGAGGCAAAAAATTAAGATGACGCATTTGAAGAATACAAGCAGACCTTACAAAGTTCCATACTATTTTTTTTAATTTTTATTTATTTATGATAGTCACACACAGAGAGAGAGAGAGAGAGAGAGAGAGAGAGAGAGGCAGAGACACAGGCAGAGGGAGAAGCAGGCTCCATGCACCAGGAGCCCGACGTAGGACTCGATCCCGGGTCTCCAGGATCGCGCCCTGGGCCAAAGGCAGGCGCTAAACCGCTGCGCCACCCAGGGATCCCACAAAGTTCCATACTATTAAGGGAGAAAAGTAGACAAAGAAATATCAATCAAGTCAATAATTGATAAAATAAGAGAGAGACAGTGACAGAGACAGCAAGAATAGAAGCACAAGAAAATGTAAGTAGAATATACAAAATAAACCACTGCAAATTTACTAGTAATCTCAGTAACTGTGAATAGGGTAAATCTCCCATTAAAAGACAGACTTTCATTGGTTAAAAGGTGGGGGGGGGGGAGATAGATTTCACTATTCGCTTTTTAAATTTAAATTCAATTTGCCAACATACAGTATAACACCCAGTGCTCATCCCATCAAGTGCCCCCCTCAGTGCCTGTCAGTCTCCCCTTCTCCCCGCCCACCTCCCCTTCCACTACCCTTTGTTTCCTACAGTCTGGAGTCTCTCGTGGTGTTTCTCCCTCTGATGACTTCCCCTTCAGTTTTCCCTCCCTTCCCCTATATGGCTCTGAGCTGTTTCTTATATTCCACCTATGAGTGAAAACATATGATAACTGTCTTTCTCCAATTGACTTGCTTCACTCAGCATAATACCCTCCAGGTCCATCCACGTGGATGTAAATGGTAGGTATTCATCCTTTCTGATGGCTGAGTAATATTCTTTTGTATATATAGACCACATCTTCTTTATCCAGTCATCTGTCGATGGACACAGAGGCTCCTTCCACAGTTTGGCTATTGTGGACGTTCCAGCTTTGTTTTTTCGCAAGAGAAAAACAGACACAAAGGAAGCTGAAAATTTTTAATTTTTTTTAATTTTTAAAAATGAAAAAGTATTCATCAAATGCAACTGATTAATCAGGCATAAGAGTTGTATTATTTAGACAAAATATAATTGATATGAGCATGTTCAGAAAGTTCTATTTCATGTTGATAAAGGATCTGCCAAGTTCACATCAAACCCTTAACCATACAGTTTTATGTAGGAAGCAAATGGATAGAAATATGAGGAGATCTGCAAAGCCACATCACCATGAGCGACAATGACATGGACAAAGTCCATGGATGAGCCTGGTGTGGTCGACGTGCAGAACCTGCATGCAAGACACACAGAGAAGGTGGGCTAGGACACCTAGGAGTCATCTATTTGGGGTGCAGATGCTGTTTTGACAAGGAAGTGAAACACTTAATTTGTGGCATAGCCTTTTGGGGAAAGGAAGACCCTCGGGAAAGAAGGTAAAAGGCACAATTATTCACTTCTACTTCACAAATTTCATTGTTTTCATATTATATTTGGATGTAGAAGGATCTCTACAGCAGAGAAGGCATCCACCCAGTTAAAACATGGTGCTATAAATTGTGTGGATGGGCATAAAACATGAAGTGGAAGAGATAAGCAGTACTTTGCAGGAAGAGGTGAGAAGAGCATGACACAAGGGACATTGGTCCCCAGCCAAGCTCTACAGGAATAGAGCTCTGCCTTCTGCAAATGTGGTCCAGGAAGTTATAGACAGCAGTGAGGACAAATGGCCCCTGAGCATCTCAAACTGAGACAGAGATGTATGAGTGGTGACCCGGTGACCTTGACCACATCTGAGTCATCCTCCACCCTGCAGTTCTCTCTCTCCCCTCTCCATCTCTCCCTCCCTTCTCTCTTTTCCTTCCTTTCTTCTCTGTGTTTCTTCCATTCTCTCTCTCTCTCTCTCTCTCTCTCTCTCTCCTTCTTTCCCTCCTTCCTTCTTCCTTCCTATGGTACAGTTGGAGTCTCTGGACCAGTTTCAACCACAAGAGAAGATCAACATCCAGGTCAACAGTGACAGACTCACATAAAAACCCAACAAACAGATTTCACAGTGGGGTGGAGCCTCAGGGGGCCGTGGTTTGGATGCCAGGAGGCTCAGGTGAGGACATGCACGTGCAGTGAAGACCATTGTATCAAGTCAGGCTCCCTGGAAGTGATGGCCAGTGGGTTATCTTGGCTATTCCATTCCTTCTTGGTCCTTTCCTCACTTTTTCACACATACCTGTCCATCATTTCCTCCTCAGAGGCTCTAGGGAAGCTGCGAAGGGCTCGTTGAGATTTCGAGTTTGTGAGTTTATTTTCTGTGCCCAGTCTCCTCTTGATGAATATATTTAGGAGTTGGCTGAGAAGTTGATATGTTCATTTGATTCATGTTAAACTCCATGGCCTGTGAGTCTTGTGTTTTAATATACGTGTCATCTGTTACAAGTGGACTTTGTATTGTGCAATAATATAACTCTGTATGAATTGAATTTCTTTCTAAAGATTCATATTTGAAAGATTTATCTAATATTTGTTATTTTAGTTAGCAGATAACAAAAGTCACCAAGAGGAGTTTATGTTTGGCATTTTTATTCATGGGCTTTTCCTAAATAGGAAACACTGGCCTCCAGTTTTTCAGTATGAAAGAGAAGGGCGTTAGAATTGTTTGTGGCGTGCGCATGCGAGCGTATGTTTGTGTGTATTGGGGGGTAGCCATGGCTGTTCATATTAAGATAAAATTTCCAAATGTATTTCGTTAGTGATTGGATGGCTAAAAAGATCAGCTTTATTTATCCCTAAGAAAAAAAATGGTTATCACAAGTATCTTGTCCGACAGCCTGACAGCAGAGCACTTCACCCTACTCAGGCCCCGCTTTCCCCACACACACGCAGTCTGAGAGGCAGGCAACTCGGATCCGACCACCTGCTGCCCCAGCTTCCTGCCAGAGTGAGATTCCTGTAGCCAAGTAGTGAGGGATCTGGTCTGCCCGTCCAATTAGTTAAACAAACGGAAGAGGCTTTGCTGACAAAGTGGTGACAAATGCTCCTATGATAATCATGGAACAGTGTTTTCACATCACACCAACTGGACCTATTTAATCCTGTACCAGGTGTCCCGTGTGCCATTAAAACAATGCAGGGAGTCAAACGGGCACAGAGGCATGGTGGAGTAGACCTGGATCAGAAGACAAAGTCTGGAAGCATGGAGTCTGCCCTGGCTGGATCCAGCAGCCAGGACAGAGGGCGCACTGTAGCCCAGTCCCGCTGAATGTCCCTGTCCCCTTGGACAAAGCCCAGTCCCAGTTGAGGTACCCTGGAGTCAGTGTCACTCCAGGTAGGTAAAGATGCAGAACTGGGGCAGGCAGGGTACTTTGGTCAAGTGACTCTTTGAGAAGGGAAATGGCTCTGTTTAATGACCATGGATTCAGGTTCTGCCATGTATTTTGAGTTGTTACAAAATGTATTAAAACAAGTTGGCAACAAAAGCATTTCAGAGTTTATTAGGTTAGGCATGTGACATAAAACACAAAGGACAACAAGTAGGCTACTTGTTGAGGCAGACCTGAGATGCCCCTCAGTTTCTCAGAGTTCTGAGGCCGACGCAGCGGCCAAGCCTGTCCTCCCAGCCCTGGGAAAGAGTCGAACCTGCGACAGAAAGAAGCCCTGGAGAGAAATCCCACAATGGCCGAATTAGTGGAACGCATTCCAAATGCACAGATTTGAAGAGACTTACATTCTCATCTAGCAATTGTGCAGTGATGACTGACATTTACAATTGCATCAAGTATCACAGAATCAGGCCTGGTGAATGACCTAATGCAGGCTTCAGCCAAATATGCAAAAAGAACCCAGCCCAGAATAGCAGGCAAAATCTGCAGAAAGGAAACACTTGCCCCCTTGCAGATGAGAGGAACAATGTGAGAAAGAAATTCCACAGTTTCTTCCTAAAATAGACAGGCATGATCGCCAAGAACAAGTCAAAACATGATTCTTTTTTTTTTTTTTTTTTAAAGCACTTCAGCAAGTATTAGTTTCAGGAATCTGAAGCAGAATATGGTATTTGAATACAGAATACGTGGAGAGTTTTGATCATCTTCCTCTTCTTCTTCTTCTTCTTCTTCTTTTTTTTTTTTTTTTTGGTTGACAAATGCCACAAAGTACAGAGACATAAGCAGTAGGTTTTACAGCCAGACAGGGACAGATGTTTTCAGGGATCATATCTCAGATTCCTTTGTTAAATCTATTGTTTAAGGTGATGGAAATATGGAGGGGACATTACACCATTTTGTAGCTGCTAGAAAGCCATGCTTTCCTGTTTTCCTGATTCAGACAATGGAGAAACTAAGGAGAAAAATAATAGGAAAAGGCTGTCCTATATTTGCTTTAAAAAACTGCACTATTTTGAATGTAGTACTCTTTTGGGGTCAAATCTCATCTCTGTTCTCTTAATTTTCACAAAAATATTTGTGGTAAGGAGAGTTGAAATAAAATTAGCTAATGATCACAACCATATTCTCGGAGGTCGTTCAGTGACAAAACTCCAGGTCCCATCAGGATGTGCTCAAACAGGGGCTCCTGATTGGGATGTAAAAATTGCACCACACATGTGTGTGTTTCAGGGAGAAAGATGCACTTCCAACTTAGTTCCTCCTGTACTGTGTACACAAACACCCACATACACACTTAACTTTTTATTCTACCTTTTTGCCTAATCACGGGGAGGATGTTAGCCTGAATCTCTCCTGTCCTTAAGACAAAACCCATTTGAGTCACCCACTTTATGCTGCTGGTAAAACACCATGCGGCTATGTGGCACCAGATGTCACGACTGTGATAATCAGGCAGGTAGGTGAACCAAAGGGACATGGGCGAGGCCGCTTTTGCCTCAAGCCCACAGTGCTGAGCAGTGGTGGGTGCACCCTACAAAAGACCCCACCAGGTCCACCACTTCCAAGGCATTTTCAAATAAGTGCTTCACCTTTGCACTTTTACACTCCTCAGATTCCAGGGTGGGGCCTGTCCTGCATCATGTATGCAAATGAACAAGAAAAAAGATCAGTGATCATCCCTGAAATTCAGAAAGGAGCATAGTGGGCTGTGTATTATAGGAGGCATCCTCCCCTTAAATTATCTGTGTTGGGAGATGGAGAGAGAGGAGAGGATGGGTTTGTTCTGAATATAGTTTTTCCAAGAGCATTATTGAACTATGGGAAATTCTATTTGGACAAAAATCTCTGTTGACTTTGCACTTGTTGCCAAGTCGGAGATGCCTCCCTTTGTCCATTGTCTCTGCTGTTCTGCTGCCTGGAAGCCAGGGGATAGAACAGCACCTGGTCTGCCCCTGCCCAGACCAGGGACGCAGGGAGGAGTCTGTGCGTGCCAGAGCCTACCTCTACCATATTCCATCCCCTCCACTTCTTACTGTGTAACGGCAGAGCCGCCTGGGGAACATCTGGATAAAAGGACAGCTTGCCCATGGCCAGTGGGTGCCTATCTCCCCAGACAAGGATTCACATCCTCAGAGAATGACAGAGATATCAAGACAGTGGTATCAAATGGGACAAGAGTATTTGTTTGAGGCCAGTGGTTTTCATCAGGTTCACTGCCTGGGGTCATCCAATTCTAGGATCTTGGTCACTGGTCAGAGCGACTGGGAGAAAAAGTAGGGCTCATTAGTTCAGGAAGGGGCAGCTTCTAGGCAAAGCCTAGAATAGGAATGTCTCCTTCCTCTAATGATAAGATAGAATGGTAAAAGCCTGGAGGTAAAGCTTTTGGATTTGCATTTATTTCGTGTAAGTACAGCTACTACCAGCAACGTATCTAGCCAACTCTTTAAGATCATCTGAACCGTGGCCGGGTTCGTTTCCACACAATTGATGGCCACTGGTCCTGTGGCCAGTGGACACAGCCTTTGTCTCCCTGGGTGTTAAACTTCAATATATTAACGGAAATCTAAATAATACTGGATGTCCTTAAAAAGCAAAAGTTCCAGATACTTTGCTAAGTCCTCCACAACCTTCATCTTTCCCTATGCCCACTCCTTCAGTTACCAATTTTCTTGGGAAAACAAAACAAAACAAAACAAACAGAAGCAAATCCTGAAATATAGCATCTGCATTTCAAAATTAGCTGAAGGGTATTTACCGAGGGCTGGGCACCTGGCCACTCTTCCTGCCCCAGGTGCCCGCCTCTAGGACGGATGTGTTTCTAAGGCAAAACCAGAAACAATAGGGCACCTTGGTTCTGAGAGGCAGACTCTGGAATCCCTAGAAGGAAATACATTCCTGTTCTGTTCTGCACGATGACAGCAACAAGCCTGCAGATGACCGGAGACCGGAGTGCCAGTCAGGCAGTTTGTAACAGCTCCGACCATTGGTGAATCCCTGCACTGTTTTCCAGTGACCCAGGCAAAGCTATGTGGGGAGAAAGTACTCTCCACCACTACATAGGGAGGGGAAACTTTCACAAGTGAGCTTTTAAAAATAAATTAAAATTGCTTTGAATGGTTTTTGCGGTTGCAAAAGATTTGAGGTATTCTCTTACCCCCTCCCATCTCCCCTGCCTTTTTAAGAATTAGAGAAAAATGTGACATTTTTCAAGCCAAACGGGGACAAAGTCCAGCCTTCTCATTCCCTGACTTGAAAGCTACAGCCACGAGTCAGGATCATGTTCTCAGGAAGCAACAGCAGCTGCAAGCTATGTTAAAATACCTTATGATGCCAGCTTTCAAAACTCAGCATCTCGTCCCCCTCACACAGCCTTAAAAATCAGAATGAGAGATTTCTCAGGGCTTCGTCCACCTATGATCAGAGAATTTAAATGGTGGCACGCAGGGAAGGCAGGTGGCATAGGAGGTGTCTCAGGGCTGCACTGGCTCAGAGATAAGGTGTCTCCAGCTTTTTTTTTCTTTGTGTGCATTCATCTCATCAATAGTAAGTATGTGTTAATAATGCAAGTGCATTTAGGTGGATTGATTCAAATATTTGTGAAACAAACCCAAGGCTTCTCTCTCAAGCTCTTTGGAGTACTTACTTTCAAAATCACTCTCAACTCACTTCATACTTCTCCCACACTTTCCAGATTTCACTTGCAAATAAACCCAAGACAATTAGAGACATTAAGAACTAGGAAATGCTATTTCTAAACTTTCAGCATTCTTACTACCTAAGCAGTTCAGTATACTCTGGTCATTCTGCAGGATTCCAACTATATCAAGTTCAGCAGGGCTTATGATGGGAAAATGCATGAATGCAAACATAAAGAAATGTTTCCAGTCCTCAACAACAACAAAAAGCTTCTTATATAATTAAACAATTGATTTAGTCTCTGTTCTGCTAAGAGGAACAAATAATTTCAATCCTAATTAGCATTAGCAGACCACCTTTTCTTCTTAGATGATTCCAGTGAGCAGAGAAGCCGTTCAAAAGGAGCCCGCTTAGCACCTGACATGTAAGCCCCTGATCCACAATCAGTGGGAAAAATGAAAACAGTCACGTTGGAATTTGAAAAGGGAAAGTGAGTGAGAAATGTTAATATTCACAAAATTCCTGAAATGACATGCCATCCCATCCCATTGCTTCCACTTCAGGAATACCACACACACGTAGAAAATACCTGTATATTCCAGGTGGTCAGGCTTTTAAGAATGTTTACAACTGTTTGCTAAGATTCCGGTCCAGTCTTTTGGAAGGATGTGGATCCCACCCCCCTTCCGATGCAATGCGGCGTAAAGATTGGTGATGGATGGCCAACAGTCTGTGTCTCTGGGGACCTCTCCCCTCCAGCCTCCGAGTCAGCAGTCTGTTCCTGGCGTTGGACTATGGAAAACAACCAGGACAGCATTGGAAGCTTCTGGACCCGCCATGCACATCTTTGCCCTGGGAGAGACCCAGGTGCTCCATGCCCCAGGCAGGCCCAGCGCCCTTAGTGGGCGCGTCTGCTCGTGGGGTGCTCTTTGCCCTCCTGCGCTGCCCCCCCCCGCCCGCCCCCTCTGGGGGACCTGGGGCCTCCTTTACCTGTACTGATTCTCCAAGGCCCGGCCCTCAGCTCGCTCGGGAGCCCAGGAGTAGCTGTCAGCCGTGTTCTGGGGCTTTTTCTCCTTGTCCTCGTGCTTCTTTGCTCTCCGCTTTCGGTAGACCAGCAGCCCTAGCGCCAGGGCCAGGAGGAGCAGGATGGCCACCACAGTGCCCAGGATGTAGAACAACAGCAGCTTCTGTCCATCCGTGCCCTCATCGCTGTGTCTGGCCGTGAAGTCCTCGCCAGGGTTCTCCCCGCGGCCGGTGGCGGCCCTGGGGTGAGGCGTGCTTGGCTCCATCCGGACGCCAGGGGGCCCGCTGGGAGCCTGCTCGTCCAGCGCGGCCGGGGTGACGGGGTAGTGGGGTGCGAGGGAGGGTCCTTTGGTGGCCGTTGCCTCCGCGGAGGCGCCCGCGGGGGCCCCGGTGGGGCTGCCTATGGGGGCAGAAACCACGACGTCCCCTGCCCTGTCTCCCGCACCCCGGCCCTGGGGAGGCCCAGAGCTAGCCCCCGGGGCCGGGGCCGTGGGGCCCGGGGCGCACGAGGCCCCGTCGGGGCCCAGCTCCCAGCCCGGCAGGCAGCCGCAGCGGAAGGAGCCCTCCGTGTTGAGGCACAAGCTGTCGCAAAGGCGGCGCCCGGGGTCCGCACACTCGTCCACGTCGCGGCACTGGGCGCCGTCCTCCCCGGCCGGGACGTAGCCCTCCGCGCAGGAGCAGTGGAAGGAGCCGGCCGTGTTGGTGCACTCCTGGGCGCACGGCGAGCGGCCCGGCGCGCACTCGTCCACGTCCCGGCAGGCCCCCCCTCCGGGGCCCGCCGGCTCGTAGCCCACCCAGCACTCACAGCGGAAGCCCCCGGGGACGTTGACACACTCCTGGGGGCAGGGGGAGGCCTGGCACTCGTCCACGTCCACGCAGTCCCGCCGGCTCGCGTCCAGCTGGTAGCCCTGGGGGCAGTGACACGCGAAGCCCTCCCAGTGGGGTCCCGGCACGCAGGTGGCCATCCCCGTGCACGGGCCGGAGCTGCAGGGGTTCCGGGACTCGCAGGTCACCAAGTCGTCCAGCAGCCTGAAGCCCGGCCCGCAGCCGCAGCGGAAGGAGCCGTCGCCTCCCTCGAGGCACTCCTGCTGGCAGCCCCCTTGATTGAAGCTGCAGCCCGACCCAGGGCTGACGCACAGCGGCCCGGAGTTGCCCCAGCCGAACACACCCGGGGCCTTCTCCCTGCACAGGAAGTGCTGCTCCTCACCCTGGACGCCGTCCCCGCAAGCCACGGTAGCCACGGAGGCGAAGGGCACGACCTCCAGGGAGGAGCTGGTGGCCTGGAACGGGGTAGTGTAGTTGATCCGGCCCGGGCCCCCCAGAGCCAGAGGCTGGCACATGCCCTTGAAACTGAACTTGCACACGAAGCCCTCGATGTTGCTTACGGGGACGCTGAGGCTCCCGCAAGGGCCCTCGGACCACTTGGCGAGGCTGCCGGCTGGGGGCTGCGGAGACAGGGGCAGCTGCAGGGACACACAGCGCCGGGAGGTGCACGAGCTCCTGACCTCCTTGTGCCAGTTGGTGAAGAGCGTGTCCTCTCCGCCGCCCACCCAGCTGAAGCCCTTCAGCGGCAGTCTGGGGTCCAGGCACTTGCCCTTCTCGCGCTGGAGCCCGATCCAGAACTTGCGGTTCCTTGCTTCCAGGCCGGCCTCTGACTGCAGGAGTTGGGCCAGGGCCCGCTGGACGTGCCAGGCCTCCGCCTCAGTCCTCACCGTGGCCAGGTTGCCCCCGTTCCTGCTGCAGTGAAGCTGGGCCTCGGCTGCGCTCAGCTTGCCCCCGTGGGCCGTGTAGCAGGCACTCCCCGCGCACACCACGGCCGCCCTGTGAGCACCCGCCGGCCCCAGCTGGCCCAGGAGCAGCAGCACCAGCAGTAGCGCAGCAGAGGTGGCCATCACCTCCCGTGTTCCCCTGGGCAGGAGGCCAGTGGCCCTGCCCCGACAGCCGCAGGCGCAGCTGAGCTCCGAGGAGCACTGAGGTCTCAGCCCCCGCAGCTCTGCTATGGGCCACGAAGACTGAGGGCTTTTCACATCCCCCTGATCCAAGGCGCATCCTGTACTGCTGTACTTCTTATTTCTTACCGGATACCGGGGCTTCCTGCGCTGACTCCTGTTGCCTTCATCACGCTTTTGTTGTTCATAGGGGAGGTCAGGCGGCTGCGCAGGGTCCCTGGCTAATGGCTGGGGAAATAACAGCAGCTTGGGGGGGCGGAGGCAGGGGGCTCCAGCCCAGAGACACCCGCTGCTTTATCTGGCTCCCTTGTCTTTCCCCTCTGCAGGAGCAACTGAAATGGCATGCTACCGAGTGACCGGAGGCTCTCGGAACTTGACTAGGAACTTGAAAAAGCTCACTTGGTAACCCACAGTAAAATTCCACTTTGGTTTGCAAACAACCAGAAGATGGAAAAAAAAAAAAAATCTCAGACTTGAGGCCACGGATGGTTATAATTTTCAGCCTTTTTTAGAAGCAAACTGGATTTTCCTTCTGCCTATCTCATGTTCCCTTTGGTTTTGGAAGTCTTTTTTCTTTTATCCCCCCATCGTGAACTTTAAATAGATGGGCAGTTTTTAAATAGGGACTGCCCGTGGGAATGACTGAACATCTAACACAATGCCAAGCTCCTAAAGAATGTTAAACCAAAAGGGATGAAATTTGGTAGATTTCAGGGTTTCACAGTGCAAACATTGTATTGTGAGGTGGCAAGGTCACAAAAAGCATCAGAAAGAAAAGAGGAAAATGTTTCTGGCCTCATGGCCCTGGACTTGCATTCCTGCCTCCCTGGCTCAGGGTTTCCAGGAAGGACCAGAGTTCTGAGAATCTCCGCTGCAACCAGGAGGCCCCTTCCGCTCAGCAGCTCATCAAAAGCACTTGAAGCAGACGGCGCTTTTCCTGCATTTGCAGATGTGTTACTCACCCGGGCTGGCTTTGGTTGGGGTGCTTCCCCCAGAAGTAGACCCTAGGACAAAGATTTGGGACAAGTCATTTATTTGAGAGGGGGAGACAGACAGGGAATGGGGGGAAGGGACCAGCAGAGAGTGCCTGAGCACACTGGTGACACTGGGTCTCCATGGTCACTCCATGAACCCCTGTCACTCTGGGTGACATCATCAGTTTTCCAAGCCATGGAGACAGGGCTATGGCAGCTCTCTTTCAGCTACCCTCTTCCCTGGAGATGACAAATTCTTGGCACTCTGGGCTGACAGTGAGAACCTAGTTGAACAGAGGGAACACTCAGGTGGAGAATGGCAGCGGGCTGCCAAGGGGCTATGAGCATGGCATCAGTGTCTGCTACTGATGGCATCCAAAGAGATTTGAGTTAGAGTGTCATGGGGGTTACAAACTCACTGGCTTTGAGCCTCTCCAAGGCATGAGGTATCTCGGACTCTAGTTGGAGACCCTTCAGAGGTATCCCTTTTGTTCTTCTTATTTTAATAAGATATTTGAGACACCCCAGGAATCATCTCTCAGAACCCATAGGATCCTCCTGTGCTCTTTAGTGCCGTCTATCCACCCACTCATATTTCCAGCCAGCTAGCCAGCCAGCCAGCCATCCACTCATCTATCCATTTACCCACCCATCTATCCACCTGCTCACCTATCTATCCATCCATCCATCAAGCTAGTCAGCCAGCCAGTCAACCAACCAGCCAGGCAATGTTATTTAAGTCCCTACCATGCACTGGGTTAGGCACTGGAATTAAAGGCAGGAACTCCTGCCTTCATGACCCTTGAAGTCTGAGTGGTTGAATTTGAACATGTTGGACAGTTGTAGCTATGATGGCTACCACAGGGAGAAGTTGAGAGCATCAGCAGAGGTACTGCCCTAGTTGGGATGTGGGCTTTAGGATTGGCTTCTTGGATGGATAATGGCAATGAAGCTAGAATCTAAAGGAGGAATAGTCAAGAGGGAGAATGATTTCTATGAGGGAACAGCATGGACAAAGGCCCTATGGTATGAGGATTGTGATATTTACAAGGGTGTGAAGGGTGGGCTGTGAGACTGGAGCCTGAAAAATGGGAGGGAGGACCCACCAGAAGGAGGAGCTCAGTGAGCCCAAACAGTGAAGATTTGGGGTTTTGTTCTGAAATCCATGGGAAATCCCTAGGGGCCCACATGTTAAGACCTGCATTTGGAAGACTAGAGAGTAGGCTGATGGCCCCAGTGGTACAGGGCAACCACTCAGCAGGCAACTGCAGGTTTACAGGCACAGACGACAGTGACTTGGCTGGCCTGGTTCCCCTGGACTAGGGACAGCAGATTTAGGAAATGATAATGGTCCAGAACAGGCTGTTCTTGATATTGGATGGAGTAGGAGCTGGAGGACATGAGAGGAATCCAGAAGGACTTCATGGCTGTCTGCTTATACTACCAGGGTTTAGGGATCCCGGAAGACAGTGTCCACTGAAGGTGGAGAAATGGGGCCCAGGCCAGAGAACAATTGGAGGGAGGTTTCCTCTTGGGGCTGAGGATCTTTCTGCCTCCTTAGGACTCTGAATTCACCCCCTTGGGAAGCTGAGGCAGTAGCCAGGTACAAGGGGACCTGGCAAGGCTGGAGCCCCTGACTGCAGGCCAGCTAGCTAGGTGTATACTTAGCCTTGGTAGGAGAGTCAGTGTTGACCTCTGCCTGGAGGAAGCTGCGTTTCTAAAGTTTTATTTACTTTAGAAGAAGGCAGGCAGCTTCTTGACATTTTATAAAATCAATCTGATGAAGCTGTCTTGGTCTGCAAGGCAGCCTGGCATATACTCATAGCAGAAGATCTTCCTCCTGATGTAGACTCCTGGCTGTGTAGCTCAGTTAACTGCTGTGATCTCGCAGGATCCACTCAGCGCACTGCTTGGTTGGTGCTTAAGGACTCGGGTGGAATGAGTGACTTAAGCTTATTAACCAGTCTGACCCTGTCAGGGGATTCTTTTGCTGGCAGTTCTTCATCTTTCACATGGGAACTTCCAAATCAACTTCTCTTCACTTAGCCAAGTGTTGACATCATAAAGAAGAAAATGAAGGAAGGACATGTGCTGTTTATTCATTCATTAACCCAGGAGTATTGTAAAGTTCTGACTGTGAGAAAGACCATGTACAGTGTAAGAAGCTCCCTGCTCTTAAATTTGTGAATTCCACTTCATTATCTCCAGTAACTTGGCCATCTAAGCCTTGCTCTTGCTCCCCCTCATCTGTAAATAAGGACATGGGAACAGGGCCTCTGGATGCCTCTCTTAATCTAGTGTCAACAACAGTGAACCCATGTAATTGCGTATCCTTCTCTCTTCTGAAACTGCAGAGAAAGCAGACCATTGAGAGAGCGGGGACAAGGTCCACTGCTGCCCTCACTGTGTGGCACCCAAGGAACCGAACCATCTGTCTAAACCACACTTGTGCAGGTGGCCTCATACTGACCCAATGACTGTTAAATACAGAGCAGTTTTCTCTGCTGATTATCTCCCCTGCCCTTGTGCCTCACAACTTCTGACTTGCATTTTGATCCTTGATCATTCAGTCACCTCCTGCTGAGCTTGGCTGAGTTAACTCTCCTGGCACCTGATGGCCTGAGGTCTCTAGTTCCAGGTGTCCTGCTGTCCCTTCCGGCCCATAAAGAGGTGGCAGGAGCATTTGGGGGCTGGGGGGCGGGGGGGAAACAATGCCTGTGAGCTCAGTGGAAGGAGAGCTTGCTTTTACCAGGTGGGATTTAGCTAAGCTCACAAAGTATTGGGGATTGTTTGAATGCTGACTTGGGAGAAAATTCTGAACTTCACATACTGAATTCCTCCACGGAATCAGTCTATGTTTCACTTAAAACTTGGGTGGCTCAGTGGTTGATCATCTGCCTTTGGCTCAGGGTGTGATCCCGGGGTCCTGGGATCGAATCCCACATCGGGCTCCCTTCAGGGAGCCTGCTTCTCCCTCTACCTGTGTCTCTGCCTCTCTGTGTGTCTCTCATGAATAAATAAATAAATAAAATCTTTAAAAAAAAAAAAGAGTCTCTTACGGTTTGCTTCCTGTTTTTATCTTGTTTTATTTTTCCTTTCCTTCCCCTATGTTCATCTGTTTTGTTTCTTAAATTCCACATATGAGTGAAATAATATGGTATTTGTCTTTCTCTGACTGACTTATTCACTTAGCATAATACACTCTAGCTCTATCCATGTCATTGCAAATGGCAAGATTTCATTCTTTTTGATGGCTGAGTAGTATTCCATTACACACACACACACACACACACACACACACACACACCACATCTTTATCCATTCATCAGTTAATGGACATTTGGGCTCTTTCCATAATCTGGCTATTGTTGATAGTGCCAGTATAAACATTGGACTGCATGTGCCCCCCGGAATCAGCATTTTTTTATACTCTGGATAAATCCCCAGTAGTGCAATTGCTGGGTCGTAGGGCAGGTCTATTTTTAACTCTTTGAGGATCCTCCACACTGTTTTCCAGAGTGGCTGCACTAGCTTGCATTCCCACCAACAGTGCAGGAGGGTTTTCCTTTCTCTGCATCCTCACTAACATTTGTTGTTTCCTGACTTGTTCATTTAAGCCATTCTGACCAGTGTAAGGTAAGGTGGTATCTCACTGTGGTTTCGATTTGTATTTCCCTGATGATGAGGGACACAGAGCATCTTTTTCATGTGTCTGTTGGCCATTTGTATGTCTTCTTTGGAAAAGTGTCTATTCATATCTTCTGCCCATTTCTTGACTGGATTTTTGGTTTTTGGGTGTTGAGTTTGTTAAATTCTTTAGAGATTTTGGATGTTCACCCTTTATATGATGTGTCATTTACAAATATCTTCTTCTACTCTATACAGCCTTTTAGTTTTGTCAACGGTTTCCTTTGCTGTGTAGAAGCTTCTTATCTTGATGAAGTCCCAATAGTCCATTTTTGCTTTTGTTTCCCTTGCCTCTGGTGATGCATCTACTAAGAAGTTGCTGTTTCCGAGGTCAGTGAGGTTGCTGCCTGTGTTCTCCTCTAGGATTTTGATAGATTCTTGTCTCTCATTTAGATCTTCTGTCCATTTTGAATTTGTTTTTGTGTATGGTGTAAGAAAGTAGTCCGGTTTCTTTCTTCTGCACTTGGCTGTTCAATTTTCCCAACATCATTTATTGAATAGGCTGTCTTTTTTCTAGAGGATAGTCTTCCCTACTTTGTCAAGGATTAGTTGACCATAGTGTTGAGGGTACATTTCTGTGTTCTCTATTCTGTTCTATTGATCTGTATGTCTGTTGTCGTGCCAGGACCACACTGTCTTGATGATCACAGCTCTGTAGTATAGCTTGAAGTCAAGCATTGTGATGCTTCCTTCTTTGCTTTTCTTTTTCAACATTACTTTGGTTATTCAGAGTCTTTTCTGATTCTGTTTGAATTTTAGAATTGTTTGTTCTAGCTCTGTGAAAAATGCTGGTATTGTTTTGATAAGGATTGCATTGAATGAGTAGTATGGACGTTTTAACAATATTCGCTCTTTTGTATGAAGTAAATTTTTAGACAATTTAAAAATAAAGCCCAGAACTCATTGAAACTCCAGAATAAAAGTAGACAGTTTGGGGGTCTTGGCTCAGGGCTTATACCATGCTATTAGGTTTATGATTGTTCTAGAACATCTAAAGCAGCTTATACTCAAAGATCTGCCAAAGAAATCTCTCTCCTCTCCTCTCAGCTGATTCCTGTTTTTTAACTATCAATATTCACAGAGGTTTGATAAAATCTACATTTTTTTTAAAAAATGGGGACTTGGGTTTCGGAACTTCCTGATTTTGCACCAGAGAGAAGAGGATGAGAAGACAGTCCCCAGAAGAGAGGGACAGGCACCAGGGGAAGCTGGCTGGCCACTCACTTTCAGCTGCAGTTCTCTTGGAAGGGGATGGACACTTCCCAAAGGTGGCCCAGGTAAGCGGGGGCCTGAGGTGGTGGTCCCAGTGTCCCAGGGAGGGGGAGCCATGGATTCTGAAGGATCTTCAGAAAAAGTCAAACAGGAATAAAACTGAGTAAATGACGGTTTCGTTTTTTATTGTCTTTTTATTTTTGCCAAGTCCTACCAATTCTAAACAAGGTCAATGGTAAAAGCCTCCTCCTCAAAAACACACACACATACATACACATGAACACAAAACTTCCATTGTTCTATGTTCTAAACAATCGTGGTGGTCACTGTCATTTTAATAATATACATGCCAGCTTCAAGTCAGCACCTATAGTCACATATCCTTTTAAACACTGTATTTTCTCTGGAGGTCTATTTGGGAAATTCCCAGTTGCAAAGTGAGACCCCAGCCCAAGAGGACCACACTGTCCACAGACCTGTGGAGCAAGGTCTCGGTCAAGGGGCACTGTGGGCTGGCTCAGTGTCCAGCTCCTGCAGCAGATTCTCAGCAAACAGTGACAGCATAGGGTCTGTAGAAGGACCACCTAGAACTTAAGGCACTTGTCTTCTGTCATTCTCTGTGGCCACTTGGAGTATCTGTGGTTGGAAGTTTAAGCCAGGAGAACAGAGATATTTCACTGAATCTGAATATTTTTTTCTTTTTAACTGAAGCTTCAACTTTTAAAATACATTGTTTTAAGACAGAAGAACAGATAAAGGAAATCCGCTGATACTGATTTTGACATGATGATTTCTGAAAGTAGTTGCACGGTACAGAGGAGTGAGCGTGCCATCGCACTGACCCAGCCTGGGGTGGGGAGGCCTAGACGCGCAGAACCTCACAAGAACACCTTTCTTTCTCCCGGGGGGACGGGGGTTATAGATCATCCAGCTTTTTTGCGTCCACCCTCAGTTCAAATCCCACTCTGTCAGTGTGACCTTAGGCAAGCAGCTGAACTGCTCTGTTCGCCATTGTGTAGCACGACACTCTGTGACTGTTTCCTCAGCTGCAGTGGGAGACAATGCAAGCTCACATCTCCAGGGGCTCTGTGGGGACTGAATGAGTTCATACCTCCAACAGTCTGAACAGGAAGAGGTGAGCTGCCCCACACCGGGATGCTGAGCAGCTGAGACCATCCAGACTCTCCCTCTGTCACTAGAGTTAGAGCCTTGGGTTGGGCATTCTCTGGCTTTGGCATTGGATCCAACCTCTTCACCTGCAGAGATGTTGGTTCCCTCCTCCATGAAATGGGGACAATAAGAGTCACGATGACATCATGCTGTTGAGCACTAAATTTTTTTTTTTAAAGATTTATTTATTGATTGATGATAGAGAGACAGGAGGGGGGAGAAGCAGGCTCCATGCCAGGAGCCCGACGTGGGACTCGATCCCAGGACTCCAGGATCCTGCCCTGGGCCAAAGGCAGGCGCTAAACTGCCGAGCCACCCAGGGATCCCTGTGAGCACTAAATTTAAGGAGACAATAGCTGTACACTCTTCCTGCATGGGCTGGGGCAGACCCTCAGGAGAGGAGAGTCCCTGTCACTGGAATTGCAAGGAGACAGAGAAAAGTCAGGCACCATACCTCCAGGCCTGGCCCCATTGAAGAAAGAATGAAAAGGACAGAAACACCCAGTTACATTTGGCAGAGACTCGGAGCTTTTCTTTTTTCAAAGACTCTCCTGCTTTCAAGTCTTGTTTGGCTACTTGGCTGATTAAACATTCTTCTTTAGAGAATTATTGATTTTTCCACATTTAGTAAATAGCCTTCTAATATGATGCACAATATTTATAGAAAAATTGACTGGACTGCATGTTGTTTTAAAAGTTAACTGGTGTTTACCTCCTGGCAACTGGCTTTGAGGAGCAAAAGCTGCTCCCCAGCTTTTGGAAAGAGATAAATCACAAAGAGGAATGGTGCTTTTCGGCAGGATCTTTTTACACTTTTCATCTCCAGCAGCAGCTCTGCTCATGAAATAGAAGGTTGTAAATCATGCTTCCCTGGCTGAGCTGGGCGATTTGCAGGGTCCATTTGGCATTTACAGCATTCTCGGTGGTTCCAATATGCTGTTGTAACAATTTGGCCCTATTTAGACAATATAATTTTAGAGAACTACAAATGATCTATTTGATCTTACTTTCCAAGTGTTGATTCTCCACAAAATGAGTACAGGAACACAATGATTGTTTGAAAGGAGGTCCCATAGATTGAACAGATAGAATTTTATTATCTTCAGGAAGCTGAGTAAGAAAACTTGGGGGTTTCCGAGAAGCATATAGGCGATCTAGAGAGGCAGACATCTCAAGCATCCATAGAGGACTTGCCAGGCACCAGGTAGGTCCAGGCCTGTGCCCAGGACCCGGTAGGCAGGTGCTAGACCCTCCTCTGCAGCTGGGAGCCTGGACTGGAAAGGAGCCGTGTGCCTTCCTCCACAAGCACACAGAAAAGCCGGGCCCCATCTTCCCAGGTCAGGACTGCTGCCTGGCCACAGTTGGCATCCCCAAACTCAAGCGATTTAGTACAAACAGGAATAATAATAATCCCCACCTTCTGTAGCTATGATTGCTAGCAAATGTGACGCTTGCAGCCATGTGACTCTGCAAATATCTGTCCTCCCGGGGCCTCAGTTCCCTCATGTGTGAATAATGTCGCACAGCCCAGAAGCATGTGGAGGAAAGGAGATGACTTCGTAAAGCTTTTGGCAATCAGTGCTTCACCCACAGTTGCCATCATCAGCCACGTGAACAGTCTCACATCCACTGTGTGACAGTTTTAGGATTATGGTTATCATTCCTGCTCTAGTTGGTTCTGGAAGCAGCCACCACAAGCAACTCCTGGGTAGCACAAGGCTCCATGGCACTGCCCCCGGACCCAGGGATGCCAGAAGGTATGCTGCAAGGGCCTGGGGGACGTTCCAGAGAGGAGCCACTCAGAGCAGAGACGATGGAGGGCATGCCAGAGGGTCTGTAACCTGGGAACCCGAGTGGACATACGTAGGGTGCTGGGATGGCGTGCATTTTCGAAGGTGGCCCTGTGACCCAAGAGCTCAACATGTGCCTGGTGAGCTTTCTCTGACTGCTGTGGGATGGCAGCGGCCACAGTTTCCCACCCCTGGTGCCCTTCAGTGGCACGCCTTGTGCCAATCTGTCATCATGCTGGTCACTGGGGTCCCCAGCTGCCACGGGCATTTCAGCCCCACTGCCCCTGTTGTGCAAGCTGGGGACTGCTTCTCTGCAAGGGCACTTTCTCTTCAGAGGCCCTAGCCCTGCTGGCTGGGGTGAAGGAGAAGACAGCTAGGTGCCCTGGCGTAACTGCCGCTCAGACAGTGGCATGGGAGCAGAGCCAGGCCTACCTCTCATGGAGGTGAGCTGGGGGCCAGACTGCCACTTGAGCGGCATTCACATTGGCCCTTCAAGCGCTGGGCTTCCTACTTTGCAGCCAGGGCTTACGGAGCTCCCTGAGTGTCCTGGGGCGTCCCCAGAATCTGGTCTTCCTGACTGATCCAGACTATTCCATGGAAGTGTGGAACCCTCCCAGTCCTCATGAGGTATGAGGTGAGAGGTCAGAGCCCCGGCTCTAGATAAAGGCACCCTGTGAATTCTCTTCTGTGACTTCAGGGGACTGACTCAACTCTCCTGTGTCCTTAATTCTCCATCTATAAAAGGCCGTGGTGACACCCTGACCCTCTGCCACACAGTGGGAGGGGCATAGACCATGAAGGAGCCAAGCAAGACATGCCGGGCCACCAGCCCACCTTTGTCACCTCTGTCGTGGTGTTTACGGGGCAAACAGATAAAGATGACTCCAGCTTATACACTTCATAAAAAAGCAGCTGACTGAATTTTGTGCTATTAAGTCATTTTGAAAATAAACCAAGTGACTTTTTTATATCCCTTTTTAAATAAATAGCAAATAACTGAACTTTTTACAAGCTGCTTTGTTTCCCTCGGCGTCTGCTTGGCAAGGGGCAGGGGAGAAGGAGAAGAAAGCAGGGCAACCAGGACGGAGTAGGGAACACAGCTGTCCTGCTGCACCGGTACCTGGGGAGTGCCTCCAGGTAACACAAGCAGGTACTGGCTGCTGAGGTCGGTGACATGGTAAGGCTGTGGGTGTGCAGAGGAACCCAGGGCCCGATGACAGAGAAAAGTCCTTCCGAATCAGACATTCCACCCATGACTGCATTGTCCTGGACAAGAAGGCCTGATTGACACCCCAATACCAGCACCAAATCCTGTTAAAACTGACAAGAGTCAAAGTAGAGATGGCCCGCGGTGTACCGAGGCCCCACGTCTCAGGTTCCGGAGGATTCCGTGAAGGTGGAGTCCCATCACGTAGTTAGCTGCCCATGCTTACACCCGTTTGTCTAATTTTATTTCACCGGTGGCTAAGTTTCATCACCCTGCTGCTTTTCCCATAAACATTCTGGATTGTGTCTAGTTTCCATCTGAAACTATGAATTACATGACCCATGTCCTACCTCTCTCCAGCATGGCAAGGGAAACATTCCTGCTGACAGGACCCATCCCAGCCTATTTCTTATGAGCGTTTTGGTTTGTCTCATCTCCTTTCCCCAGTTCTTTCTAGAAGATAAAAGCTGGGAAGTGGCCTGATCCCCAGTCCTGGGAGAATGTAATAGTGCTGTAATATTTGGTGTCTCTCAAGCCACAGGTGTCAGTCCCGGTTGGTGACAATCAGTAATGGCAAAGCCTTGTAACAACTTCTAGCCATGAGCCTCTTTACCAGAATGGGAACTGTTGGTCCCAGGCTCGGTCCAGCTCTTGGACATTTTTTTTTTTATCATAGTCACAGTGTTTTTAAATTTTGAATTACTTATCAATATTTAGAAGTGTAAGATTTTGCATAAACATTTTGATTTCTGGCTGCTCCTGACAAATCAGAGTGACAAATCAGCAATGCTGGCCTCATGGCAACCATGCTCAGAGGTGCTGCTGTGCTGGCTTCGGTAGCCCTGGGGCCTTACCTCCACTAAACAGCATCCTGGTAGCCCACCTGTCTTCTACCTAAAGCTGTGATCATTCTTCAGCTGAAAGTCACCTGGGGTCTATCCAAAATTTTGTCCTTCTCTCTATATGAAGTGAGGTGTGGGCTGTCCTAATCACATCTTAGGACTCCTTGATGCCTCTCCAACAGATGTTCTTTCTTACTCTTCTGGAGAGGAACTCTGTTGTGTATCTGTTGGCAATAAGCTCCAGAAGATCCTCAGAGATTCCTTTATCCCGGCCTGAGCTGACAACATGCCCATCCCCCTGACCAACATCTGAATCAAGGGAGACCTGTGACACAGGCTGCCCACGTGGTATGAAGGAGGAGAGCGATAGCCGCTTGCCCTCAAACAGAGATGTGAAAAAGGTCCTCCTGTCCTCTTGAATGATGGTGTGAACACTGGTTTACAAAGTTGCTGGGGTCAGGACAAGTTGGCATGCCTGGGAAAGTGGAAAATAAGAGATGACAAGGAACCTGGGACCTCAAAGGCATCACTGAATTGCTGCGTTAGCCGACCCTGAAATCACCCCACCTGAGACTCATTACATGGAATGATTAGCATTTTTGATTGTTTGAACTACCTATACTTTGGCTATTACTTGCAGTCAAAAGCATTCATTCCAGATTTTTGAGTCCTAAAGATTTTACCTGTGGGACAAGAGCTGACCTGGAAACCTTTCAAGTGCTTCCCGGGTGTGCAGAGCTTTGATCTGCTTGCCAAAGCAAATCCCCACACATCAGTTCTCAGGGTCAAACTACTTCCACCACCCATACTGAAAGAGAGGAAAGAGAGAAAAGTCTCCCAGTGGGGCTATTGCTCATGGAAATGTAGGTCTTCCCTTGCCAGGGGCTGACAGTGAGGGAGATGGCTCTTTATATGGGCAGATATTCCAGATGGTGGCATGGAACTGCCAGCATAGACATGTTTGGAAAGACCAGCTCTTGTCTGCTTGTCTATGTTCCAACAGCCTGCCTGCCCCTTGGGGCCCAGTGACAGCAGGGAGCAGTAGACAGCACAGAGGGGGCCATGGCACACATGCCTGAGCTGGCTAGAGACCTGGTGCCTGCACCTGCCACCACCTTCCTGTTTTGCATGGGGATGAAGTGGGTGGCAGAGAGGAAGGTGAGACACCAGGCTTATGCAGGTTCCAACATCCAGAAGCCACTTCAGAACCACCCTGGAAGCAGGATGGGAACCTGTTTGGGATGAAACACAATGTTGCCACATCACACAGATGGACAGTTCCCCATGATTTCCTAAAAAAGTTAAATCTGGAACACCCAGAGGCTCCTGGCACTTCACCTGAGGGATCCAGCAAGCACACACTTGGAAAAGGCAGAAGTGACTTTGATGTGTTAGCAATTCATCTCTGAGCCCCTCCAGACAATTATAATTTTAAATGGTGACCAGTTTGCAGGAATTGGGTTGTCACATTGCAAAACCAGCTGGTTCCATAGAATTCTCGGAAACAAATGTATTTCCATTCAACTCTACGTTTCAAGATAGAGGCAGTAGGGGTGCAAAAGGATAGTCATTTGCTTTACCAGGAAACTGTGTCATTCAGTGGATCAATTTAGGGTCATATAGGATGTGGGTGACCTGCTCTGGTAGAGGTTTTCTGTGGATTTCTTCTCCACAGAAGTAGAAACTGGAGCAGCAAAATGACTCGTGAAGGCACAGAGCAGTAGTGGACATTTCAGCTCCACGGAACAGCCTGAAAGGGTGAGTCAGCAGTAGGCAAGGCTGGCTTCCCCAGGTCCTTGCACCCACCTGAAATATGCTGCGAAAATGTGCCTACAGGACAGCGTGTCCCCACCCCGGCCGATGTCACCTTGCCTCCTGCCCCCACTGTGGTCCTCACAGTGATGCATGTCACCTCTGCTTTCCTGCCATTCTCACTTCTCTCTTTTCTGCCTCTGTGATGACCTGAAGCTGCTCCCACTAAGGTCTGACCTCCATGGGTGACCCAAGCCCATGGGGTCCTCAATTACTCAACCTTCTGACTTTCTTCTGAAATCCTCTGTTCAAGGACACCAGGTAGTCTGCATCCCCGTAGATTATTCTCCTGGTGGCTGTCTTCCTGGTCCCTGTGTCTCCCTGCATGACCTCACTCCCACAAATACCCCCATTCCTGACCCGGCTACCTGCTTCTCACCTGGACTACTGCAAGTCAGCAAGACCAAAGTTGCGATCACTTTCTGCCCGGCCCCCTGAAGCACACAGTTACACAGGATGCACAGGGACCCTGCCTACCTTCCACCTCGCCCGACATCTCATAGATGCCATCGAGCCCAAACTGGCCTTCTTCTCCCTGCACAGTCACTCCCCGTGCTGCACTCCCACCACTGCTCAGGGGGACCTCTGCCTTGGGCTCCTGATAGGAGGCCTCTTCGGCTCCTGCCTCTCACACTCCTGCTGGAAGGGAAAATCACTTTAAAGTATGACCCTGGCCCTTTCTTCTTCTGCCTCCACACACATATGCCACGACAAAATGCTGCAGCTCCCCACTGCTCTTGGGAGGAAAACCAAAACCTTAACATGGCCTGGTTAGTCCTGGTACTTTCCTCCTTTCTATTCTTATCTCTGCATCCTCCAACCATAGCTCTGGGGGCTGCTGGGTCCTCCTCCCACAGGGCATTTGCAAGCTACGCACACGGCCTGCTTACACACACACACCTACACACTCGTACATGCATGCATGCCTACACCCGCCTACACACATGCCCATCTACTCTCCTATACACATGCCTATACACATATATGTATGTATATCTGCACACTCATACACACCCTTACATAGTCCTATACACACCCACACACATGCATGCACACCTACACACCCATATGCCTACACACACAGTCTTTTACACATACCTACACACACATCTACACACATCCATGCATGCACACCTACATACATACCTATACACACATCTACACATACATATACCATGCAAACCTATGCATACACTCCTATGCATGCACAAATGCATGCTCCCCCATATACACACATATCCACACTCCTATACATGCTTACACATATTCACATGCATACACTTCTATACACATGCTTATAAATACACTGACACACATTCCTATACACATACCTACACACATATCTACAATACCTACGCATTCCTATATACACAGACACACATACATATGCCCTTGTATGCACACATATACACACATGCCTATTCACAGTACACACATGCCTAGACACACATACACACACTCTTATACACACACATAGACATACTCTGATGCACACACATAGACAAGCCTACATACACATAAACTAGTTAACCTGTTAACCTGTTTAACTTCTTTAAGTGTTGGTGAAGCTGTGCCCATCTTCTCAGAGTAGATCCAAATTCCCTGTTATTTGCTGTCAGAGCAAGCCTCCCCACATTGTACCTCTTCTTCTTAAAACTTCGTATATTTGTAACTTCACATAGGCATGTGATCCACAGTGTCTCCCTCTCATAACTGTAAACCCAACAGAGCTGGAAACTTGTCTTTCTTGTCATCACTGGTCCCTGGTGCCTGTTACAAGGAGTAGTAACTATTTGGTGAATTAACTGATGAATCTCTAGGGTGAGCATGGAGAGAAGTGGGATCAAGCAGGGGAAGGCCTGTTCAGCTGGGAAATCCAATGGACATTTAGGAAGCACATTGCCAACTTGTCTCAGGTATTTACTTTTCAGAAAGAGATATATATGTTCAAATTTAAAAACAATGGGGGAGAGTTTGCTGGGCTGGTTCCTGGCCCCTTCTGCTCGCAGTTCCTCCATTTGTAAACGGGAATGAAAGAGAATTCATGACTTCCTTATGCTGGCCTTCACCATGGCCCAGCAGACCCCTACTCACAAGTTGTGTAAAGGCTGCTTTCTCTATCTCCACCATCCTGTGGTCATGGGCATAAGTGCATCCTGGAAGACACACCAAGGATCCCATTGTGCTTGCCTTCTTTTGCTAGCATCAGGGTTCTTAGATTTCTGAAGTAGGGTTGACATTGAGATATTATTTTCAAGGTCTACCACTCAAGTGGTGACTTTCTTATTGTGTGACTTTTTATAAAACATTAAAGCCCACTGTTTGAAATACACTGTAAAATGCTTTTAAAGGAATAACATCAACACAAAGGTGATGATTAGAACAAGTACAGAAGAGGAAACAGCAAGAAGAAAGCCATCTGGTCACACTCAGTTTTCATCATCCTTTAAGGCATCCCCATTTGGAGCAAAGTATCTCTGATGTGAAGTGTTCAGCTTGAATATTACCACCTTCAAAAGCAGGAGGGTCAAGGCAGAGACAAAATACATCCCTAAGGCTGCCAGGAGGCAGACCAGGGACTGAAAACCTCCAAGCACCACTTCCCCTGGCTCCTGTGGTGATGCTGGGCATAATGTTCATTTTCAGTCACACATGACAATCACCATGGGAGTGTGACAAACCTCAGTGCCAAGCCCCAGCCTGGGCCAAGTAAATCAGATTCATTGTCGGTGAGGCCTGAGCAGGGTGGCAGGGTTCTCTCTCTCTCTCTCTCTCTCTCTCTCTCTCTCACACACACACACACACACACACCCCTATACCACATTGAGAACTATAAGTCCTGGAAGAGCCTAAGTACTCAACATACACTCACTGAACAGAGCTGTGGTTTCCCCTCCAGAGAAGAACATAACTGTAGCTCCAGTGGAAACTTCTTTCCTAGCAGCTAGCATTTACCTGTATAATTTTGTACACTGCCATGCACAAAGCCCTTAGGCTGAGCAGGACATCTGAGCAGAACACACACCTATGATAACTGGGAGTTCAAAGTGCTTTTTCACACTTTGTCTCATTAATCCTCTTACTCACCTGCAAGGGAGGTCCTCCCAAGATCACATGGTGGGATGAGTAATGGCAATCCTCTTTGAGCCGGAATGCTGCACCCAAGACCAACTTGGAAGAGTGATGGAGGAGTGAGGAATAATAATCAATGGAGGATCTAAGGCTGATGAAAAAGGAGCAAAAAGGGATGATACAGCCAGGTATGATGGATGCACTCAAGAGTGACCAAGGAGTCAGGAGTGATAATGGGACCAAGAGTGATGATGGGACCAGGTGTGATGATGTACCCAAGAATGATGATGCACTCAGGGGTGATAATGGGATCAGAAGTGATGGTAGAACCAAGAGTTATAGAGGAACTAAGAATGGCAGAGGACCCAGGAGTGATGATGGGAGCAGGAGCAATGGTGGGACCAGGAGTGATGATGCACCCAGAAATGAAGGAAGAATTGGAAGTGATGGTGAGGTCAGGAGTGATGGTGGAGCCAGAGGTGATGATGTACCCAGGAATGACAGAGGAGCCAGGAGTGATGGCAGGACTAGGGTTGATGGTGAAACTAGTGGATGGTGTACCCAGGAATGATGGACAACCAGGAGTGATGGTGGGACCAAGGCTGATGATGGGACCAGGAGTGATGATGCACCCAAGAATGACAGAGTCAGGAATGATGACAGGACCAGGATTGATGGTGGAACCAGGGGGGATGATGGGACCAGAAATGAGGATAGGACCAGAAGGGATGAGGGTACCAGGAGGGAGAGTGATGGTGAAACCAGGAGATGAGATCCGAGGTCATGACAAGACCAGGGCTGATGATGAGACCAAGGGTGGCAGAGGAACCAGGAGTGATGATGGGAGTAGGAATAATGGTAGGATCAGGAGGGACAATGGAACCGGGAGTAAGGATATGACCTGGTTCCAGTGTTCAGAGGACTGGAGTGCTGGTGGGGTCAGGAACAGTGTTGGGACCAGGAGCAATGGTGGGACCAAGCCTGATGATGGCATCAGGAGTGTTGATGGGCCAGGAGTTATGGAGAAGGCAGAATTCTAACACAGACCTGAGGCTGACAGAAGGGTGGCACCCAGGTAAACATCCATCAGGGATGGGTGATTATTCATTTCGACCTAACAAGCCACATGTGTTTGGAGACTATCAGGAAAGGGCATCCACCTGAGTCCTACCTGTCTGAGCCCAGCCCCTCTGAGACTGCTGTATGAATTCCATGTTCACACAATAACCTGTACATAGATGTCGATAGCAGATTTATTCATAATAGTCCAAAACAAGTAGGAACCCAAATGTTCTTCGACTGGTGCATGGTTAGGTAAACTGCTGTCCATCAATACATGAATACAACTCAGTAATAACAAGGTAAGAACTATTGGCACACTTGTCAATTCCAGAGAATAATGCCGAAGGACAAAAGCCAGTCTCCAGGGTCACATGCTGTATAGTTCCGTGTATATACTGACTTTGAAATGATTAAATTTTAGCAAGGAAAGACAAAATTTTTGGTTGCCATGGTGGCAGTGGGGGTGGGAGGCAAGTGGATATGGTTCTAAAAGGACAGGAGGTGTCCTTGGATCAAGGATGATGGAAATGCTCTATCTCGACTGCATCACTGTCAGTATCCCAGTTGTGATATTGTGTTATGGTTCTACGAGATGTTACCAGTGGGAAGACTTAGTAAAGGGAACATGGGATCCCTCTGTGC
Organism: Vulpes vulpes; assembly: GCF_048418805.1. Taxonomy (NCBI): domain Eukaryota; kingdom Metazoa; phylum Chordata; class Mammalia; order Carnivora; family Canidae; genus Vulpes; species Vulpes vulpes. The sequence continues at coordinate 47,085,684 of NC_132793.1, forward strand.
TATTTCTTACAAGCTGTATGTCAATGCACAAGGATCTCCAAATTAAAAGTTTTTTTTAAAAAAGGAGAGGGTCTTGGGCACAAGTTTATTCACACACACATAAAATCTAGGTGGAATTTGCTCCATCACCCGTTAGCTCCAGAGAAGCCAAACCCATTCACCAAGTCCTGCCAGCAGCCACTACTGTCTCAGAACTGAGGCCAGAGTTGGTCCCCTGGTGCCCCACAGCTTCATGGTAGGACCCGAGCTACAGGCCCTAGAAAGGAAGGGGGCAAGCTCAATGTATGGGAAGTACAGGAAGCCATCAAACATGTCTGTGAGGGCCACCAAAAGACCAGTAAGCAACGTGACCTCCATTAACCCATGAGGATGCCTCCAACTGTCAGCACAGCAGCCACACCTCTGCAGCCATTATCTCCACAAGGTTCTGTTAAAGTGTTAGCACAACACCGAGACAAATAACTTAGCTATCTCTATACTGGCCAAGGCCATCAATGTTTCTTATAAAGAATCAGGTAATGAATATGTTTAGCTTTGCAGGCCACATGGACTCTGTCACAACTGCTTAGTTCTGTCTTTGTAGCTCAAAAGCACTTTACAATATGTAAGCGGATGGGCATGGCTGTGTTCCAATAAAGCTTTATTTATAAAAACAGGCAGCAGGCAGGATTTGCTCCATAGGCCATAGTTTGCTGACCCCCACCATGCCCACTTCTTACACCTATATGACATTTTTGCAATTCCCATGGCATATCCACCACCAGTGGGGTGTGGGTAACTCCACAAGCTCAGGAGTGGACTTCTCTTACAGGGGGGGATGTCTGGGGTACTGAGGGCCAGATAAGGGTCAGGGGGGAAAGCAGGGGAAATTGAAGGCCAGCTTGGACATCCCATGCTGTCAGGAATCCTTATAATAGGGTGGGGGTAAAGCCAGGAATGGGGTGTGTAGTTTTATCCATCAGCAGACAATGGCAAAGAGGTAACTGTCTCATTTTCCCATCATGCCAGCTCATGAGATTTTTCTCTTCGTGCCAGAGAGGATGTTCACTTATGCTGATTCTGATCCGGGCTGATACTAGGATTGTGGATCAGAAAAGGAAGACACTGTGGAGGCAAGAAACCCAGGGCTTTAACCAGGTCCTGCCCTCACCAGCTGCGGGACCTCAGAGCACTCGTGCTTCCCTTGGGATTGCTGGAAAATGAGGGGCAGTTGAAAGTAACTTCTTCTCTGATATTTCAGAGAGGGGGACAGAACATGAGAGACTCCTAACTCTGGGAAACGAACTAGGGGTCCATGGAAGGGGAGGAGGGCGGGGGGTTGGGGTGACTGGGTGACGGGCACTGAGGCGGGCACTTGACAGGATGAGCACTGGGTGTTATATGTTGGCAAATCGAACTCCAATAAAAAAAAAAATACAAAAAAGAAAAAAAAAGAAAGTACCTTCCTCAAATCACAGGATCCTTCATGTCATGAAAAGTAAGCTTTCATCTCTACACAGCACGATTCTTTGTATCAGGAGATTCGGTGAAGTTGATCATACTTAGAGTCCTGCCCTGCTGCAAACTCAGCTTGTTGACTTCATACCTGATTTTCTCCCAAATTCATGTCTATATCTGGGTAGAAAGCCCCTGGAGAAACAAAATGTAGAAGTTACAGTCCATCTTGGGTATTAAGTTCCTTATCTAAAGCAGACAAAAACCTTGGGAAATGACTCAAATGCCAGGAAGGAAGTTTAAAAAAAAAGAGCTCATTTAAAGCAAGAACAAAAAATAATGAAAGGCGAGTTAAAATAACAAGGAAAGCCTATGACATCAGCACCATTTTTCCTCTCCACGGTGCCAAGCCCACTCAGAGGAGTGCTGGGTGAATTTTGCAGTGGTGGGTGGGGGATGGAAGGGTGAGATGATTCCTGAGAAGGTAGAACAGGTAACTTCCTTGGTGCACTATCATCCCTCTCTGCAGTGTAACTCACCTCTGGGAAAGGGCACACGCCGTAACGCAGCAGCTTGCTGGGTTCTCAGCAGCTGGACTCACTCCACAAACCCACTCCCAAGGTAAGAAAAAGAAGGCCCCCATGCCAGGGACCACTGGCCCCCCTTCAAACATTGTCACCTCAAGATAGTGTCTCTGGGCCCCGACAGTGGGGTCCAGAGATGGGCAGTTTGGGTGGTCCCACCTACAGAGCCGTGAGGGGTGCACTCTTGCCTCAGCTTCCTTGGCCCAGCGGTTTTTGTGGGACGGCGCCACACTGCATGTGGTGGTCGACGGCTCGTCTTCATGTCCTTGTTAAGTGTCCCCCTGGGTGAACGTGCCAAGGTTTTTAAATCTACTCTGCTATTGAGAAGATTTGGGGGGTTTCCAGATTCTGTTGCACACAACAGAGGGGAACGCCCTGGCACTCTGAGTCCTCCGTCTGAATCTGAAATGCATCACCGCAGAGGCGTGCCGCTCGGTGCTCCTCTTTCTCTCTCACTGCTCCCTCCTCAGTGAGTTACCGACTCCTTGATGCTCTGAGCTCTAGGGGCCTTTCCTTCCAGCAGAGACAGGGGACAGGTAAGTGGCACACCTTTGGACTCCTTCCTCATGTTGCGCTGGACCAGCCCCGCATCCACCTGTCTGAGCCAGGATGTCTTTAAAACTCCCCAGAGGTCCTGCTCCTACCCTCACTTCAGTCCCACTCACTGGCAGCCTGAAGGCCTTGCTAAGCCATGGGGCTTTGAGATTTAAAAAGCAGTGGTGCTCTCATGACTAGGTTAAGAAAATCAAGACAGAGCTTGATCAGTTGAAGAGAAAATGTGACTAGAGTCTGGGAGAAGATGGGAAGGAGGTGTGTCAGGAGAAGTCTTGGGGTCCGGAGATCTGAGCTAGGTTTTAAAGGATACTGTGCTTTTGACTGGGGAAAGGGTTGGGCCTTGACACCCATCCTCTTCAGGATGAGAAACAGTATCTACAGGTTTGGAAACAAGGCCCCACGTTTGGAGGAAAAATGGGGGTGGAACCAGATTGCTAAATTACGTTCTTTTCACCCAAGTGCCTTAGCCAGGCACTGTGTAATCTGCGTGGTGGGAGAAAAGGAGCAAGGTCCCAGGCACACAGGGGCCCTCAGTCCTGAGAGCGGGGCTGCCACTGTGATGTGTGGCCTTTGCCTCCCGCCAGGGCGTGGCTAACCATGAACCCTGCGCCTGCCAGGGGGCTCATGCCCCCATGTCCTCTCCTTCCTGGAAGCTGCTCACCTGCCCTTGGACCCAAGAAGTCTGTCTTCTCACTAGCAGGAAAGCTAATGCACAGGGCAGGATTTCTAGGAGCCTTCCCCAAGGCCAGGTCTGCAGAGAGCAACCAGTGACTTGGTTTCCTGTGAGCTCACCTTGACGTGGCTCAGAGGACAGATACGTGGCGGGGCCTCCCAGGGGTGCCTGCCAGCTCAACCCCCATTCCCTGGGAGGACCTCGGTGGCTCGCACTGGGCTCCCTTGGCGGCCACCCTCCTCCGACGGTGCGAGGCCTATTGGCACCTGTGGCAAGTGCGGGGGGCCATGTATTTCCCAGAGACTTCCTGCAGAACTAGCAAGCTTTAAAAAGTGGATGTGCACATATGTATGTGACTTGAAGTTCCAGCCTTATTTACAGGAATACAATGAAATTAGTTCCCTTCCTCTTCCAGAGCTCCAGGCTTCCTCCTTCCCACAGGGTCCCAGTCGGAAGGACTCCCAGTACATCCTTCCACGGTTTTCTCTTCAAATATAAACATGTCCATATATGTGCAGTCCTGTCATGCGCACACTTTGTCACTTAGAAATACGTCTTGGAGATTGTTCCTTATCAGCTCCAACAGCTCTGGCACTTGATTCTCAAGTCTGTGTTGGATAATTTAGTCATAGCACATGCCATTAGTCAGACCCTGCAAACTCCTTTTTTTTTTTTTTTTTTTTTTTTTGGTAGGGAACATAGATGGATGGAGTTTATTTAAGATTCTAGTGTGTTGTTTTTTTTAACTAAAATGTAATAGATAGCTCTAAAGTTAACCCTTTATGAACTGTGTGTGTGCATCCTTTTCCCTCGGTTTGTCATTTGCCTTTTGACTTCATTTATGATATTTTTTTTTTAGTTTCCAGACAATTCTAATGTTTATCTACTTAAATTTTTTACCTACGTCTTTTATGGCTTCCGAATTTGTATTTTATGTGAGCAGAGTTTTTCTTATCACACACCTATAAGAGAACGCTTGCATGTTCCCATCATTTCACAGTTTTACATTATATTTATTTTTTGTTACATCTGGAGTCTATTTTGATCGATGGGGAAAGTTATAGATTTCATTCAGTGTTTTTCCAGATGGTTATCTACTTCTCTAATTTCATTTACTGACAAAATCTTCCTGCTTTATGTATTTGAAATGCCATTTCATTACAAAAGAAGCTCTGATATTATTCAGGAATATTCTGCTCTCAGTTCTCTTCATTGGCCCGTGTATCTGTCCATACACCAAACCACCACATCGCTTACACCTCCAACGTCTATGACACTGACATCTGAATTTTCTGTGCCTGAATCTCCTCTTGATCCTTTTATTTCCCTTGCCTTTCCTTTTCTGTAGGAACTCCCTGTAGATAAAACCCAGCTTATCTAGTTGAAACTAAACTATCTTTCTATTTTTATTTAGACAATCATAAACATATAGATCAACTGGAGAACAGTTTCAAGTTGATAATATGAAGGATTTTCAACCCCAGAAGAGAGAATATCTTTCCATGTAGTCATACTGTTAATTTTTCTTTTCTCTTTGGTGTTTTAAGTTTTCATCACAAGGATCATTTTTTCTTCTTTGGTGTTTTTAAATTTTTTTTATTTGCTATATAAATGGGATATATTTTTTCCATTTTATCCAACTGCTTTTGGTTTTTATAAAGTTATTGATTTTTGCAAATTAAATTTGTAGCCAAGCACTTGACTGAACTACTCATTATCTAAAATAATTTTTCAGTTCTATTTATTATTTCATACATAATACATTTTACCTGCAAACATAATAACTCACCTCCTCACTTATATTTTTTACCTCAATATTTCTCCTATGGTTAATTTCACTAAAGAGCACTTCAAGAATATGTTCTATCGTGTGACATTAGTTGACATTTTTGTTTGAGGCTTTTATGGGAATGTTGTCATCATGAAGCATGCATTTTTTTTTTAATTTTTTTTTAATTTATTTATGATAGTCACAGAGAGAGAGAGAGAGGCAGAGACACAGGCAGAGGGAGAAGCAGGCTCCATGCACCGGGAGCCTGATGTGGGATTCGATCCCGGGTCTCCAGGATCGTGCCCTGGGCCAAAGGCAGGCGCCAAACCGCTGCGCCACCCAGGGATCCCGAAGCATGCATTTTTATCAAAACATTTTTATCATGTTGTGGAAACAAATATCTACTCCTGTTGATTTTTAAAATCAGAAATATGCTGAATTTCATCAAATGCCTGCTGATCCTGAAAATGATCATGAAAATGATTGCATGTCTTTTCTCTTTTGACTTAGTAGGAGTTGCAGGTGGAGTCCCCACTTCCGAGTCCCACACTTGAGATCTTCGTTCAAGCTGGGTGTGCTCATCCGCCGGCTGCTGGAAGTGGCAGTCCCTAAGGGCTCACTGTTGTCACCTCTCAGACCCCAAGAGCCTTTTCCCTTGGAGGCGGGGACAGCCCACACCGTGGCGGGGCTGGGACAGTTACAGAGCACCAGGAGTACCCAGGCCTCCAGCTGGAGCAGGCAAGGGGTGCAAATCACCCTCAGGGCCCCTTCGGATCAGATCCAAGCTGATCTCCAGAGGAAACTCCTATTCACTCTGTGTCTCCCACCTGCTCCTGCCCCTTAGAGCTCTCCTGAGAAAGCATCTGTGTAAGAATGCCTGCCTCAGGCTCTGCTAAGTCAGACATAAAGTTATATGAATGGTAACTGACTCCCTAACTTGGCCCATGCTTGCATTTCGAGGAGGAACCCTACATGGTGGGGTTTCCTGTCTTCTTTAATGTATTCCCAGATGGTATGTGCTAGTATTTCACTTATGATGTTTTCATTAATGGTCATAAAAAGATTGTTTATTGTTTGATTTTTGTGTTTTCTCAGGACTTGGCATCATATTTGCTGAATAAAAGTAATTACATAGCTTTCTCTTTTTATCTACCTAGAACATGTACAATGCATTGGAATTATCTGTTACTTAAATTTGAGGGTTTCGTGACATTTCATAAAAATTATCTGGACCTCGGTGGAGGTGAACAGACCTTCAGTAACATTCTCAGTTGTTTCATGGCAACTTGTCTGTTTAGATATTCTTTTTCTTTTGAAGTCACAAGTATTTTTTCCTAGATAAGGAAAAATACAGATACTATGTTTCCAGAGTAACAGCCAGTCTATTTTGTTTACACAGTTTTAAACAAAATATACTCCCAAATTACTTAAATTCATCTGCTTTTCGTGTTAGTTCTTCATCTTATTTCTACCTTTGTGCTTTGAGCTTCCTTTTTTTGTTTCCTTATTATAATAATAGTTTGGGGGGTTTTTTGTATGTAAAAACTATAGTTAATGCTTTAAAATGAAGAATAAAATAAAAGTTAAAAACATTTCAAGTAGAAATTATGCCAAGTTCCATTACTCTGAGATGACACTATTAATAATTTCTCCTTAATAATGTGCTTACATATCTATGCATCCAAACATGTGCAGTCAGCATAAGTTGGATAATGTCCATGTGATTTCAACTATAGCCATCGTTTTTTATTTAAAAAAAAAAAGTGTTTTTATTTTGCTTACCTCTTTTCTTTGGCATGCACACACAGACACACGCACACACACATACGGTTTTTCATTGAATTTGATAGCTGGTGATTTTCTCCAGCCTTGTACTTTGAAGTTCTTTGTGCCTTAGTTTCTTAGATGGAGTTTTCTGATACTCATTTTTCTTATTGTGTTTGGTTGGCTTTAAAGAGGGGAGCTGGACACAGTTGCTCTTATTCTGGTATCTTTAAAGGAAAGACACTTATATTAGCTCTCAGTGGCTACTGTAACAAATTAGCATGAGTTAGTTGCTCAAAATAACACAGATATGTTATCCTAAGGTGTTGGAGGTCAGAGTCTGAAATGGGACTCATGAGGCTAAAATCCAGATGTAAGCAGGGCTATGTCTCCTATAGACTCCTGACAACCAACTCCTTGCCTCCCCCAGCTTCTAAATGCTGCCTGTATCCATTAGCCCATGGCCCCTTCTGTCTTCCTAGCCAACACTGGAGGTTTGAGTGTTTCTCCTGCTGCATCATCCTGACCCTCCTACTTTCTTCCCTCACTTACAAGGACCTTTTTTGATCACATTGCGGCTTTGAGATAATCCAAAATATCTCCCCATCTCGAGTTCAGCTGACCAACAATCTTATTTTCATCTGTGATCTTAGTCTTCCCTCACCATGTACCATAAGATACACACTGGTTGTGGGGGTTAAAATACAGATACCTTTGACTTTGTCTATCACAACTTCCAAACTACTCCCATAGCCCTGGGACTCGATCCCATGACATTTGCTGAGGTTCATGTGGCAGGGCCTTTGGAGAAGCAGGCTGGGACGAGAGACATAGTCAAGAGGAAGTGAATTTCCTGGGCCTGAGCTTTGTACACATGCAGGCAAACTTCCCCCCTACAGAAGGCTCTTCTGGGCTCACACTTTCTTAAGCAACAACAAACATATTAAGTCATCACAGTTGACCTTTGAACAGCACAGGGGTTAGGAGCACTGACACCCCGCATAGTTGAAAAACCACATGTAACTTATTACTCCCCCCAAATTAACTACTAATAGCCTATTGTTGACTGGAAACCTCACTAACAACATAAAAGTCAATTGACCCATATTTTGTGTGTTATATGTATCATATACTATATTCTTACAGTAGAGTAAACTAGAGGAAAGAAAATGTTAAGAAAATCATGAGGACAAGAAAATGCACTTTCGGTACTGCACTGCTTTTATAGGAGGGAAACTGAGTGAGGAAACATTAGAGAGGGAAACAAACCGCGAGAGACTCCTAACCCTGGGAAACAAACAAAGGGTTGCAGGAGGGGAGGGGGCGGGGCGTTGGGGTGACTGCTGATGGGCACTGAGGAGGGCACTTTAAGAGAGGAGCACTGGGTATTATACTGTATGTTGGCAAATTGAATTTAAATTAAAAATTTTTTTTAATTGCTTGGCTTGCAAAGGATAAAAATTTTTTAAATTAAAATCAATCCTTTTATAAATGTGCCCATGCAGTTCAAATCCATGTTGTTCAAAGGTCAACTGCATTTTCCTCAAACTTGTAATTAAGGAGCTAACAATCAGAGTGGTTCAGGGCCAGCTAGTGGTAGAGTCTGGGACTGTAGCCCACGTGCCCTACACTCCCTCAGCACGCAGGAATCATGCCAGGGACTTAACTCAGGAGGACTTTGTAGGAAAGTACTCTTCTGCTCCCTCATCGAGCCTCTCAGCTGGCCTTTACACATCAGAAAAGGGCAAGGAGTTGTTCCCCTTATAGACTAATAGGCTATCTGAGAGTTAAGGGTGTTTTCTGTCACCAGAGGGAAGCTTCTTCTCAAATGGCTGGATCTGCTACAACACAATGGAGTAACAGAGGCGGCCAGTGCCCGTCGTACCCCTGGCCTTCCCTCACCACACACCATCCTGACATCCAACTGTGTGCGTCGACACCTCTGGGTTCAGGGCAGGGCCAGGCACCAGCCAGTCATGAACCTCAGCCCACCTGGCCCTCCAACAGGACAACTGTGCAGTGTGTGCAACAGCCCACTCTCAGGCTCCACAGCAGGATGAGGCTCCAGTTCCCATGGGGTCACCTGCTGGTAGCCCTTTCTGCTGTTCCGTTTCCCCGACAAATGAAGAGCTGCAGGAGCTTTCAGGCACCTGTGCCCATGTTCCCATGCTTATCGAAAGAGAAGCCTAAGAGACGTGTCTGACCCTATAGCCCTCTATTCCTGGCAGGTGATGGTTCACCAGGCACCGTCTCTTTCCAGAGCATTCCTTCTCTGCACTGATGGACACTCCACCTCCTATTTTTTAAAAAAGCTACCTATGTTTGTAGCTTAAATGCCTGACACTGGGGACACCTGGGTGGCTCAGTGGTTGAGCATCTGCCTTCAGCCCAGGGCATGATCCCAGAGTCCCAGGATTGAGTCCCACATTAGGCTCCTTGCATGGAGCCTGCTTCTCCCTCTGCCTATGTCTCTGCCTCTCTCTCTCTGTCTCTCTCTCTGTCTCTCTCATAAATAAATAAAATCTTTTAAAAATAAAAAAATAAATGCCAGACATTGTGCTAACAATGTCACAAACCCCATTATATCCTTAAACCTGAGGGATGAAAGTGGGGCTTATTCCCACCGTTTCCAGATGTAAGAAAGAAACTCAAAGAACCCAAGCACCAGAAATTGCAGAAAAGCCCAGATCATGCAGGAATGATGGCCCTAACATGTCAGAGGCACACTGCCTCAATGAAAGGGTCTGTTCTCATTCACAAGGTTGATCTCCTCAGCCAAGGTTAGTGATGACCAGTCTGGTAGGAGCCTGTCCCTTGACTCATTTCTGAGAAGTAAAGCTCCTAAGGAAAGGTACCACCACCCTTATACTTTTATGTCCCAGGCCCCACAAATCAGGAGGCTGTGCTTTGGCTGGCTCTCTCCCCAAAGAGCAAGGAGTCTACAGTTAAGGGCTGCATCCACCCAGAACCTGTGACCCCTGCCTCTGGACCACACTCTCAATAGCTGACATGTGCAGTGCTGGGTGGGCTCTTTCCTGAATAGCCTGTCCTCCTATGGAAGGAATAGCCCTTGGTGCCCCTGACCCCAAAGTGTGGCCTTGGCTGTTTGATGGGTGTTTGTGGGGTGGGTCTGCACAGTTAGGCAGCCTGGATATCATGCACGAGCACACGAGACCCCTTGAGGTGCAGGACAGATAGGCAGGAGGAGCAGGGAGTCTACCATGGGCCGAGGGCCAAGAGGAGCTTTGCCACAGATGCTGTGTTCCACCAGGAACATGGAAGAGTCTGAGGACCCTAACTTTGGACTTCCAGGAATTCTGGGTCATGAGGAAGGTATATTTATCAAGATAGCAAGATAAATTTGCTTCATTTAACAGTTTGTTGGCCTGACTTCAGAATTTTAAATACTGAAATCTGCAGTAGACAGGCCTCTCGTTGTGCTCTGGCTTAGGCTCCAATATCTTAGAGGCAGCCTGTGGGGGTGTGAACAGTGGGTACAGGGAGTGCAGAGGAGATTCCAGGGCTTTCGGAAGCCCCAGTGCCCAACCTGCCAACCTTGGCCCAAGCGGGCTGACCCTGTCCATGTTGGCAAGGCCTACCCACAGGTCTCTGTGCCCAGCTCTGGAAGTCACTTTCGTTTGTGAACTCCCCAGTGACTTCAAGGCTTTGTGAGACATCACTGCTTTGTGAACAAGGATACTTATAGTCTGCGGGGCGAGGAGAAATCTGCCTTGTGCAGGTCAGCTGAAGCTGCTTTTTGGCTTCTGGAAATCACAGCACACACGATCGTGACACCAAATGAAATGATGAAGCTTTACAGACTGCTTTCAGAGAAATGGCCAAACTGAGTCTGGCAAATCTCTCTGCCCTGACAGAGGTGCTCGGAATGAATCCATCTTTCATTAGGACTATCTGTAGTGTGGCACAGGTTCCTCTCCATTGGATGGCTCATTCTGGCCTTGTTCCTTTCTTTCTTTCTTTCTTTCTTTCTTTCTTTCTTTCTTTCTTTCTTCTTTCTTTCTTTTTTTTTTTTTTTTTAAAGATTTTACCCATTCATTCATGAGAGACAGAGACACAGGCAGAGGGAGAAGCAGGCTCCCTGTGGGGAGCCCAATGTGGGACTCCATCCCAGGATCCCAGGATCATACCCTTAGTCAAAGGCAGACACTCAACCGCTGAGCCACCCATGCGTCCCTGGCCTTGTTCTTCTTTTTAAGATGACTTACCAGAGACATGCTCTGATGGTGGAAGTCAGCCCCTAGTCTTAGCAGAAAGTATGCATTTTTCTTCTGCTTGCAGCAGGTCTTGACCTATGTGCACTAGAAGTCTAGCAGGTGACAATTGACACATTTCTCCCCAAGATGTTTCATAGTAAAGTACTTTTACTTCCCATGAGTTCACTTCCTAAAGGAAAGATTGATCAGTAAGTATTCTACTAGATCTAGCTAAAGTCACTCCTTTTGGTTGAACGGAAGTTACAAATATCAACAAAACAGTCACATGTTTTTCACAGCCTCCTGTCTAACATTTTAGGAATGTTCACACTGGGGATTATGATGTCAGAGCTTCTCAAAATATTAGCATGCATTGGAATGACTGGGTGGCTCCTACAAGAAGCAGAAGCCTGGCCTCCACCCCAGATTTATAAGAGCTGATCTTGGGGGCCAGAGTGGGGACACCCACCCTTCTAATTAGCACCTTAGGTGATTCTGATGGAAGCAGATCACAAACCATGCCAGGGAAACACACAGAGACAGCACTGTCCACAATGCTTATGTGACATCCAGAGCTTGTGGGGCCAAGTTTTTGGGACAAAAATCTGTCTTTGAAATAAGATGGAAGGAAGAAGTTTGCCCCAGATTACAAAGAATTCTCTAGTCAAAAAATAAGCATGGAACAAAATATCAAAAATGTTTAGGTATCTAAGTTCATAATGATACTAAACACACATGGAAAACCAAAATTATTAGACACTGGTGGACAAATCATACCCGCCCCCTAAAGCCAGGCCCTCAGTCTCCTAACCCCTGGAAATGGGTCCTGCCAACGCTGAGTGAGCTTGGAGGCAGGTCCTTCCCAAGCTGAGTCTTTGAGGAAACCACAGCTCCAGCTACTTCTTGGCTGCAGCCTGGTGAGACTGTGCAGAGGACAGGCTGCTCAGACACATCTTGAGTCCTGACCTACAGGAAATGGGAGATACTGAAAGCAGGTTGCTATATGCTGTTAAATTTGTGGTACTTTGTTACCCAGCAATAGAAACTGATACTTCTGGGCACATGGGTGGCTCAGCAATTGAGCATCTGCCTTTGGCTCAGGTTGTGATCTTGAAGTCCTGGGACCAAGTCCCACATCAGGCTCCCTCCAGGAAGCCTGCTTCTCCCTCTGCCTATGTCTCTGCCTCTTTCTCTGTATCTCTTATGAATAAATAAGTAAAATCTTTTTTAAAAATCCTCTTTAAAAAAAGAAAAAGTAACAGATACTTTTACCTTTGGAGAATTTTAGAGAAATATCTCCTTTAGAAAAAGAAGAAGAAGAAAGGAAAAAGTGAATAAAAGGACTGAAGAAAGCATTTGTCCTGCCTTTCCTAGAAGAGCTGTATCTTAGGGCAACACAATAGTGGATGAAGCCAATTTCCTCTTTACAAAAATATTCCAGCCAATAAATTAGATCATAACAATAAATTTAAAATATCAATATTTGGCTGTCCCCCCACCGAATAATGGCAATGATCATCAGTGGTTGCTAACAGAGCAAAAAGCCAGACCAGTGGACAATCTGTGCCTCTGGAGAGAGGGACTCCACACCCCTTATGATGTGGCTGTGAAAATCAACCACCCAGTCAACAAACCCATTCCTGAAGCTGACCAAGCTTCTATATCTAAGCATCAATGTGAAGACAATACACAGAATAGGAGGACATGTTAAAATACCACAGAGATGTGATCACCAAAATCCAGGCTTTAGAAAGCTCTGCAAGATAAATAACTAGCTTCTTCCTGGCAGGTAAGGGGGTGCTGGGAAGGGGAAAAGAGAGGGAGAGAGGAACCTATAGGCTAAAGGAGGCTTAAGAGACATATCAGCTAATTGCTATTTTGCACTTTACTTGGTTCCCAATTCAGAAAAGTCATAGAGATTCATCATGGGACTATTAAGAGAATAGAGACCTATTATTTTGGTCTGGGTATTTTATGATGATTATCCTTTTTTAAAGTATGCTGTTGCTATTAGACTATATACTTTTAAAGTTTCTTGGTGCACTAGAGAGATTTTCTGAAATATTTGTGGACAAGCTATTACCCTGCCTGGGATTTGATGGATGGGATGCAGACAAGATGGGATTGGCTGTGCATCAATGTTACTGAAGCCAGCGCCTTCATGTGATGGGCACATGAAGGTCATCATGTTATTGGTTGTTATTAAATTATTTCCTTGACTTCTATATGTGATTGAAAATGTCCAAAATAAAAAGTTAGAATTGCAAGGAAAAAGTTGTCAAAGGCACTGTCCTTTAAGACTAGAGTTTAAGGAACTCATTGTTTCTTCCCAAGAAAACTTTCTCTACAAGTCAACCTAGAAAATGAGCAGAGAAATCAGATTTGCTGTGAAGATATCAATCTCTGTGGCCAATTGCAGAGGAACATGATCATTACAGGAGATGAGGACAGGCTGACTGATGGCTGTCCTGAGGGTTTAGGTGATGATAGTGAAGTGTTTCCCACTCTGCCCAGCCTGCTTGAACAGCTCAGTCTCCACATCATGCAGTCGTCCTGACTCTGATGATGACCTGCATTTGCAGACTCTCACATCAGTGTGAAGAGAGCTTTTGTTGAATTAAGAAGGCGTTTAGGAAATGCTTTGTTTGCTTGGCTTTAGAAGCTAAGTGCTGGGGGATCCCTGGGTGGCGCAGCGGTTTGGCGCCTGCCTTTGGCCCAGGGCGCGATCCTGGAGACCCGGGATCGAATCCCACATCAGGCTCCCGGTGCATGGAGCCTGCTTCTCCCTCCGCCTGTGTCTCTGCCTCTCTCTCTCTCTGTGACTATCATAAATAAATAAAAATTTAAAAAAAAATTAAAAAAAAAAAAAGAAGCTAAGTGCTGATTTAAGTCCCTGATTACCTGTCAGCTCCCTGTGGAGAGAAACACCCAGAGACCTGGATGGATGGCCACTGAGGCGGGTGGCTGTGAGGTGAGGCCGGGACCTGGCGTGGGGGACGGAAGGCAGAGGAGAAAGTAGAATGAGAGTCTCCATGCTGCTTTGGCTCCAGACCCCATGAGGGGTGGAGAGCCAGCCTGTGGCTCGTAGCAAGAGTGTCCACAGGACATGTAGATTGACACCCTGCCTGCCCCTCCAGCTTGCTGATCAAATAATGACTTTCACCTCTGCTATTACCCAGGCCTACTGAGGTATGCCTGCATGCCCCCATGGTGTGCTGGGCCTGGCTAGACCCTCTGGCGTGCACATCCTGTCACACCCTTGGAAGCCAGTAAGGCAACTCAGACAGGTTAAGGCAACACTGTCGAGGGGAGCCAGGGCATCAGCCCAGAGCGAATGTAAGACCAGTCACGATAACTTTGATCATTTCTTTTTTATGGATTTTTAGCTTCATGACAGCCCTAGAAAGGGAGCCCTAGGATCATTCCACTAACAGATGAGGAGGCAGGGGTACACAGCAGCTAGGTGCCTGCATCTGGGTCATGACCAAGGCAGGCTTTGAACTCTAGGCCCTTTGCCTCTTATGCCACCTGGCCCGTGACTCTGGGAGCAGAAAGCCCAGCAACACAGGACAGGGAGAGGCAGGGCTAGAGATAAGCCAGAGGGTCACCACAGAGGTCCCTACACAGGTAGAAATGGATCTGCTAGTATCTTGGCCTGGCCCTGCCCTCAGAGACACCCCGCAGGTTCTCCCAAGGGAAGACATTTCAGAGAAACTTGGAGAAGCTTCTCTGCAGAATGTTGTTGGGGGATGCCTGGCCTCCAAGTGCCCAGCGCTGTGCTGGGGGATAAAGCATAGCCATGCCCTGGGAACATCTCATGCAGTGGTCCCAGTAAATTGCAAACTTCCTCCTCCCCAGGAAAAAGAGCCCTTCCTTGTAGCATTTGCCTCTGTCCGTGATGTAAATACTTTTGCTGGGGCTGATCTCTGTCTGCCGAATGGCACTGAACACGGAGCAAAGAAGGTAGGTGAGGACACACCATCATAGAGCATTTCCCCTATAAAGGTACTGAATGACCTTGAGAGCACAGGTTGTTGTAAAAATAACCAAAAACTTGTAAGTTTTAAACATTTGCTACCTTTGTTTCAATGCAGTTTATTTACTTAAGTTTACATAGTTTATTTTTCATAACGGCTGTATTTAAAACAATCAGCTCACATGATTCCCCCAAATCTCACAATCTGCTCTCACAAGCAAGGGGGGGCGGGTCGACGCAGGCTCCAGGTCACTGCGAGAAGGCACGCAGCTCTGGAAATCTCACTGGAAAGAGACAAAGTAGCATGTGAGGCAGAGGACATTTAAGGACTGAGCCTGTTTTGTGCTGAGTTGCAAGGGGGTAGACGTTCATAAGTGTGGAAGGATTGAATCTCAGGGTGCGAGGCCACCATTCATTCAACACCTGCAGATTGGAGAAGGAAAGTCCAGCTGCTGCTCAGCTAATGCCTCCAGCTCCAGCCTAATATGGAAGTCTAGGCTGTTCTGCTGGCACAAAGAGACGGACTGTAGGAAGCTTGTCAAATTGCTCATTCAATTAGAATCAAGGACCAGGAAACTCTGTGGGCCCAGCCTGTCAGAGATTATTTATAGCACACACAATACATGTCTCTCAGTTTGTCTGCAGGGACCAGACTGATCTTGCTGGGTGCCCTGAGGTCGTCCCTAAGCAATCAGGCAGCAGCTATGGTGCCAAGTGGTGCCAGGGCTCATCACATACACTGGAGGCCACACGTGTCCTGTGGCTTAGGGAGCTCATCGTTCTCTGAGCATCGCCCCCAATCACAGGCCCTCCCTCTATATCACCATCTTCTTGTCAAACATCACTTGTTAAGCATTTGCTTTCTGAAAGGTTACTAAATTAGGAAGCAGGAATGCTGGGTTATCATAATACTGGTGGCGATTTTAAAACTTTGGGAGAGGCTCACTTTTACTCAGAGCCTGTCTTCAATGATACCCAGGCGAGATGTCAGTTAGCACCAACTCAATGATGCTATGAGAGTAGAAGTAGCAACGTACAAACAGGTTTTAAATTGTGTTGTGTAAAGAGGAAAGGAGCTGGCCCAGGCTCTCGGTGCCCAGAGACAGGTGGACATCAGAAGAGGGCTGAGGGGAGGTATGGGTAGCTGAACTCCAGAGTTTTGAGGCTCCAAATCCCTGGAGAATGGAAATCCCCCGCCTTCCCTGGATATTACTAGAATGTGGGCTCCCTGCCCTGTAGCTCGTCAGGGAAGCTCCCCAAATTAATACAAATCCACACCTACATGTGTCTACTCATACTTTGTAGCTCCTGTACATTATCTGTGACTTCACTGTTAATTTCTCTTCCAGATTTAAATCAAGGCATCTGGAGGATTTTGAATAACTCTTTCATTTCTGATCCCTTAATTCAGGGCCTTGTGAAAAAGTTGGATCAAAAGAGGATGAAAGGGGGCTGTAGGCAATATCACATGATCTTCAGTAATTCCTGCCACACCAGCCACACCTTTTCCACACCGCTGGAAAACCACCTCCCCAAGATGGGCAGAGCCACATATGCAGGCCATACTAGGTTGTCCTCACGCCCTGCAGGGAGGGCAGGTTTGGAAGGGCCAGAGGAAGACCAAGGTGGTCTTTATGTCAAGAGTGTGCAACATAATTGGGCGTTGACTGCATGTTCTTCAGTTATAATTTTAAAGTCACTGTCTTTCCCATGCCCTGGTCCCTCAACATTCAATACGAGGAACACAGGGCACCACTGGGGAATCAGGAAGATGTCCACAGCAATGGGGGTCACCCAGCAGGGAGTCCAAGCCAGTGACTATGTCATTTTCTAGCTAAAAAATAAGGCAGAAACAAAACTTGACTAAGTCTCCAAATTGAATTGATAGTAGTGCATAATTGTAATTTATAAACAAATACACATGCACTAGGGGTACATGTGAAAAATGTTTAGGTTAAAAGATTTGATTCAGAAATGCTCAAAGAGTGTCAGGGCAGACATACACTTATGTGTGTCATTAAAGTCTACCATGAATATATCCATGCAAAGTCTTTTGTGAACAATCATTTTCACACTCCAGCTGCAAGAAACCTAGGGGTCATGCGCTCTGACCCCTCATTTCACAAAGACAAAAAGTCAGATCCAGAAAGATGAAGTAACCTGACCAAGCACGTGAGATGTGTGTGTGTGTGTGTGTGTGCATATGTATGCAGATATGTGCACATGCTTAAAATCACTTAGGCTTTTCTACAGGTAATCACTTAAAAAGAGAGAGAGAGAGAGTGCACATGAGCATGAGCAGGGGCGAGTGGGGAGGGGCAGAGGGAGAGGGAGAGAATCTGAAGCAGGCTCCACTCCCAGCCCAGAGCCCAACTCGGGGGCTCAATCTCACAACCCTGAGATCATGACCTGAGCTGAAATCAAGAGCCAGATGCTCAACCAAGCCGCTCAGGCGCCCCTACAGATAATTACTTTTAAGGGAATCTATCCTAAAGGAATAATATGAGTTACAAACCAATGTTTCACATTAATATCATGGAACCATTATTGGAATAAAAAAATAGGGTGTTGTGTTAACCCAACAATAATATCCTGGTTAACTAAACTATCATGTAACCACATGATGATGTATTATGCATAAATTAAATTATATTCACAAAAAGCTTATGCACATAGAGGGGAATGTTTATCTTCTAACATCCAAGGTTTAAGCTTCTTTGCAGAATGACCTCAGCGTGTCGGAAACGACACCAAATCCACAGCAGTGATCCTCTTAGGGTGGTGGCATATGGATGACTTCTTGTCTCAAATCATTCCCAAATTCTCTTTTCCAAATTTCTGTAATAAATATTATAGGACATTTTTAAACTGGAAAGAAAAATAATTTGTAACTGGAGGTCTATACTGGCGCCTCCTGACCTGGAGCAGTTTAGGGCGACTCTGCCTGCAATTCCAGGTCTCATCAGCACCCACAGGCCCTCCTCAGTGCACAGTGGCAGAAGCGGGGGACCCCGCCCGGTCTGGGCCTCTTGCTCAGAGTCCCCAGTGTTTGTTCTGCTCCAAGCACATGCTTGACACACAGAGATAGTTCTGGGGCTCAAAACCCCATTTGTTGGGATCCCTGGGTGGCGCAGCGGTTTGGCGTCTGCCTTTGGCCCAGGGCGCGATCCTGGAGACCCTGGATCGAGTCCCACGTCGGGCTCCCGGTGCATGGGGCCTGCTTCTCCCTCTGCCTCTGTCTCTGCCTCTCTCTCTCTGTGTGTGACTATCATAAATGAATAAAAATTAAGAAAAATTAAAAAAAAAAAACATTTGTCTGCAGATGAAAATCCCATTTTCCTGACATCCTCTGGGGGGTCGTCCCTGCCACACCTCAGTCAACACGTGTGTAGCCATGGCCACAGGACCTCAGGCCAACATCGACCCCACCTCAGGAGTGGATCGGCGCCTGGGACATCTGACCCTGAGTTCCTCTTTGTTTATTTCCCTAAAGCATCTCAAGATTTCACAAGTCTCATGATGCTCACTGTGACCTCCAGTGGGCTTTGAAAGTACAGCTTGCAGGAGAAGGGAGGGGGAGGCAGGGTTGACTCAGACGTCCCCACCCTCCTTGGGCCTCTGGCTTTCAGGGAAAACTGGATTTTCTCCTTCCCACATAGAACTTTTTCCCTTTAGGGCACATGAATTTGACCTGTGCTAAGAAGCAGCCAGTTCAGACTCGGTGGCCACCTGCTGAGTGAACCCTGTGTCTTTTCCCAAGGGTGGGTTGGGCCCCAGGAGACTGAGTTAAACCAAGGTCTCTGCTCTTCACATTCATTCCTTGGAGGAACTGGCTCAGGGCAGGCAGCAGGCCTAAGTCACATATTAGTCATCACGGCATATTGCACGGGGGCTCAGGCCGCTTCTGGAAGGCAAGCCCAAACACTGCTCTCTGCTAAACCAACAGCGCGGCCCAAGACACGGGTCTGTGAGGCAATAACCAACCCTCACAGTGCAGACTGCAGGGGAAAACAGAAAAGGAGTTAATTTAAGTACCAGGGAAGTTATTTAAAACAACCTTGACCCAAACCACTCTGAAATACTCTGGGGGAAATGTGTCTGCTGTGTATCTTGGAAAACACACCCTGGGTAGCAGTGCACAGGGGATGACTGTGGATACACAGTGCTTTATGTGTTCTCCTAGTGCTTCCAGAAACTCTGACAAATGTCCGTGACATGCCGGGTGCTGTGCCAGGTGCTCCAGGTGGAAGGGGAGGTAGGTGTGCAGAGGGTAAGGCCAGCGGGTGTGGTGACAGCAGTGCTCAGCAGGTTCAGTGCAGCAAGGACGCAGATACGCTCTTCCAGGGGCATGAGGACTGGGCTGGATTTGAAAGTTAAGGTCTAGTGTTCTGCTTCACAGCCAGGCTGTCAGCTCTCACAGCAACCTAAGGGACAGGAGCAGAGACCCATACCACCTGCCATGTTGTGTTACTGGAAACTTGCAAGAGCCTTGGTAGCTCTAGAACCTGTATATTTATTGTCCCGCACTTTACATATGTTTCTTCCCACACTCAGGCATGGTCTGGACCCCATCACCTTTCTGACTTCATCATCCACCCCATCCTAACCCCTTTGGTTTCCTGGCTTTTCTTAGAATACATCAAGCACATGTCACCTCAGGACCTTTGCACCTGCTATTCCCTCTGCCTGGGATGTTCTTTTTCCAGCTAACGCCATCAGCTCCTACAGGCATTTACTCCCTTCACCTATTGAGAGGGGCCTTCCCTCCCCACACTATTTATTATTCTAGCCATTTCTTCAAAAATAGTGAAAGGGAATAAAGGGGAAAGGAGAAAAAATGAGTGGGAAATACAAGAGAGGGGGACAGAACATGAGAGACTCCTAACTCTGGGAAACGAACTAGGGGTGGTGGAGGGAAGGTGGGTGGGGGGGGGTGGTGACTGGGTGACGGGCGATGAGCACTGGGTGCACAGTCATTTGTTTGGTGAGCTGTGTCATGCTGTGAAAGCAAAGCACCATTTCAATGGCTTCAGGAATATTTGCCCAATGTGTTACAACCTTCAGAGGCCTTTCATTTTTTAAAAATCCAGAATGGGGCGCCTGGGTGACACAGGCAGTTAAGCATCTGCCTTCGGCTCAGGTCATGGTCTCAGAGCCCTGGGATGAAGCCCCCATCAGGTCCCTGCTCAGTAGGGAGCCTGCTTCTCCCTCTGCCTCTGCCTCTCCCCTTGCTTGTGCTCTGTCTCTCTCCATTTCTCTCAAATGAATAAATAAAAAACTTAAATAAATAAATAAATAAATATAAAATACAAACCCAGAATAGTTGTAGTTGGACATGTCACAGAGTACTTCTTTCTCCTTCTGCCTCAACGTCCCCACTTTTGTCCTAATGAAATCAGATTACATGCAAACTGAGGCTACCATGAAGAGGACGGGCTGTTTCCAGAGCTCAAGGCCAGGCCTCAGGCTGTGTGCAGAGGCTGGGCGGTTCCTGGTACACACTGGCAGGTTTTGGCACCAGGGCACCGAATGGCATTTGCTGAGCGCCTACTTGTGCCAGGGGCCACAGCCCACTGACATCTGTGCTGGCATTGCATCCCTACAACCAGCTGGGCAGTGAGCTTTATTGTTACTGCTTTTAAATGGTATAAATGAACCAATGAAGACGTGTACTGTGCCAGAGGCTTCCTGACCCGCGTTCACACGCTCAGTGAGTGGCTCCAAACCAAGGTCCTTCTTCTCTCCCCTCCAGCATTCCAGAAGCTGCTCTGGAAGCTGCTTACCACCTCTTGCCTTTGAGCAGATGTCCCAAGATCTATACCTTGTTTCGGGCCCTTGAATTGAGGAAAGCACCCACATGCCCTGGTTGTGCTGGAAGCCAAGGGAAGGGAGCTCCCTTGTGTGGCCCTGCTCCTCATCCTTTCCCACCTACCAAGAGCACTGCCTGCCATGTTCCTGCAGGGAGGACCCTCCCCTGGGGCCTGCTGACTGCTCCAAGGATGGACATTGAGCTAAACTGGGTCCTTCAGTCTCCAAACCAAGAGCTCTTCTTCTTCTTCTTCTTCTTCTTCTTCTTCTTCTTCTTCTTCTTCTTCTTCTTCTTTATTATTATTATTACTATTATTATTATTATTATTTTTAATCTGAGGGGCTAGGCTCTTTTTAAACCACTAAAATGTGCACCATAATATTTGGGCTATGGGAGGTCGTATTTCCTGCCAGGTACTTAAGTAGGTGCTTCTATCATCGCTGTATGCTTTAATTCTCACATAACTATCAAACCAAAACATTTACAAATAAGTCACAAGCTAGACTCAAAGGCCAAAATGGTTTGATTTAATGACATTGGCTTAATACGACAACAGAGAAACTGTCACCTGCCCAAATAAAATCTCAACTAGCAGCATGCCTGAGGAGGACTCACAGTGCAGGCTCTCATGAATCTGGGGAAGGGTGTCCCTCTCTCCTGTTTGAGTCACTGGGAGCCCCCATCTGCTAGCATGTGGCTGCAGCCTCATGCAGTCCTCACTTGGCAAGAAACTATCATGTAACCTGAAGGACCACCTCTGGTTTCTCTGCCACCAAGAAAGGAGTCCTGTGTGAGCACCACAAAGGGAGTGCAGTTCCGACCTGCACTGCAGCCTCCAGACCAAACAGGCTTTTTTTAAAAAAGACTTTATTTATTTTTTTGAGAGAGAGCAGGAGCAGGGAGAGAGGCGGAGGGAAAGGGAAAGCAGACTCCCTGCTGAGCCAGGAGCTTGACACAGGACTCGATCCCAGGACCCTGAAATCATGACCTGAGCTGAAGGCAGACACTTAACCCACTGAGACATCCAGTGCCCCTCCAGAACAAATGGACTTGACTCCTATTCCTACTTCTATCTTTTCACCAAAAGCTGGCACAAGGCAGAAACATTCTTGCAGAAAACAAATAATCCTCAGGCAGTTGTCTTGGAACCCAAGACTCAAGTCTGTGAGACATTGATCTAGATTTTTAGATTTCTTAGTATTTTTCAAGTTTTAACCTCAAGCTTTCCCCCACATATCTGTTATGTCACTTTGGGAGCATTGTATTTAATGCGAGAAAAAAAAAGGTCAAACTAAAAATATCAATTTACCTCTGCTAATATCCAAACAACAACAACAACAAAAATCCAATCGAATTATTCTTCTCCAATAAATTACTTATATTAATATCACAAATTTGACTAGAAAACAGCTTTCTTTGAAAAATGGCTATGTCTTTGCTGTTGTGTGAGAGCAATTTCTAGCCATTTCTTCAAAAAGTTTTCTTTCAGAATAAATCTCAAAAACCCAAACTGGATGAAGGTTCTGCTTTTGGGTTCCCTGAGGTGATGATCTTGGCTGTGGGATAATTTATACTGGGGCCACAGCATTCCTGGGCACTCAGTAAGCACTGCAGCTTTAAATCAAGGAGAGACCTCTTCCATGAAACTCTCCTGGGCTTCTTTGACCTCTGATTATACTTGAAGGTAATCATATAGTTTACAAAGCAATGAAGGCTCAGTGTGGTCAAGCAAGCCACCCAAGGTCACACAGCAAATGGATAGCTGGGTCAGGATCTAGCTCCAGTCTCCTGATTCCAGTGTAATGATTTTGCCTGGGCTAATTGGGAGGCCAGAGTTTGCAGTAGCAAGGAGCTTCTTGGACAAGCAGCTGCCATCATTTCCAAAATCCTGCCGCACTGCTGGGTCATCTGGCCATGCACAGGAAAGGCCAGCTGGTGACTCAGTGCACACCCTGCACTGTGGCCAACTCCACACCCGGCTCTCAGGCACACCTGCTTTCCTGGCATCGTGAGTCTTCAGCAACTTCCTCTATTTGTATACACATACATTCCAAGGAAATGGTTTCTCTGAAATTGCACAGTGTGGGCTCCATGGCAGTGATCTGCTTCAAACCCTCGCTCCGCCTCTTGTTCGCTGTGTGGCTACAAATGAAGAGGAAAGCATGGGGGGCCACGCTGACCCCAGCCTTGCAGTCCTCAGCCTTGCTTTGGAAGGTGCTTGTCTGTCCTCTGACGGAAGTGGCTTGGGTTCACTTCTCCCTGTTGCGGATGCCAGTGCCTGTAGGTTAGGAGGAGGTGACCATAGAGGCAGCATTAGGGGGCGTGGAGAAGTGAGGTAGGGAAGGGACAAGCCAACATAGATGTGCACCTCTAGGCAGGGTGTGGAATGGGCTCGCACTGTCCACGAGCCAAACACTCCATGTTCCGCTGCTGTTGTTTATGCTTTAACTCTCTTCCTGGCCCCAAGTGTCTTGCTCTGGCCTTGGGCCTAGACCTCATGAGCCTTCATCCAGTCATCGCTCTTGCCTGGGCCACACACCAGGCACTCAAACAAGGGATGCTGGGCTTGGTGACCTTGAACTGAAAACGTGACTTCTCTGGGGCTAGTTTCCCCACTCAGAAAATTAAGAGAGCAGCCTCAGGTGATCCTCTGACTCTGAAAACTGCAAAGCTCACCTTCCCTCTTACATTTCATAGCTTTGCTCACGTGCCCTTATAGCCCTTCTCTCCCCAGCAGTGGGGATCTCGGATGACTTTGAACACCCTGCATGCCAGTGGTGGGGTGAACTCGACTGATGCTTATATGATCATGTTTTGTTGGGCTGGTTGGTAGACAGGTGGACATGGGGACACCCGCCCTGAGGCATGCACAGTTGCGTTGATTAGGGCACCCACCACAGGCCTTTCCTGTTCTCAACCATGTTGCCGCAGGCATCTTCCTGTTGAAGCTCTGCCTCTCCGTGTCCTAGGAGGTAAGGAGAGGCATACCTGCATTACACACTGGCGTTTGAAGGGAATAGCATTATTTTAATGGTGGTCCTGGGGAATGTTGCAGAAACCACAACTGAAGGCTTGCATTCAGGCGTCTTCATGGAGCAAAGTGAAAATGCCTTCACTGCCTGAGCCTGGGTGGTGGGCTGCTGTGAGTCCAAGGTAGTTGCCATTAGGAAATCTGGTATTTTGTGGTCATGGCCTTGCTGATATCCAGGACTCCACATAAAAAATAAGCACCGGTTGAGCATGAGCATCATCCTCAGAGTAAGGGCTGAGCCATCCCTGGGCTGTAGAGAGCTCTGGGGGAGAAAAGAAGGGAAGCAGAGGATGTTTGGGAATTTGCCCATTGACACGGCAGCATCAATGCCTGCAAAGCACGCCTCAGCCTGGCCACAGGCCGCAGCCTATGGCTTTGCAATAGAATCTTCTAACCATGCCTGAGCCCCCCTCAGGCTGTGATTTTAAGAATATTACCTAGCAGCACCTGCATCCCATCATGTGGTACCTTAACACAACCAGAGTGGTGGAGAAGAAACAAGTTTTGCCCTGGCATGTCGCCTGCCTGTTTTGGAGAAGACACTCACCTTCTGGTGGGGTCGAGGGCTGAACACAGACCAGGTCCCACACAAACCTACGTCTCACACCCTGAGGCCACCTTAGGGGGAAGCCTGCTGGGGTAGGGGAGCACAGGGTGCAGGGTAAATGGCAGCTTACTTGACAAACCAGAAGCAAGAGGCCTGAAAGCAATATGTTGTCAGTCTGAAGGGGAGGGTGAGGAGAAGGCACTCACAGGGGAGCAGGCCCAGGGGAGGGGAGCAGGAGAACAGCGAGCAGGTTCCCAGAAAGGGTGACCCCTGGGCCTGTCACATGTGAAGATCTTGAGAAAAAGTGCTGTTTGACTCTGGGCAGGAGGGAGCCCCGATGGCACTGGGTGGACATGGACCACCATGGAGGCTGAGTGACAGCTTCAGAACAGCTCTCCCATCAAAGGGGGCTCCAGCTTTGACCCAAGCAGGGATATTCTCTGGGCCAGCCTAGGAAATTTTGGGAAAGGCAAAAGCAATGTCTAGTCTGTCACACTTTCCTTGAGCTCTCCTAATACCTCATACAAATCCAGGCACTCCTCCAGGCACCCACAGCCTCTGCTTTAGAAAGATCACCTCCACACTCAGTTATGCTAAAGTGTAAGTGACATGCTGTAGTTTCTGGAAACTGGGACCAGATTAAGGTAAAATGTCCCAGCCTAATGAATGAAACTCTGTAAGTTATAATAAATGCATCGACAAAGACTAATGGGGATAATATTTTCATGCCACAGACTCCCCCTCATCTCTCAAATCCTGCACCATGCATAGGTAGAAAGTCAGCTTTGGGAAGAAACATTCTATGTTGGCACTTTAGAAATCCATTTGCAATTGTGCCTCTGAAATTCCTTTTCTTCCCCACTTAGGTATTGCTGCTGAACAAACCTCCCCAAGTCTGGTAGCTAAACAACAACATTCACTTTGTTGAAGTTTGAGATCAGGGCACTCAGTGGGGACCCCTGGTGTCTGCTCTATTCAGCTGTGGTGGGGGCTGGGCTGCAGGCCCTGCAGCAGCACCGGCTCCTAGGGCATCCCCCCACGTGGTCTCTGGACTGTGGAAGACCTGGGGCGGCTGGACTTCCCAGTGTCACCCAAGACTGCTAGCCAAGGCACGTGACCCAAGAGGTATAGACAATTCCCTGCCCTTACACAACCTAGTCTTGGAAGTCTTGCAGCACTTTGCACACTTACTTCTGCCACTTTTTGTTCACTGACGTGGGGACAAGGGCCCACTTGGGGGGGCAAAGGGCAGGGACATGGGCTCTGGCTTATGATGGGCGGTGACAGGGAGGAGTCACTGGAGGAGCTTGTGGGACCAGAAATATTGCTGGGGCCAATTTCTGGAAATACCATCAACCTTGCTCTGCATTGCCCAAAGATATTTCTGGGGCTTGCATGTTTGTGTTTCCCCAGAATTCATACATTGAAACCTCACCTGCAGCGTGAGAGTGTTGGGAGGTTGAACCACTGAGAGGTGATCAGGTCAGGAGCCTGGAGCCCTCAGGAATGGGGCCAGCGTCCTCCTAAAAGGACCAGGGAGCTCCCTTACCCCTTCCTCCATGTGAGGACGCAGCTGTCTGCAACCCGGAAGGCGACCCTCCCCTAACCATGCCAGTCTCCCAATCTTGGACTTCCAGCATCCAGAACTGAAAGAAATTAATTTCTATTGCTGGTAAGCCATCCAGTCTCTGGCGTTTTGCAATAGCAGCCCAAATACACGAGGGCAGTCAGTTAGACCTTCTCTTAGTTTTCCCACACACCCTTCCTCTCCCTTAGGTGAGGACAGGTATAAGTATACAGATGGGGACAGATGGGCAGAGATATGTGGATATAGCATAGACAGAGACTGAGCTAGAGGCATGCAATCTAAGTCTTCATTATTGAGTGCCCACTGTGTGCCACCACCTTCATACATCACCCTGATTTTATAATAACCTGCAAGATAGTTATTACTGTGCCCACTTTAAAGATGGACACATTGAGATCCAGAAAAGTGAGGTAAGTTGTTCAAGGTCACACAGAGATCATCTGACCTCCAGCATGTGCAAACGTAAAGCCATATTCTTCCCATCACACCCTTCTTCATGTGGCTCTGCGTGAGGGAAAGGGCAAGGGGAGAGGTCTGGGGTGACTCAGGAGACCAAGCAAGTACAACAGTCCATGCCTGTCACCTGACAGCACACCTGCTGTGTGCAAGGTGCTGTCTCAAAGGACCAACTCGGTGAACACAGGGAGCGCCACCCCCACTCTACAGAAGGTGACAAGGGTTCTTGGAGAAGCTAACCAATCTCTCAATCTTCTGCTGAGGTGGCCATGTGGGTGGGGAGGACACAGCCCAGATCTTTGCTCTTGGGTTCCAGGTTTTCTTCCAGATGCTTTAAGCTGCTCCACTGTACAGAATTTTCTCTCACTGAGTTGTACAGTTCCTATGGCCTGTGACGGGGTTAGGCCTCCTCGCCATCTAGTCATCCGCATGCAGGCAGAGCAGCTGGCCCAGCACCCTGGGGAGCCCCTCCTGGACAGCAGGGCTTGGCTGCATTTCAACTCTGTGGCATCAGTCAGAAGCTCTCTCTCCTTAATTTCTGGATGCCAAGAAACAGTCTCCAGAAAGCTGAAGCTAATTAACAGTAACTATGGAGATAAAAAGCCAAAATTCTCAAAATAGTACTTTTGGTATTTGCAGGGGCTGTCTTCTCATCCTATTCCATGGACTGGAACATCTGACTTCCCCCCAACCAACAGGAGAAAGTACAGACTTTGATGAGCTGAGTGACAATCCTGGACTCAAATGTCAAGTGACAGACACTTGGACGGGACCCCAGGACGCAAGGTGGGAAAGCCAGACAGCATCTCCTCCTGCATGTGTTCCCATTCCCTTCCAGTTCACTCTTCGTAGCCCTGCCAAGCCTCCCTAAAACACCAGCTCCTCATGTTTCTTGCCTAGTGGATTCGAGAGCAAGCCAAGCTGCTCAAAGAAGACTCAAACATCCAGTGTGTCCAACAGGACAAAAGTCCATTGCTCTCCCATGTGACAGTGAGGTCCAGAGGGCCAGGGTCATCTGGAGTTGCAGTCTCCAGGACCCAGTGTCTCGGGATTCCTCTGGATACTCAGAGGCATCAATGTGGGTACAGGCATGTACTTCCTCATGTCTTCCAGTGGTGATTGGCTTGGACAAGAGAGTGGCTGAGGTGATTTTAGGGGACTTCCAAGGTGAGGAAGATGGCTTCCTGGGACACGGGATCTCAGGAATTGGCCACCTGAGATGGCAGCCCTGGGGAAACCTCCCCTGGGCACTTGGATCACCAGTCTGCCCGCCCCCACCAACACCATCCAGCGAACCCACTGAAGTGCCCTAGGCCTAAGTGAGGCTGACCCAGTCCCATGAACACCATGGAAGAGCTCCAACAGCATGCAAGACACAGAAGACTTGCCCAGCAGAGCCTGCTTAGCTTCCTGACCCACAGGCTGTACCTACAATGAAATGGCAGCTATGTTAAGCCACTGTGTTTCAGGGTAGTTTATTATACAATAAAAGTGAATAGAACATGAGGCTATTCTGGAGAAACAATTCTGGAAGCGATAAATATTTGTAAAGTCCAATTTCAGGGCCTCAGGACTAGAATCAGGAAAGGTCACTCATTAGCCTCACTCTAGACTTGTGCAGATCTGCCTTAGACGAGCCCCCATGCCTGGTGGTCTGGCCATGTGACACCCCCGCAGAGGACGGCCAGCACACAGGGTCTACTCCAGTTGGTGGATGCCCCAGAAACTGAGAGAAGGCAGGCAGCTGGGGCTGGGCTCACATGTGCAGCAGACAATAAAGAAGGACCACATGGGGACAGAGATGCTGGGCTGCTGGGGAGATAGTGAGTCTGAGCAAGGTGGACATGGGCACTGGACAAGCAGGTGTAGCAATCACAAGGGAGTGGTCGGCTGGGGTAGAGGTGCAGGAGGGAGGGTGTCTAGGTGTCAAGGAGGGGAGCAGTTAACACTATGAGCTCCCTGTGCCCAGGTGAGGGGGTGGGACTACTTCCCTACACTCGGAGAACCTCAGAGGTGGCTGAGCAGGGCGGTACCAGGCATAAGATCACTCTGGCCCCGAGCAGGAAGATGTGCCCTTGGCTTCCTCCTTGTGGTAGTAGGGCAGAGGGCAGTGGGCCATCGGGGGAGTGGCCCCACAACCCCTGCTGTGGCACCTGCCTGACTCCCCTTTCAGCTGCTGCCCCCTGGTCGGAGCTGAGGTCATTACGCTTCCCAGACATCAGTGCCAGCCAATGACCAGGTGCTGCACTCATTTCTGGGTGTCCCTCTGATGAGTACTAGAGAACCTGAGCATCCTGGGGTCTGAGGGCACCCCCCTGACCCCAGGCTCCCTCTGCTCTGTTGGGTCTGCATGCCCTTCTCACCAGCTCTGCTTTCGCCTCGTACTCCTCACACATGTTGCCCCCAGTAAAGCTCTCACACTCTGCATTGGTCTGCTGGGCCGTCCCCACAAAGGATGACAGGCTGGGCTGCTTCTAGAATTGATGCTTATTATCTCACCATTCTGGAGTCTGGAAGCCTGAGGTCATGAAGTCAGCAGGGTTGGTTCCTCCCAAGGGCTGTTACAGGAGAACCTGTCCCCGGCCTCTCCCTGTGGCTGGAGGTGGGTGGCCAGCATCCCTCTGTGTCTTCACAGATTACACCACCACCCCGAGGACCTCATTTTAATTTATTACCTCTTCCAAAGCCCCTATACCTTCTGAGGTCCTGGAAAATAAGACTCCAACATGTGAATTTTTTTGGGTGGGGGAGGGGACACCACTTAACCCTCAACCACGTCAATCCCGCTGACAAATGGACCTGTCTTAGATGCTTAGGCTTAAAATGAAACCAACATCTGTTCGATCCTGGAGGTGGAGCAAAGCACCAGGGCCCAGATCTTTGGGGGTCATTGCCAGGGAGCGGTGGCTACACTCATATTAGAGCCCAGTGAACCACAAGGGAGATGCCCCGGTCAGAGGCTGAGAAACAGGGAAGGCTGAGAAGAGCCAAGGCAGACAAGGCAGGAGCCTCGACTCCTCTCAGAGGTTGTGCCTGGGATCCCAGATCTAACCAGTGCGTGCCATGTAGACGGCAGACCACACGGCTTACTCGGAGGCAGAGGCCAGCCTGGCAGGCTGCGCTGAGAGCCAAGGTTTCACCTGTAAAGGGGGCACCACCAGGGTTGCTTCCGGCCGAGAGAGTGCTCGGCCTTAGAGCTCTCACACAGAGTGGACGTCGGCTCCTGGCGGGGCGGGCAGGCCCGGTGGCTGCTTAGAAAGAGGGGGGGCCAGTGGCCAGGGCAGGCCGCGCAGGCTTGCACGGCCTCCGCGCCGCCGCCCCGGGCCCCCAGCCTCCTCCCAGGCTGCTTCCCCTGGCCCGGGGAGAAGTTTCACTAGCTCGCCTCCACCTTTGAGTCAACCGGGCAGGCCAGCCGCACTTCCCACCTCTCGGCATTGGGGGTCAGTGGACCCACTGCAGGCAGAGGCGGGCTTAGCAACGGGAAGACGGCACATCGGTCGGCCCAGCCGCTCGGCCCGCTGCAGGGAGGCAGGAGGAGGCAACGGGGGCTGATGCCAGCGGGCAGGCTCCCCGGGCGATCGCACACCCTCTTTCCTGTGCCCTGAGCAGCCAGGCTATGTCCACAGTGGGTGTACGATCCCAGAGGCCCATCTGTCAGAGCGCTGGCTTACACAAAGTGCGGACGTCTCGGGAGAGACGGTGCCCCCAGCACCGAGGCGGGTTGGCCTCTGCCCACTGGCCCCCACACCGCTGGCCCAGCTGCTGGCCCCCGCGCCGGGCCCCCCAGAGCTTGCACGTGGGACCAAGCAGCACTGGCCGCCCCCAGAGTGCAAGGCTCCCGCCCCCCCCCCCGCCCCCGTCTCCCCGTGGTCACACTCAAGTCCCGCTTTGCCAGCCCCCGAGCCTTCTCCCTCTCCAGTGTGCCCTCTCACCGCCTGGTGCAGCCCAGACCCTCCACCCCGCAGGGCCACCACTCCCCACCAGCCCTGCCTCCAGCCTGCCCAAGCCACCCCACACCAGCTCACACGGGCCCGGTAGACACCGAAGGCCACCCCAATCCCCCTTGCCCTGTGGCTTATGTCCCAGCCACGTGCAGAGTGGTTGTTTCAAAGTACATCTTGGCTGGGACACAGCTCTGCGCCAGAATTCCCCGACCTCTCTCACACTTGGGCTGGAACCCAGGGCCTCCTTGGGCCTCCCTGGGCCACCCCAGGTCCCTTTCCTACCCTATCCACCATCCACTCCCACAGCACACAGAGCCCCCTCATTGTTCCTAGAACCCGCAGAGTCCGGCCACAACACATCAGGACTGCCTGGCTTGGCACCTGCCCAGGGAAGCCCATCTCCTGCCCCCTACTCTCCTTTGCTGTCCTACATAGGCCTTCCTTCCTCTGCTTACTGTCTGTTGCCATTCTAGAATGAAGACCTTTCAAGAACCAGGAGGTGTGTCCTCTCTGTGATATTTGCAGCACCCAAAGCGGTCCCCAGCAGGGAAGCACTGGTCAATGCCGTCAGATAACAAGTTCATGAATGAAGTGTATGAGTCAAGAGTGCAGAGATAAGATACCCCAGCATTTGCTCCCAGACGGAAGGGGGTCACAGCCCTCTCTCTCTGCAGGCCCACCAGCGATGACAGAGGACGGTCATGGCGCCCTCTCCCCATGCTTCAAGCCCGCCTACAAGGAGCTCGAGAGCAGACTCACTCTGCAGTATCCACACCCGTGAACTCCACAGCAGTTTCCATGTGGCCTCAGCCTGGGGCCTCCACCTGATGTGGGTTCATGGAGCCCAATGGTCAAGAAAGAATTCTTGAAACCTTTTTGGTGAAAAAAAAAAAAAGTGATTTTGTTATAGCACAGGACAAGACCCTTGGGCAGAAAAAGCTGCACTGGGCTTGTGAGGAGGGACTGACTATACACTCCTTCCTTCCGTAGTGAGGCTTAGGGAGAGCATAAATCTCTAAGGACTCTGGAAGTGAGGCTCTCAGGACCTGAATGGGCCAGCTGCTGCCAAGATAAGGTCACTTTTAAGCACGAAGGCATTAAGACAGCCTCGAGTTCCTCGAAGAGGGCCCCCCTCCGCATGTTTCAGGTATCTATCTGCTGTGAGCTGTGAGGGGGTTTAATTTAAGCTACGTTTCTCTTGCCTTTGTTTCCCTCATCACACCAAGTGGGAAGCTGCCCCCTCAGCCACCATGATGGAGGCAGGAGCCGGTCTCCTCTGAGGTCCTCTGCTGGGGACTTTGCTCAGCCCCCAGGACCACACTCCAACAAAGACCTGGGAGCAGTGGAGACCCTTGCATCACTGAGTTTACCCTGAGATGCATCTTACCTGGCTCCTTAGAGGGACCTGTGGCACCCATTCCAGGAGTCCCCTGTTCACTGACCCATGTTCACCACCTCCTCCCTGCCCAGACTGGCTTCTCTCACTAGTGCATCTGGCGACCATCTCCCAAATAAATCACCTGCACTCAAGTCCTTGTCTCAGGTTCTGCTTTCTGAGGAGGTGGGTCAGCAAGGTGGGGGGGGGGGGGTTGCCTAAGAGAATCCCCCATCCCTGGGATCTTCCCCAAGCCCCCAAGGTTCTGGCCTCAGGGTTCCCAGAAGCTCCAACACGAGCCCCTTGTGAGTAGAATTCAGTTGTTTCCACATCGCCTCTCTTAGGAGGGTCTCTGCCATGCCTCTGTGCTTGTTGAAGGAGGAGATTCCCAAAGGCTCTAGCAACACCTGCCATGGAACAGGAAGAAGCAAGCATGCAGGAGTGACCAAGCTCAACTGCACGTTTTCAGTGTGTGTCCTTGGGCCACAAGCACACAGGTAAGCTTGGCTCTCTGCTCCACACTGGGCAGCAACAGGCCCAGGGGCTGGCACTCAGGAAATACTTGCTGACTAAATAGATGGATCCCACCACCTGGACCTGTGGCAGGTGATCTTCTGGCATGATCTATACATGCTGCTCCTAATTCCTCCCTTCTCTTCTCAATACCCCCATACCCTGCTTTTTCCTTCCAATCTCACCCAAGCCACAGTGAGGGCCCTGTCCTCTCTTATTCTGCATCCTAGTGTGAACAACTGCGACCTCCCCCTCCTCCCTAGGAAGCTCTCTTCCCTCAGCTTCTCAGATCTGCCCCCTGGTTTCCCCCCACTTCCAAGAGTCCCTTCTCTATCTGTCAAGCTGATAGGAGGAACCAGCTGATGGAGAAACAGACATGAGAGCAGCTTTCTTCAAATCCCAGAAGCCAAACTTGCATCAGGAACCAGTGGTCTAAAGGCGGGCAAGATGGCAGAGGAATAGGGTCCCCACATCACCTGTCCCCACCAACTTACCTAGATAACTTTCAAATAATCCTGAAAACCTATGAATTCGGCCTGATGTTTAAAGAGAGAACAGCTGGAACACTACAGAGAGAAGAGTTTGTGCTTCTAACAAGGTAGGAAGACGGAAAAAATAAATAAATAAAAAAGAATCAAGTGGGGTCAGGGCTCCCACGAGGAGCCGGACTAAAGCCACTGCGAGAGCCTCCAGAACAGGAAAGCCCAGCCGCAGAAAAGCAGGAACTTTACATATCCACACCAGATTCTTTCCAGACAGAAAGGTGCTTAGCAGGGAAACTGGGGCAGTGGAGCCTCCAGGCTCCCGTGGTCACTAACAGAGGAAGTGCGCCTGGGGGAGAGCACCCAACAGACCATGGGCCGAGTGTGGTAAAGGGCTGGAGCGCACCCGACGGGGTCTCAGGAGAAGCTCAGGTGGCGGCTCCGCTTAGAGGGGGCTGCACAGCCCCAGGAGTGAGATTCCAGCAGCACAGGCCCCGGATCACAGGGTACCAGGGGATACATCCCAGGATCCTGCACTCCCCCCAGGACAGGTGAAGGCCGGGAGGGCCCAGGACAGCGAGGACACTCCTGCCGCGGGGTGCCCCAGCTGTGCAGATCATCACCCCCTTCTCCCGGGAGCATCCAGGCCAGTGCGGACTGGGAGACTGCAGTAGTTACTGTGGGAGCTGACTCCAGTGCTGAAGACCTGGCCACCACCAGTATGGTTGTCCCTCCTGGTGTCACCCTGTGCCTTGGATGGAACGGGGCACCAGGGAACAGGGGGCTCACAGGATAAACAGCTCCCACTGAGCCGTGCACCTGGCAGGGGGCAGGACAGCTCTCCCAAGAGCACATACCAGAGAATCAGCCCAGCAGGCCCTGCCGCCAGAAGACCAGCTGGAAGGACAGGGGAAGAGCAAGTTCTTGACCGAAAAGCACTGGAAAACTCCAGGGCAATGTACTATATTTATAGTATGTAAAACCAGAGGATACCCCTCCTTGTTTTGTTTTGTTTTGTTTTGTTTTCTTCCTTTTTCCAGTACAATTCGTTTTTAGCCACTCTGCACTGAGCAAAATGACTAGAAAGAAGAACTCACCACAAAAGAAAGAATCAGAAACAGTACTCTCTGCCACAGAGTTACAGAATTTGGATTACAATTCATGTCAGAAAGCCAATTTAGAAGCACAATTATAAAGCTACTGATGGTTCTGGAAAAAAGCATAAAGGATTCAAGAGACTTCATGACTGCAGAATTTAGATCCAATCAGGCCTAATTAAAAATCAATTAAATGAGATGCAATCCATACTGAAGGTTCTAATGACAAGGGTTAATGAGGTAGAAGAACGAGTGAGTGACATAGAAGACAAGTTGATGGCAAGGAAGGAAGCTGAGGAAAAAAAGAGGAAAACAAAAGACCATGAGAAAAGGTTAAGGGAAATAAATGACAGCCTCAGAAAGAAAAAAATCTACGTTTAATTGGGGTTCC
Source organism: Vulpes vulpes (assembly GCF_048418805.1). Taxonomy (NCBI): domain Eukaryota; kingdom Metazoa; phylum Chordata; class Mammalia; order Carnivora; family Canidae; genus Vulpes; species Vulpes vulpes. Next base: position 47,119,888 of record NC_132793.1, read on the forward strand.
AGAGGATACCAAAAGGGACAGAGGACCAGAAAACATATTTGAACAAATCATAGCTGAGAACTTCCCTAACTTGGGAAGGGAAACAGGCATTCAGACCCAGGAGATAGAGAGGTTTCCCCTAAAATCAATAAAAACCATTCAACACCTTGACATTTAATAGTGAAACTTGCAAATTCCAAAGATAAACAGAAAATCCTTAAAGCAGCAAGAGACAAGAGATCCCTAACTTATATGGGGAGAACTATTAGATTAACAGCAGACCTCTCCACAGAGACCTGGCAGGCCAGAAAGGGCTGGCAGGATATATTCAGGATCCTAAATGAGATGAACAGGCAACCAAGAATACTTTATCCAGCAAGGCTCTCATTCAAAATGGAAGGAGAGATCAAGAGCTTCCAAGACAGGCAGGAACTGAAAGAATATGTGACCTCCAAACCAGCTCTGCAAGAAATTTTAAGGAGTCCCACTCTTAAAATTCCCCTTTAAGAAGAAGTTCAGTGGAACAATCCACAAAAACAAGGACAGAATAGATATCATCATGACACTAAACTCATAGCTGTCAATAGTAACTCTGAACGTGAACGGGCTTAATGACCCCATCAAAAGGCGCAGGGTTTCAGACTGGATAAAAAAGCAGGACCCATCTATTTGCTGTCTACAAGAGACTCATTTTAGACAGAAGGACACCTACAACCTGAAAATAAAAGGTTGGAGAACCATTTACCATTCAAATGGTGCTCAAAAGAAAGCAGGGGTAGCCATCCTTATATCAGATAAACTAAAATTTACCCTGAAGACTGTAGTGAGAGATGAAGAGGGACACTATCTCATACTCAAAGGATCTATCCAACAAGAGGACTTAACAATCCTCAATATATATGCCCGAATGTGGGAGCTGCCAAATATTTAAACCAATTAATAACCAAACTGAAGAAATACTTTGATAATAATACACTTATACTTGGTGACTTCAATCTGGCTCTTTCTACCCTCAATAGGTCTTCTAAGCACAACATCTCCAAAGAAAAGAGAGCTTTAAATGATACACTGGACCAGATGGATTTCACAGATATCTACAGAACTTTACATTAAAATTCAACTGAATACACATTCTTCTCAAGTGCACATGGAACTTTCTCCAGAAAAAACCACATACTGGGTCACAAATCGGATCTGAACCGATACCAAAAGATCGGGATAGTCCCCTGTATATTCTCAGACCATAATGCCTTGAAATGAGAACTTAATCACAACAAGAAGATTGGAAGGACCACAAACACGTGGAGGTTAAGGACCATCCTGCTAAAAGATGAAAAGGTCAACCAGGAAATTAAGGAAGAATTAAAAAGATTCATGGAAACTAATGAGAATGAAGATACAAATGTTCAAAATCTTTGGGATGCAGCAAAAGCAGTCCTGAGGGGGAAATACATCGCAATACAAGCATCCATTCAAAAACTGGAAAGAACTCAAATACAAAAGCTCACCTTACACATAAAGGAGCTAGAGAAAAAGCATCAAATAGACCCCACCCCCAGCAGAAGAAGAGAGTTAATTAAAATTCGAGCAGAACTAAATGATATCAAGACCAAAGAACTGTGGAACAGATCAACAGAACCAGGAGTTGGTTCTTTGAAAGAATTAATAAGATAGATAAACCATTAGCCAACCTTATTAAAAAGAAGAGAGAGAAGACTCAAAGTAACAAAATCATGAATGAGAAAGGAGAGATCACTACCAACACCAAGGAAATACAAACGATTTTAAAAACATATTATGAACAGCTATACACCAATAAATTAGGCAATCTAGAAGATATGGACGCATTCCTGGAAAGCCACAAACTACCAAAACTGGAGCAGGAAGAAATAGAAAACCTGAACAGGACAATAACCAGGGAGGAAATTGAAGCAGTCATCAAAAAACTCCCAAGACACAAGAGTCCAGGGCCAGATGGCTTCCCAGGGAAAATCTATCAAATGTTGAAAGAAGAAATCATACCTATTCTACTAAACCTGTTTGGAAAGATAGAAAGAGATGGAGTACTTCCAAATTCATTCTATGAGGCCAACATCACCTTAATTCCAAAACCAGACAAAAACCCCACCAAAAAGGAGAATTACAGACCAATATCCTAATGAACATGGATGCAAAAATTCTCAACAAGATACTAGCCAATAGGATCCAACAACACATTAAGAAAATTATTCACCATGACCAAGTAGGATTTATCCCTGGGACACAAGGCTGGTTCAACACTCCTAAAACCATCAATGTGATTCATCATATCAGCAAGAGAAAAACCAAGAACCATATGATCCTCTCATTAGATGCAAAGAAAGCATTTGACAAAATACAGCATCCATTCCTGATCAAAACACTTCAGAGTGTTGGGATAGAGGGAACTTTCATGGACATCTTAAAACCCATCTACGAAAAGCCCATAGCAAATACATTCTCAATGGGGAAGCACTGGGAGCCTTTCCCCTAAGATCAGGAACAAGACAGGGATGTCCACTCTCACCACTGCTATTCAACATAGTACTGGAAGTCCTAGCCTCAGCAATCAGACAACAAAAAGACATTAAAGGCATTCAAACTGGCAAAGAAGAAGTTAAACTCTCCCCCTTTGCAGATAACATAATACTGTAGATAGAAAACCCAAAAGCCTCCACCCCAAGATTGCTAGAACTCATACATCAATTCAACAGCATGGCAGGATACAAAATCAATCCCCAGAAATCAGTGGCATTTCTATACACTAACAATGAAAGTGAAGAAAGAGAAATTAAGGAGTCAATCCCACTTATAATTGCACCCAAAAGCATAAGATACCTAGGAATAAACCTAACCAAAGAGGTAAAGAATCTATACCCTAAAAACTATAGAACACTTCTGAAAGAAATTGAGGAAGACACAAAGAGATGGAAAAATATTCCATGCTCATGGATTGGCAGAATTAATATTGTGAAAATGTCAATGTTACCCAGGGCAATTTACACGTTTAATGCAATCCCTATCAAAATACCATGGACCTTCTTCAGACGTTGGAACAAATCATCTTAAGATTTGTCTGGAATCAGAGAAGACCCCAAATAGCCAGGGGAATATTAAAAAATAAAACCATATCTGGGGGCATCACAATATCAGATTTCAGGTTGTACTACAAAGCTGTGGTCATCAAGACAGTGTGGTACTGGCACAAAAACAGACACATAGATCAATGGAACAGAATAGAGAACCCAGAAGTGGACCCTGAACTTTATGGTCAACTAATATTCGATAAAGGAGGAAAGACTATCCGTTGGAAGAAAGACAGTCTCTTCAATAAATGGTGCTGGGAAAATTGGACATCCACATGCAGAAGAATGAAACTGGACCACTCTCTTGCACCATACACAAAGATAAACTCAAAATGGATGAGAGATCTAAATGTGAGACAAGATTCCATCAAAATCCTAAAGGAGAACACAGGCAGCACCCTATTTGAACTTGGCCACAGTAACTTCTTGCAAGATACATCCACGAAGGCAAAAGAAACAAAAGCAAAAATGAACTATTGGGACTTCATCAAGATAAGAAGCTTTTGCACAGCAAAGGATACAGTCAACAAAGCTAAAAGACAACCTACAGAATGGGAGAAGATATTTGCAAATGACATATCAGATAAAGGGCTAGTTTCCAAGATCTATGAAGAACTTATTAAACTCAACACCAAAGAAACAAACAATCCAATCATGAAATGGGCAAAAGACATGAAGAGAAATCTCACAGAGGAAGACATGGACACGGCCAACACGCACATGAGAAAATGCTCTGCATCACTTGCCATCAGGGAAATACAAATCAAAACCACAATGAGATACCACCTCACACCAGTGAGAATGGGGAAAATTAACAAGGCAGGAAACAACAAATGTTGGAGAGGATGCGGAGAAAAGGGAACCCTCTTACACTGTTGGTGGGACTGTGAACTGGTGCAGCCACTCTGGAAAACTGTGTGGAGGTTCCTCAAAGAGTTAAAAATAGACCTGCTCTATGACCCAGCAATTGCACTGTTGGGGATTTACCCCAAAGATTCAGATGCAATGAAACACCGGGACACCTGCACCCCGATGTTCATAGCAGCAATGTCCATAATAGCCAAACTGTGGAAGGAGCCTCGGTGTCCATCGAAAGATGAATGGATAAAGAAGCTGTGGTCTGTGTATACAATGGAATATTCCTCAGTCATTAGAAACAACAAATACCCACCATTTGCTTCAACGTGGATGGAACTGGAGGGTATTATGCTGAGTGAAGTAAGTCAATCGGAGAAGGACAGTGTATGGTCTCATTCATTTGGGGAATATAAAAAAATAGTGAAAGGGAATAAAGTGGAAAGGAGAGAAAATGAGTGGAAATATCATTGAGGGTGACAGAACATGAGAGACTCCTAACTCTGGGAAATGAACAAGGGGTGTTGGAAAGGGAGGTGGGTGGGGGGTTGGGGTGACCGGTGATGGGCACTGAGGGGGGCACTTGACAGGATGAGCACTGGTTGTTATGCTATATGTTGGCAAATTGAATTTCAATTAAAAACATATATACAAAAAAAAAAAAAGAAAAAGGAACCAGTGATCTGCTTATTGGTGAAGTGAGCAGGAAGGGAGTTACCTAAGCATGGGGAGGTGTTGCTGGATATTTGCCCTAGTGCCCCTGGATGCTTGAAAGGGCTGCACTCAGAGACAGTAAGAGGTAAATAAAAAATCCCATGTATATCACGACAAACCTCCCCTTCCTTCAAGCTGAGCACACAGGTATCCCAACCCATTGCCTGCAGAATGGTGGTCATCCCAGTTCTGCTCCCCACCATCACCTCTTCTACATGCTCTCAAGGACAACTCCAGAGATCTCTAGATCATTCCTCCATGATCTCTAGATTCCATGGTAAATTTGCCCCCTTTTGGAAACTCGGGACCCTGCTCATTTTCCCTCTCATAATACAGCTGCACATGGCAATGTCTTATACCCCATTGTATCAGTCAGCAGTTGCCATGTAACGACCCCTCAGGACTCCAACAGCACTCATATATCATTACAATCTCCATGTCTGAGGGTCAGGGAGCATTGGCCAATATCAGCTGGGCTCACGTGTGATTCTGCAGGGTCAGGGGCTCTGCTCCAAGCTGGCTGGCTGGCTGAGACCAAACCCAAGTGCACATGTCCATCCTGTGCTTTTGTCACATTATGTTCACTAACACGTCTCTGGCAAAGTCAATCTCATGGCCAAGCCAGGAGTCAGGAATCAAGGCAGTCATGCTTCCCAAGGTGGGAAACCTCATAAAAGTTACCTAGCAGGGGGTGGTCCACAGAGGAATGTAGAATTTGGCCAGTAATACACCCACCATATCTATGAATCTATGGTTCCTTGAGGGGTGGAGACAGTGTCGCTGACCTGCACACAGTTTTCTATAATTCACACTGGGCCTTCACAAGACTGCTGGCCAGATAGGATTTCTTGTGTTACTTCATTTTGCTCTGGTTTCCTTTTGGTTTCTTGTTTTGTTTTACCATTTTATGGATGAAGCCACTTCCATCCAGAGGAAGAAGGTGTCCTGATCAAGGTCACAGCATGGAGGTGACAGGGCCCCGGAGTTGGGACAGGACCCCAACCGCACCCTGGATCTCAGGAGCATGCGATGTATTCTGATGTGCTTTGGTAGCTCACTAAACATCGCAGTGCGGTCCTCGGATGAGTGACCCACAGCTGCCTCATTGTTGGGAGCTCATCGCCAATTATAAATTACCAGCAAGCCTTTCTGACATTATAGGCTACAATGGGGAAAACCCATCTGTGTTTCCATGGTAGAGTCCAAAGATTTGAATGTTATCTAATTTGATTTGTGTTAGCTTTATCTTCAAAACTGGTCTGTAGTGCTAAAGTTGTGGAAAACTGTGTTGGGCGGAGGTGGACTGGAGTACTTGCAAATAGTTGATGTGCCTGATTGCAGTTGTGCATCTGGTGGGTAGCTCTACAAGGAAATACTGTGTAACATGCTTCCCTTGATAAATTTCAGTGTCTAGCATGTGTGGGCCAGAGGCCCCTGCCATCCACTGCCCACATAGCATCCCGCTGGGCAAGTCACCAAGGTGTGCTAAGGATCAGGCAAGGGCTGTGCTGTGGCAAGAGTTGCATGGGGTGCTGGAGACACATGTGGTAGTTTCACAAGAAAAATGAAATAACGCCAGTAGTGTGCATCATAAAGTCATGAACTCATCCATTTCTCCAGTTGTCTGGGTGGCCTCAGGTGGGGCAGAGGTATATGTGTAACTTCACATGGCTTTCCAAAGAGGCTGGACATCTGTCTGTGGTCCCCACAGCCATGGACAGATTTGCTCCCTAGTCCTGATAACACTTGGGATGGGCCATCTTTCAGTCTGAGCCCTGCTGATAGCTATGGTGGTATCTCACTGCGAATTCCAGTTTGAATTCAGGAATAACAATAAATAAACTCCGTATCTTTAACAAACTTCATTCCTTTCGGTCTGCTCTAGCAAAATCCTGGACGAGGGGGAGGGAGCAGGCAGCAGAAGCTTCACTTCTCACAGTGCCAGAGGCTGGAAGCCTAAGGTCAAGGTGCCAGGTATGTGGGGGGAGGTGCTCTCCCAGGGCACAGGCTTTTCCATGCTTCCTCGCATGACAGAAAGGGCTACAGGCCCCTCTGGAGCCTCTTCTATGAAGCACTAGTAGGGCTCCAAGGCCAGTACCCCACCTCAAGCACTTCCCAAGGGTCTACCTCCTAAAACCATCACACTGGGCATTGAGATTTCAACATGTGGATGGGGGAACAGGGGCCTTCCATACATAGTGCCGCTGACACACAGTGCTGTGGATCTCAAAATCATCACACAGAGTGAACTAGGTCAAACAGGAGGGCCCATGAGATTCCTACACAAAAAGTGAAGACTTATCTCTAAGGGCTAAGCACTGGCAGCAGTCATCTAGGTCCAGGAATGAGAGGGTCTCATCCACAATGGGGCACAAAGATCTTCTGGACTTGATGAAAGTGTTCAGCACCCTGATGGGGCTGATGGTACCAGTCATCCAGATTCCCTGAATGCTACATTTTAAATGTACACTTTAAATGGATGTAGTTTACTGGCCATGAATTATTCCTTAATAAAGTTAATAAGAAAAAAATAAACTCTGCTGTAGGTACAGAAAGAGCAGTGCCCATCTCCCTATTCTGTAAGCAGACTAATATTAGTATTTATTATAGTAATAATAGTAATAATGGTGAAAAGCAAGCTAGTGCCTACTTGGTGCCAGGCACTGTTAGGCATCTGGTACATGTTACCTCCAGATCTCACAGCAACCCACGATGAAGCCTCTGTTACCATCACTGTTGTACAGATTGGATAAATGAGGCACAGACACATCAAGTGACTTACCCAAGATCACACAGCCAATTAGCACCAGAGTCAGGATTCAAATACTAGCAGCCAAGCTCTGGATCAGCATAGTTCAATAAATACTCACAAGACAAGTATTCCCAGAGACTGGGAAGCCCAGGGGGACCCCAACTTTAGATGCGCTTCTCTGCGTTAGGCCCTACCAACTCAGGCCACTGCCTGCATGCATTTCCTCTTGAGGAAAGCAGGCCCCCTGGTACAGATGAGCACTGGTACTCTTTCCTCTCCTCTGTCCGTGAACTCATTGGGACAGGAGGACAGTTGGAAGAACAACACCCACCCACCACCATGTGGCCGACTGTCTCTCTCATGTGCAGGGGAAGGGTGGAGTTCACCAAGAAGGTTGGAGTGGCTGCCCTTTACCCATGGGGTAATCTTGACAGAAATCTAAACACTGAGGGTATGGAGCGCCTGCATGATGCCCTTGCCTAACCCATTGGCAGCACAGAGGGACCCCAATGGGAGCCCCACTGTGTGCTGGGAGTGAGGCAATGAACATGGGGACCAGAGACCCTCCTTGCAGCACCTGTTAGGCCTGAGTTTCAGGGAGCAGCCCCTCAAACAAGCATCCAGGGGTCACAGAGGGCCATCTCTGTCCCAAGTACCCACTGCCTGCCCCTGCCTAGGACATGTCCCTGAAGTAAGGGTGACCTCAGAGGGCAGAGGCGGACTTGAAGGATGAAGGCAGGGACAAGGGAGGAGGGGGACAGACCTTCTTGGGACCTTCATGGAGGCCAAGTGCCATAGCCTGTGGTCAACCTGCAAACATAGGGTCCCCACCATTACACCATCCAAAAAAGACACAGTCAGAGTGTCCCCTGATTGCAGACAAGCCACTGGCTGCCTCCCATCTCCTCACCCAGTCCACTTCCCTCTGTGCCCTGAGCTCCAGCAAGGGATATGTTTCTTCTCTACTTTTATAAAACACATCCTGGAGGTCAGAAATGAGTTCTTGAAGTGTGGTTTGCCTAAAAATGGACACAGGATCTAGTTAAAAACCCAGATTTCTGCACCCCATCGCTGCCCCCACACCCAATCTGATTTGAAGGTAAAGTGAGGAGCCCAGACAGAGGTCTTTGTAATAGACTTCCAGGGGATTCTTCTGCAAGTGCCCTTAGGCCACACCTCAGCCATACTTAGACTTGCAGGACCAGCAGGAAGGACAAAGACTGGTGGATCTGCAGTCTCCAGGTATGCAGCTCAGACCTCTGCAGGGCCTAGGTTGGGCAAGGGGTGAGGGTCAAGATGTCGGAGGTAAGACCCCCTTCTCAACCTAACCAGATCATGTTATGTGTTTTTATACTGGGCTTCTGCAAATATTAAGGTAAAGAAGTATGGTATTAATGATTAAAAAAGAAAAAGTTTAGAAAGAACAAATCCCAAACAGTGTCAGTTTGTGGACAAGACACCAACGCTCAGATGGCAAGGCAGGCGGAGTATCTCAAGACGTCGGGCATTGTGGGACAATCTGCGACCCGAGTAGGTGGGGCCTACCCCAGAACCTGTCTCCTGGTTCCTAAAGGGCAGGTAACAGCACCTGCCTCCGAGTCAGGGGGATGTGTGTGCAGCTTTCGTAGCAGCCCTCCGCAGACACCTTTCCTTGCCCGGTCCAGAATCTGGAGGGAACTATTCCCCCCATTTCTCTTCCAGAGTCTCAGTCCCTGAGCACTGTGGGAAGCAGAAGGAGGCTTAAGACTCAATCCGCCCTGGAGACACTTCTGCATGAGTCAGGAGACAGCATACTGCCTGACACTTCTCTAGGCCACTGGTAGGAGGGCTGCTGAGAGCAGGGCAGTGGATGGGCTTTTTGAGGAGATGAGGCACAAGTCCTTCTGAGCAGGGCAAGGTTTTAGGGGTGGGATTAGGGAAGCAGGTGGGGCTCAGAGCATGGGGTGCAGAAGCTCTGAATCAAGGGAGTTTGGATACCATTAAGCTTCTCAGCCCGTGTTTTCAGTGATGCTGAAGCTGGGACATGGATGCAGGGGATTCATAGGACATCGTTTGCAGAGTGACCTGTGATCAAGAAGCCCTGACCTGAAAACCCTGGAATGATGAGTGTCACATCCCTGTTCTGGGCCCAATCTGCTCCCTACCCGGAGTGCTCTGGGCTCCCTACAGCCAACATCTGCATCTCTCCTAGGAGGCTAACCTTCTTGGCAGGAGGCCTGAGTCAGTGAGAGATCAGGGCCTGGGGACAGATATCCCAACCTAGTTACTGCAGCAGCACATTGGCCCAGCAGGAAAGAGCCCCAGGGGTGCTCTGCTCAGGGAAGCAGCTGTCTGAACTCCCTTATGCCCTCAACTCATCCCTTCACTTCCCAACAGACACTTCTGGATTTGACTCCCAAGCAAACTCATCTCAGGGGTAGCTTGAGGGGTCCCCACCTGAGACACAGGTCCTCTGTGAGCCAAGATCACCACCTCCAGCCTGCACCCAGCTCAGAGGATGGAATAGGTGCAGATGTGGGAGCCAGCCACTCATCATTCAGGGAATGAGGCCCTCCAGCTCACATGCAGGGGAGGGCCAAATGTTGTTATCAGAAATAAAAAGAAGTAGAAAGGCATAGAACATGTAAATTGTCCTGGGTAGCATAGACATTTTCACAATATTAATTCTTCCAATCCATGAGCATGGAATATTTTTCCATCTCTTTGTGTCTTGCTCAATTTCTTTCAATAGTGTTCTGTAGTTTTTAGGGTATAGATCCTTTACACGTTCTATGTAATCCCTATTAAAATACCATGAACTTCCTTCACAGAGTTGGAACAAATAATCCTAAGATTTGTGTGGAATCAGAAAAGACCTCAAATAGTCAGGGGAATATTGAAAAAGAAAACCAAAGCTGGGGGCATCACAATGCCAGATTTCAAGCTGTACTACAAAGCTGTGATCATCAAGACACTGTGGTACTGGCACAAAAACAGACACATAGATCAATGGTGAATATAGAGAACCCAGAAATGGGCCCTCAACTCTAGAAACAAACAATCCAATCATGAAATGGGCAAAAGACATGAACAGAAATTTCACCAAAAGAGACATACACATGGCCAACTGGCTCATGAGAAAATGCTCCTCATCACTTGCCATCAGGGAAATACAAATCAAAACCACAATGAGATCCCACCTCACACCAGTGAGAATGGGGAAAATTAACAAGACAGGAAACAACAAATGTTCGCGAGGATGTGGAGAAAGGGGAACCCTCTTGCACTGTTGGTGGGAATGTGAACTGGTGCAGCCACTCTGGAAAACTGTGTGGAGGTTCCTCAAAGAGTTAAAAATTGACCTGCCCTATGACCCAGCAATTGCACTGCTGGGAATTTACCCAAAAGATACAGATGCAGTGAAACACTGGGACACCTGCACCCCAATGTTCACAGCAGCAATGTCCACAATAGCCAAACTGTGGAAGGAGCCTCGGTGTCCATCGAAAGATGAATGGATAAAGAAGCTGTGGTCTATGTATACAATGGAATATTCCTCAGCCATTAGAAACGACAAATACCCACCATTTGCTTCAACGTGGCTGAAACTGGAGGGTATTATGCTGAGTGAAGTAAGTCAATCGGAGAAGGGCAATCATCATATGGCTTCATTCATTCAGGGAACATAGGAAATAGTGAAAGCGATTATAGGGGAAAGAAGGGGAACTGAGTGGGAAATGTCAGAAAGGGAGACAAACCATGAGAGACTCCTGACTCTGGGAAATGAACAAGGGGTATTGGAAGGGGAGGTGGGCAGGGGGATGGGGTGACTGGGTGATGGGCACTGAGGGGGGCACTTGACTGGATGAGCACTGGGTGTTATTCTGTATGTTGGCAAATCGAACTTCAATCTAAAATATATATATTTAAAAAAAAGAGGTGGGAAGGCAAAATGATTTCCCCAAACTTACCCAGGACAGGACTTAGAATGTCTTTTTGCTTCTCCAGTGTTTTCATCTTTCTGGGACCCAATTTCCCCATGGCCCCCAGAAGAGCAAAAGAGTGAGGGACAAAATCCAGAGGGCCATCTTCAGGTGGCTTTTTTCCAAGCTTCCCACATCGTAAGCTTGGAAAATGGAAGCCAGGCTTGGTTTCCTAAGCAACATGCAAAGGTGCTAGAGAAGCCAGAAGATGTGAAACTTGACAAATTTTCCTTCAACTCCATTTGTTTGACAAGGGTTTGATTACAACAAAATAAACCAGACCTACAAACAGTACAGTTAAGTGTAAAAATAGTTCTCTCTCACTCTTCCAGCAGGATTGGGCAAGATGTTGTCCTAGAACCATGTATTTCCCACAGTAAGTCAATAGATATTCCATTAAAAAAAAAATTAAAGTTTCAGTATTTCGTTAAATAAACTGGCATGAAGTTGCGTGCTCCACTGGCTGATTAAACACACATTATCATATTAAAGTCACTAACAATTCCTAAATAAAGACAACTGTTTCACATTAAAGTTGTGTTTTGCAAACTCAGTGGACCATGCAATCTTTTCCTTTTTTAAAATAACACTTTCTAAAACCTGAAGTGTAATTGATGTATAACATTATATTAGTTTCGGGTACACAACATTTGTATACATTGCTCAGTGAACCTCTTGCTAAGTCTAGTTATATCTTCATCCTCATAAAACCTTACAGTTTTTTTTTTTCTTGTGATGAAAATTTTCAAGAAAATAGCACCATTAGTGTCCTATAGGATGCTAGTGTTCCATAAATGCAGTTTGGGAAATGCTGGGCTTCACAGGTCCCGCTGTCAAGTCAATCAATAGATCATGCATTGAGTGCCCTGTGTGGTGTGCCTGTGGCTCACAGGGGACAACCAAAGCCATCTGCAAGTGCTCAACTGGATTCCCCAGTCTTAATCCAGATGTTTGCCATCCTGACCAGCAGGGAGAGGCTAGCATCCAGCGTTTGTGCTATCGCGGGGCAGTGTAGTGACCTCTTGTAGGCATTCCTGGACCACGCTAGAGAATACCCCAATTTTATGTTCTTCCATGAATTGGTAATTTCTTCCATAATTAGAAGATTCAGCCACACAAGCATTGCCTGCGTCTGCTACACTAGGCAATTGCCATATTCATCAGACTAACACAGCCTCCATGAGCTTTATCAAGAACCTTCTGATAACCTGAGAATCTCAACATGGCCAACAGGTCCTTCAACACATGAAAGGGCTGGTCAGGCCTTCTGAGAATCACCAGGAGCTGACAAGTGACTGACTGCCCTCTTAGGCAAGCACAGATAATGCTACCATGGCCCTTTCATCTTCTCGGTAAGTCCCTGTTTCTTATCATTATGTTGTCAGCACAATTACTGTTTATTTTCTGGTTGTGTGGCTTATGCACTATTTAATTTCCTGGCTCTTATCTTCTTTGTGCACGCCCAAGAGAAACAGCCCATATATCAAGTTAACCTCAGCTCAGCGCAGATTGATTCTGCTTCACTGGGATGTTGGGTCCCAGTGAACTCATACTGAGCTCATGTGGTGATGTGTGTCCTGCACCTGGACCATGCAACTGAGTCTAGCCTGAGACTGCCTCTCATTTATTCCTCAGGGATCTGCTTGGGCCCCTGCTCATTTCCCAGGGGAGGGACAGGCCTGCATTCAGTTGGTGCATTGCTCCTGCAGGGACAGCAGAACCAGAGCTCCAGATGGGGATGCAGGGCTAAGGCCACATTTCATCCTTCCTGTCTCCATTTGTACCTTGCCCAGAGACAGCACTTATCAAGCACCCACCACACACATCCAGGAAAGGAAAGACTAGTCCCTATTTGCCAGTAAAAGTGTTTCCTAACCCATTTTCCAAGAGGCTTTTCAGAAAACTTTTCTTTCAAAGCATAAGTAACCAGCAGCTCTGAGACTGTGCCTCTGGATCCTATTCCAATGCGAGAGAGGGGTGCAGGGGGAGGGTGAAGCTGGGCAGCGACTCTGAGGAGACCTGCTCCAAGTCCTATAATGGGGACCCTCAGATCTGGCAGCCCTAAGAGGAGCAGCCAAATCAAGGGAGGTGGTCAGGAAAGTTCCCTCACTGTTTCCCATGCTGCCATTGGCCCCAAATCTGGTGGGGGGTGGGGGGATTTTTCAAATGAGTGACAAGGACATAGAGGGTGTGAGGCTGGTCCTGAACATGCAGCTGCCTTGCCCCTCTGTTTCTCATCTGTAAAATGGGGATGATAGTAATGGTAATCTCATAGATTATCATAATTCAGTAAGACCATTGAATGTTGTCCTTTGCATGGCGTCAGGCACATAACAAGAGTCGGAAAGGTGCTGAGTTTTAATATTTCCTTTGTCTTTCTTTCCTTCATTTCTGGGTTTCATATTGAAAAGGTGGGTGGGCTTTCTAATGAGATATATAGGTTCTCACCCTAAAAGTTCCTCTTTGGAGGGCTGGAGGCCAAGAGCATCACAAGCATCTATATTGGCAGGGTCTGGGCTTCCTTCCACATTCTGGAAACCACAACCAGCAGAAGACAGACCTTACACCTCCTCCCCATAGACCCCTGTGAATGGTGGGGTTCCAGGGTCATAGAGCCCCACAGTAAGTCCAGACCTTTCCCTTTCTCAGCATACAGCAGCACCTCCAAGGGATCCAGCTGTCTTCAGATTTTCATGCGGATATTCCTGACAATTCTAGGAAGTGGAGAGTCAGTGGGAAGGTTATGGGTGGAGCCAAGTCCCTGGTCTGGCTCCAGAAGTGTGGTCACAGAAAAGGCCTCCGGGGGCAGGGACTCATCAGGCACATGCCCAAACAGCCGGTCCACAAGCTTCCATGTGGGGCTGCAAAGTTCAGAGAAGTAGAGAATTGACAATAGAGAGTGGGTGCCCTGGAGATAAGGCCTCTGAGGACACAGTCAGTGTGAGGAGCCCACTTTCCTTTTTTTTTTTTAAGATTTCGTTTATTTATTCATGAGAGACACAGAGAGAGAAGCAGAGACACAGGCAGAGGGAAAAGCAGACTCCCTGTGGGAAGCCCGAGGTGAGACTCGATCCCAGGACTCCAGGATCATGCCCTGGGCCGAAGGCAGGCACTCAACCACTGAGCCACCCAGGGGTCCCCCAAACACTTTCAATGACAGCAAAAGCATAGCCCTCTGAAGGATGAGTGCGAGGTGCAGCCACTACGTCTGTGACCATCATCAGGGATGGAGTGGATGTGGGTCTTTTCTGTGGGGCCATACTGTGATTTCAGCTAAGGGTGTTTGTGAGGGGGTTTAAATGCCTGTTTATCTATCGATTCAATTTATTCCAACTGAAGCCAAGATTTAGGGAACACCAGAATCCACTTATTGTATTTGTCTTATACAGGCATCATTGATATAGTGCAGATTTGATGTCAGCAGGCATTGGCAAGGGTGCACATTAAGTTTTCAGTACCATTAATTGGAAGGCCCAGACACTGGCAGGGTGTTGAGAGGACTGGGGCCTGGGGCCTGCTCTTGGGACACAGTTCAGTGGATGCATTCTGTGAGCAATTGACCTCTCTGGGTGTGAGTCCCTTCTCTGGAAAAGTCTGAACCCTAAAGCAAGATGGTCTGAGGCTCTTCCAGCTCTACAAAGGCAGGGTTCTTCCAAGATCTCATGGACATAGATCACATCCATGCCCATCTCCAGGCTCACGCACACAGAATATATTGCCCAAAAAAGAAATTTAGAAAATAATTCAATTTACAACAGCATCAAAGAGAATAAAATGCTTAGGAATTACAGTAAACCAATGAGGTGAAAGACTTATATTCTGAAAACTATAAAATATTGCTGAAAGAAATGAAAGAAGACAGAAATAGAAAAACATCTTGTATTTATGGATCAGAACACAATATTGTTAAGATGTCAGTAGTATCCAGAGTGCTATACAGATTCAATGCAATCCCCATCAAAATCCTAATGGCACCTTTTTTTGAAGAAATAAAAACATCCATCCCAAATTTCACATGGAATAAAGGATTCTGATTAGCTAAAACAAACTGGGAAAAGAAGAACAGAGTTGGAAGTATCCTACTTTCTGATTTTAAAATCTACTACAAAGCTATAGTAGTAGTCAAAATGGTATAGTATTGGCATAAAGACAGGCATGTAAATCAACAGAATAGAATAGAGAGCCCAGAAATCAACCCTAAACATATGGTTAAATGATTTTCAGTGAGTGTTCCAAGGTTATTCAATGGAGAGAGGACAGTCTTTTCAATAATTGTGTTGGGAAAACTGGGTGTCTACATGCAGAGGAATGAAATTGGACCCTTTCCTCACACCATACATAAACATCATTTCAAATGGATTAAAGACCTAAAACTATAAAACTCTGAGAAGAAAACACAGGAGAAATGTTTCTTGACATTCTATTGAGACATTAGTTCTGGGGTATAATGTCAAAAGCATAAGTAACGAAAGTAAATACAGATAAATCAGACTCCATCAAAATTAAACATGGCTGTACATCAAAGGACACAATTGACAGAGTGAAAAGATGAGCTACGGAGTAAGAGAAAATATTTACAAATCATATACCTGATAAGGGGTCAATATCCAGGATACATAAAGAACTCTGACAACTCAATAACAATAACAACAAACCAATTAAAACATGGGCAAATGATGAGAATAGCCATTTTTCCAAAGAAGACATACAAATGTCCAACAAGCACATGAAAAGACACTCAGCTACACTAATCATTAGGCAAATGAAAATTAAAACTATGAGATATTACGTCACGTCCATGAGGTTTGCTACTATAAAGAAATGCTACAATAATGGAGAAGGTATGGAGAAAATTAGACCTTGTGCACTGCTGGTGGGAATGCAAAATGGTGCATCTTTTCCACATGGCCTCTCAGCATGGCCTCTTTGTGGTTTCTCCAGGACAGTGGCTCAGATCCCAGGAGCGAGAGCTTCAAGCTGCCTGACCTCGAGAAGGCAGGCCTAAGCTGGCAGAGCATCACTCCTGCCACTTTCTCCTGATGAGGGTGGGTCAGAACCCAGCCCAGACTCCTATGAGAGGGACTACAGGAGGGGGGTAGACTCCAGGCAGTGTGTTTGTGGGGCCCTCTCTGGATTCCAGCAATGCAATATGCTCCAGCCCAGAGTCCATGCTGTGCCCTGTGAAGGGGAGCTCCCCAGCCAGCCCTGCTCCCCACACGGGCAGCAATAGCATTAGGCCAGTGGGTGCCCACATCTGGGGCCCATGGGTACACGTGGGTACAAGTGAGCTGTACCTGTGGCTCCCCCTTGGTGCCCTCACTTACTCTGGTTAGCCTGCAGGAGACTGATGAGGAAACAATAAGAAAGTAGCCAAGGGCCCTGTCCCAGGTCACAGGCTGCATGCCAGCCCAGCCCGCTAGGCCATCCATTCCTCTGCTCACTACCCAGCACTGGCAAGGGGCCACTGGAGGACCACATAGACCATTCGGAGCCGGGCACAGCATAGCAGCTGCCTGGGTATTTGACAGTGCCTCTCATGGAGGGCTGACTAAATAAATGATAAATGTAAGGAATACTAAGTGAAATAAGTCAGAGAAAGACAAATTCCATGATTTCATTCCCATGTGGAATTTAAGAAACAAAACAGAGGATCATAGGGAAAGGGAGGGAAAAATAAAACAAGATGAAATCAGAGAGAGAGACAAACCATAAGAGACTCTTAACTCTAAGGAACAAACTGAGGGCTGCTGGAGGGAAGGGGGTGGGGGGCATTAGGAAGGCTAGTGATGTAAGGGGCACTGGATGTTATAGGCAACTGGTGAATCGCAGAGCTTCACCTCTGAAACCAAGGATACACTATATGTTAATTTAATTTAACTTAATTTGACTTAAAAAAATAAAAGAGAAAAGTTTCACTTCATCATGAGGCTGCACACCTAGTATAAGTGGCAGAGTATAAGAGGGCTGTACGCTGGCCCTTTGTGCCCTGGGGAAAGTTCAGCAGAACACCCACAGGAGAATGGGGGACAGGCTTCCGGCTCACTCTCACCTCATTTATGCCACTCTCAGGTCTCCAGACCAGCATCTCTCTGCTCAGATGATCTGGCCACATCCTGCGTTTGGGTTCTCAGACTGGTATTTCTTTGTGTCATAGCCAAAATCATGGGAGTTGGACGGAGGAGACCTGCCTGCATTCCTTATGATCTAACCAAATAATAATAATTTGCAAAACAAAACAAAACACTTAAGAAACACTCAGATAGGCAGACTTGCTACATCAATTTGTAAAATGTCAGAGCAGATTTTCAGAACTCACATTATGAATATTTCCTGTGCCCTCCCCGATCTGCCAGAGGCTTCCAGCTGCAGGAGACACACCCAGCCTCACCTGGCTCGCTTTTGAGTCTCCAATTTGTCCAGAATCTAGTTTCTAAGCTTCTCAAGCTCATCAGGACCACCCAGCTGAGACTGGAGCCCAGCACTACCCCTGGGGTAGTAGGGGAGGGCTGGGCTGCTGGGGTGACGTGGGAGTTGTAACATCTACAGACTAATCCATTTCTGTTTCCTGGCAAGTATGTACTGGCTTGAATGGGATAAAGTCCTGGCTGCCACAACATTGCTTAATCTCCAAATTCTGCTCAAATCCTGTCTGATTAAAGATTACCAAATGTATGGAAACCTAAGTCAAGCAAAGGGGAGGGTATGCATGGAGCCTTGGGGCATCCGTGGGAGGCCAGAGTGTGCTCCTGGTATGCTGGTCAGCAGGGTGGCTTCCCAAGTAATAGAAATGCAGGCCCTTGATTCTTACAGCTTCCTTTTCTTTCCGTCTGACCATCCTATAAACCAAAAACCAAGACATCCATTGGGTCACCTATCACTAGCACAATACTTGCGTAACACACGGCAGGATGTTTGGCACTGAGGGGGGGGAGTTAGAACAGATGAGCACTGGGTGTATGATCATGCTAGCCCTACCCCATAAAGGGCCCATAACAGGGAATTAATTCAGTCGTATTTCAGAATTTAGAGGCAGCCCCTCCCCAGCCACAGTGGAGGTGCCTGGTCTCTTGCTCATGCACGAAGACGCAGAACAATTTCTCTCTATTACACAGACACTGGTCGACTGGAGACACCGCTCCACACCCGGCTTTCTCTCTAAGCAAATCCAAAGGGCTGCCCCTGCTCCATGTGCTGCTGAGTGTGGCAACTTCCGGGGATGTAGTAGTCCTGGCTGATAAACATGCCGTCACAAACCACAAACCCGTGTGCACCTTGGGACAGGCCCAGGAGGTGGCCCTATACCTGGGCCTGCCCGGCAGGTGGGCTCCGCACTGTTAGGTTCCGCCGGGTGCTGTGACTGTGCTGGGTTGTGCGGCCCGTCGGCCCTGCTGCGTGAGGCCACGGTCTCTGCTTCTGACTCTGGCCCAGCCCAGGCCGCTCTGGCCCTGCTGGTCTTTTCCTCGCTGACGTGTAACAGTGAAACATGAAGGAAAGGGCGTACTCCCTTTGAATTTGATGTGTGATGCAAACACATTTCCTGCTTGGTCATTCTTGTCAGTCCGAAGACAAATTGCGAAGTAACTGCTTGAGCTGAAGCTGACCCGGTCATTCTTTTTAAATTGTATTTGTCTTTTCTTCTTCAACATATGATTACTCTTGGTAGAAACAGTCAGTATATCGACTGTTTCGTGGCCTCTTGTGCCTCGGTTGCCCTTCTCTCCACTCCAAAATCACTTACTCCACAGTTCTCTAACTCCTCTATATTTCCTTCTAGAAGCCTCGTGGTTCAACTTCTAGGGAGTTTTAGGTCTGCCTTCCTGCTCTCTGTGTGCTTTTTCTTTTACTGCCTGCTTTGTGTCTTGTGCTTCTTTCTTTAGGGGCCCATGTGTCCTTCTGATTATCTCCAAGCTACACATTTTATTCTAGTTCTCCTCACTCTCACTTTCCTGACTATATTGCTCCACTAGGTGATCTATCTTCCCTTAGGCAGAACTGATCACTCCTCTCTCAGCACTGCCACTTTTTCAACTTCCCTGCATTATCCAATTTTAGTTTATTATGCTACTTAAAAAAAAAAATTATTCTGGTGTTTACTTCTGCCCTTAACTATTACTGGATTTTCTTAGCATTTAATGATTTATTCTGAAACTAAGTCCCAGTTCCATGATCTGCAAGGGTGTTCAGCTAGTAACCAAGAGTCACACAGTTGCTTATTTAAAAAGAAAATCCAAACCACATACTTTAAAAAAGGTTAAACTGGGAGACAGGAGGCATTATGGCATAAACTGAATGACCTAATGTTATTAGCTCAAGCTGGGAGGTGGCCTTGGGGTGAGATTTTCCAGGAACCAGGCTAACCTGGCCTCCCCCTACCTAGCAGGGTGATTGCTCGAGGTTCTGGGTGAGCCCAAGCTGAGCATCATGATGTGTGGGCCCAGCCGCAGCCAGGTACCCGGGGCATGTCCGCCCACTGAACTCCCTGACAACTCAGCACCCAGCCTGGTGGCCATGTGTCAGCCCAGGACAGCTTCATCACAGAGCTGTCCCGAGGTCCTCAGAGCCACGGAGGTGAGAAATTCAGAAACACTGAGTTAGACCAAAGCTCTGCCCGGCCTCAGTAAATGATGCCCACGATGCCCATGCTCACAGGAAAAGCTGTCCTGACGAGAACCTTTCCGTCCTGCCTTCCCGGGCATCAACCACCAGTTCTTATCCAAGAACATCTGTGTCCCGGGCCTCGTAGTCACAAAGACCAGTGACACAGGCCTCTGCCTTCTCAGGGCTCACAGTATTTTGTGAGAACACCTAAGTGAATGACTACAAGGCAAACAGGCAGCGGCAGATGCAGGGAGGGGACACTGAAGAGGTGTGACTCCCTTTTAGAGGAAGGGAGGAGCTGGAAACTGAGCTGAGGCCTGACGGCCAAGTGGGCAGATGACCAGGACGTCCTGGTGGAGCTGGGTTCCTCCACCTCCTGCCCCTCCCTGAGCCCCAGGATCCCAATTTTCCTACTTGCCACTCCTGCTGCTGCAACGATCTAAGTGTTCAGGTGGCCTTGGCGAGCCCCCTCAGCTCCTGAGGATTTGGATCCTCCTTTCTTCGAAGTCAACAGGCTCAGAACTGCAGCTCTGGACAGCTGGAAGCCAAGGGAGGCACCCTGTCTGACCCAGGCACTCCTTCCTCTTCCCATTCCTTCAGAGCACCTGGCCTGGGGCCCCATGGGAAGCACTAGGGATGTATTGATGAACAGATGCAGGGCTCACTTTCCGGTGGGGTGGCAATTAGACTGGAGCAGGGACTGGAATGAGCAGGCACATGCTATGAATAGAAAGGCAAAAGGGCAGGCGCCCGAGGAATGGGCACTGATGTTTTGGGTCAGGGAAGGTCTAAGCAGGGGGCGTTTGAACTCTAGGTGTCCAGAGGTGGTAGAGCAGGTGTGACTAGTCAGCCTTAAAAAGGAGCCCCTGAAGATGACTTGTTAAAGCAGCAAAACTTGCTAAAAGTACTAGGCCTTTGGTCCTTCAAATCAAGATTTATGAAATATCTGGTGTCCTAGGACACGAAAGTGGTCATGGAGAAAGAGTCGGCTTGGTGCAGGGACCCTTGGGGAGGGATCTTAGGTCAACACATGCCCAGCCAGGATCTCCCAGCACCCCAGGCCAAGGAGTGTCAGCCACTGACTTTCCCAAGGCTGCTGCAACAGAGCCAGGAGGAGGCCAGGTGAGGGCCAGAGGCATAGGGGCGGCCGCCCCACGGTCTGACACAGCATACACAGGCTCAATGAATGTTTGCCAGACCAGTGGCTGATGGGTTTTTTCTTTCTCCTAATAGCATTTATTATGAGTAACATCGGGGCCCCCACATTAGCCAGAGGCAAAGTCTATGTCAGCTGAATGTTGTGTGCGGTGGTGACTTCTGTTGGTTCCTGGCTGCAAACTGGGCCGATCAAATGTCTGTCTGAAGGTAATCGGGCCTTTTTCCCTTCGGTAGCATCGATTATAAGCTCCCACTTTCTGTCTCTTGCTAACCCCCGTCTGCACAGGTGAATGTCTAATATCTTACTTTGCGGTATGTACTTTCCCACATTATTTGAGATTACTATTTCAGCATGTGTCATTTCACGGGGAAGCTCTTTTCCTCAGTGCTGATACTCCTGATTTTCACGACACAAATTCTCAAAGCTGGAAAAGTGGTCCACTCTCTGCGGGATGATCAGAAAAACCCCAGATGACGGTACTGCTGGCCCAGACTCTCTGCCATGCTGCAGTGGATTAAGCGGGCCTGCAGACCATCCCGCGTGTGGTGACACAGGCTGTTGGCCAGAGTCAGGGACTCTGTGGCCGTGTGTCCACCCAGGAAGGATGCAGGAACCCAGACAAAAAGCATCTTTAGACAGGAGGGAATGCTTGGTGTTTTGTGGGAAACCTTAAAATCAGCATCTTGAAATGAAACAATTTGAATCATTGGAAAGTTTGAATTGTCCATAAAATTATATTGCCTGGTAAAGGGTAAGTAAAAATCTGTATCTTTGCAGGTATGATATATTTTCATTTATAACTTGCAGAACCACATCTGATGTCGTGCAAAGTTGGAGATGTTTATAGTAAGCCCATGATTTATGGGGAACAGGAATGATTCTATCCAAACTGAAGGTCAAGGAGGCAGTAACATTCTAGGAGCTTTTGGATTTTTAGAAGGTATTACTATTAGGGGAAATTCCTTTTGAAGAGAGGGAGGGTAGAGAGAAAAAGAATATATATACATATATATACATGCATATAATGTGTGTATATGTGTGCGTGCACGCATGCACATATTGTGTGTGCTTATATGTGTGTGCATGCTCACATGCATCTTTGAGATGCTGTCCTAACCTGGCGCCAGCCCTCTCTCCTGTCTGAATCATACCCACAGCCCTCTCCCCAGCTTGGGAATTGGCTCTGGTGCAAGGCTGGCGGAAGAATGAAGCAGGATTTGACTTGCCAGGTTGGTGTCAGACTTCTGACAAATTTGTCTCTCATGTTTGCTCACATGATGTCCATTTGATCCCCAGGCTCCCTGTCCTGAAGACGCCCTGCATGTCCCAATGCAGTGTCATAGGAACTTACCTTGAGAGCCCTGGCCACTCAGAATGTGATCCCCCAGCCCACTGCTCTGCCTCACACAGAGGCATGCCATTGACTCAAGCATGTGAGCCATCTTTCTCCTCAGAACTGTAAGCCTCTATGCCCTGGGTGTCAGGGTCTGGGATGTCAGGCTGCTCACTCTGGGAACAGACCAGCCCATGCAGACCAGGGCTGCATGCAGGGGGTAGAACAGGTGTCTTTCTGAATTCAAGGCATCTGCCCTGCTTCCTCAAGGCTTAGATGCCTGATTCCAGTGCTAAGGGTGGGTGGGTGGGAAAACACCAAGGTGGCAGGCCTTGAGTCCAAACATGAGGTGTGTGCTCCCAATGCACAGTAATACATCCACCATATCAGGGTTTAATAAAGTTTGCTCCATAGAACAAAAGTCCTTTGTGATGCTCAGGGAGAAACAAAATGTTTCTTGGCCCAAAAAGTTCTGGAAACTACATAGTGTCTGGGCTTGGAAAGCCAGTGCCCATCCTAGCCCAGTTAAGCCTCCAAGGAGACCTCAGTGTGCTAAGATCACTTGTGTCAGAACCATTCATGCATCCTTTCCCTGAGACTCCAAGCAGAAGCTGCTATGACAGGGTCTCCAAATACTGTGTCAGCTGGGGCCAGAAAGCAGGCCAGCGGCAGGTAGAGGCCACAGCTTCTTACAGGCACATCACACCAGCTCTCTTGCCTCTGCCCAGGGTGCCCTGTTGACTGGTTGGAAAGAAGTAAGCCATAGGAGAGAGAAGCATTGCTCAGACAACCCAAATGCCTGACTTCCAGGGCTCTTCCTGTCAGTAAGTCCTGGGTAGGCACCCCATGGGCTGGGCCAGGGGAGGGATTGCAGGTGGGAGATGCTAGTAGGGGTTAGGAGGTGACAGCAGCAAAGCTGAGGTCAGAGTCGTGATGGAGTGAATGCGAGGAGATGACCTGGAGGAAGAATGCTAGCAAGCTGACAGCATGTGTGCCTTGTGTGTGTGTGTGTGTGTGTGTGTGTGTGTGGTCAAGGACCCGGTGACCGCCCACAGTTGGGCACAATGGAAACACTGATTCACACAGACAGCCCCAAACCCGGCCAGGCAGGGTCACTGGGGAGGGGGGAGTGGCAGGAGGAGATAAATGGTTCATTTGACCCAACACAGCACAATATAAAACAAGAAAATTAAGTGAAAATCCAAGCAAGAACATCTTGTTTAAGAAAACAGAAATGTGAAATTTGTTCATGGAAGTTTTCCATGATAATAACTTTTATAGAGACAGGAAAGTGTAATTTAAATGGAAAACAGACTTAGGAAGAACAGATCTTCAGTGAGTAATAATAATGATAGGTTCATATATTTAATATGTATTAACATGATATATATACATATATATATCAAGTTGATTACATTTCATTTGAACAACTTTGAATCATATTTTCAATTCTCTGAAGAATGATAAAGGTCATCCACAATGAGCCCATCGCTTATTTATTCTAACATGTGACCACCTACTACACTGCCTGGCAGCTCTCCAGTGTTTAACAGATGTTTAATTAATAAATAAACGTTATTGGGCAAATGAAAGCACTATTCCGAGATCTTAAGGAAATAATAGAACCGTATAAGATCCCTTTCTCTTCAGGGATCAGGTTAACAGTTCTTCACCCCTCAGAAGCCAAAAAGACTCTGCTAGAGGTCTCCTTATCAGAGCCAAATTGCCTCTGGGAAAAGCCAAGATAAACCCAACGTAATCTGCAAGGAACTTGTCCATTCAGACCACACAGATTTGCAAAATCTTCCTCATCTACCCGGGGAACATCCACTCCAATTAAGCAATTGGCTTGAGTGCACCTCACACATGTATAGCCATTTTTCTTGTATTTTTGAAATCTGCATACACTGTCCTGTCTTTGCGACAGGTGGCAGGGCTGGACAGTTTCCAAGGGTCAGGACCTGGGATTCATCTGTGCCAGGAGTGGCCACAGCCTTTAGGGTCAGTGAGAGTACGGATAGGAAAGCACATTCTGGAAAGAAAAGCAAGGAGACACATTTACTATGTGGAGCCACAAAAGAAAAACATTGAAAGAAAATTTTGTATAGAAAGTTGGGGGGAAAGTATTGATTCTCATTCTGTCTCCCTCTCCTCCCATTCACCCTCTCACTCCAGGCTAAGCATCCAGCAAGCGATCAATAATTAAAGGTGCTTCCCAGTGCAGAGCCATTTGAAACTTCAGGTAAAATAACGTTTTAGGAGTGGGGCAATGGGTTAAGTTCCCTTTACTTCCCTTTGGAAAATATCAGGGGTGTTTATTTAGACGTATGCCAATGGGGGGTCCCCACACAGGCTGTGATACACTGGGGTTAAGCTCGGGCCCTGGAAGCGGCATCCTTAGAACACATCCTGGAAGACGTGGATGCCCCCAACTCTGTGACTGCTCTTCAAGCTACAGCCAGGGTGTGATTCCAATACTGTGTCATCTCCTATTCTTTGGACCCTCATTTCTCCAAAGGATAATTGCTGGGGTGGGCCAGTCCTGCAGAGGGGTTTGAGGGGCCCTCAATGCAAAGGACCATATTCTGGACCCATCTTGCCTATGATAAGCCTGAAAGCAGTTGACAACACTAGGTGTGACAGGTGTCCTGGGGCCCATTTTATGGTGGGGGAATGGAGAGACAAGATCCTGAAAGCAGATGCAGGAAGCAGTGAGGCATGGGAAAGCTTCCTCTTGTGAAATCAGGAACTTGCTGCCCAGAGCAGTAAGAGAACATGCCCAAGGTCCAGCACTGACCTGGGACTCACCAGTCCTCATCTGCATCTCCTCCTTCCACCCAACTGCCTCTTTGCTGAAACTACGCATGGGGTTTACTAAATAATGGTCCCTAGAAATAAGCTTATGTCATGTTCCTACTCTGATTGGAAATAGGAAGGGGAAGAAGCAAGAGGGTGTGGTGAGACACATTTTAGAAAGATTTCCTTAAAAGCAGTTACTGAGGAAATACAAATCAAAACCACAATGAGATACCACCTCACACCAGTGAGAATGGGGAAAATTAACAAGGCAGGAAACAACAAATGTTGGAGAGGATGCGGAGAAAAGGGAACCCTCTTACACTGTTGGTGGGAATGTGAACTGGTGCAGCCACTCTGGAAAACTGTGTGGAGGTTCCTCAAAGAGTTAAAAATAGACCTGCCCTACGACCCAGCAATTGCACTGTTGGGGATTTACCCCAAAGATTCAGATGCAACGAAACGTCGGGACACCTGCACCCCGATGTTTCTATCAGCAATGGCCACAATAGCCAAACTGTGGAAGGAGCCTCGGTGTCCATCGAAAGATGAATGGATAAAGAAGATGTGGTTTATGTATACAATGGAATATTACTCAGCGATTAGAAACGACAAATACCCACCATTTGCTTCAACGTGGATGGAACTGGAGGGTATTATGCTGAGTGAAATAAGTCAATCGGAGAAGGACAAGCAGTGTATGTTCTCATTCATTTGGGGAATATAAATAATAGTGAAAGGGAATATAAAGGAAGGGAGAAGAAATGTTGGGAAATATCAGGAAGGGAGACAGAACATAAAGACTCCTAACTCGGGGAAACGAACTAGGGGTGGTGGAAGGGGGGAGGAGGGCGGGTGTTGGAGGGGAATGGGTGACGGGCACTGAGGTGGACACTTGACGGGATGAGCACTGGGTGTTTTTCTGTATGTTGGTAAATTGAACACCAATAAAAATTAATTAAAAAAAAAAAAAAGCAGTTACTGAGGGGCACCTGGGAGGCTCAGCTGGTGACGCATCTGTCTTCAGCTCAGGTCCTGACCCCAGGGTCCTGAGATTGAGTCCTGCATTAGCACCCTGCTTAGCAGGTGGCCTGCTTATCCCTCTCCCTCTGCCTGCTGCCCCCCTGCTTGTGCACACTCTTGTGCTCTCTCT
The DNA here is from genome assembly GCF_048418805.1 of Vulpes vulpes. Classification (NCBI taxonomy): domain Eukaryota; kingdom Metazoa; phylum Chordata; class Mammalia; order Carnivora; family Canidae; genus Vulpes; species Vulpes vulpes. The sequence continues at coordinate 47,146,293 of NC_132793.1, forward strand.
CTTAAGTAAATAAATAAATGAATAAATAAATAATTCTTAAAAACTAAAAGTAGTTACTATCTTAGAAAACTCCACATCTGTACTAATGGAGTGCTAGGTAGCATTAAATTGATGTGTAAGTTTATTGACATAAAAAGACACACAGGACATATTCTATGTGGAAAAGCATGTTAGAGCCGAGTTTCACAGTGTGATTCTGCTGCTACACAGGCACACACACTCACACGTACACTCATGTCAACATGTTAATACCAATCTGTGTCTGGGTAGTGGAGTTGAAGGGAATTTGTTTGTTTTGTTTTGGCTTTGCTCATTTGTATTCTTGTTTTTCCTCTGAAAAATGTGCAGCCCTTGTGCAATAATTTGTCTTTTTAAATACATTGAAATGATTATAGTTTTTATTTGTCACCTCATTAAAGCAGTAAGCAAAGTCATATGGAACATTTTATTTGTCTGAGAGATTGTCCCTCTGGACCCAACCCCACAATGAGATGTTCATCCTCATCCCCTACCAAGGCCCAAGAAGTCTCCTGCTGGGTTCTGAGCTCCAGTGAGTGACTAATATGACATGGATGACAAGGGGTGACTCATAAGGACCAAGAGAGTAGCATAGTCATGTGCTCAACAGGAAATTGCTACAACCTCCTCACTCGGGGTTTCATCTGTAGTCTGGAGAGTCAGGGCTCCCTGGCTTCATTCTCCCTTTCTGATATAGGGTTCCATCCAGAAACATCAGGATTGGAGTCTGTTGTAAGGATAGCAAGTAGTCATCCAGGGCAACTCGATGTTTGGTTGTCAAAACAAAGGGCTATGACTAGAAAACACGAAAGAGAGGCAGCGGGGACTTCACAGAATCATGGGCATGCACGGGACAGTGGGGACAGAGGGCTCAGAGGGCTTCCATTCCTGTTGCCTGTCACCCTGGGCGCAGCCTGGTCACCCTGTTCAGTACATGTTTGCTAAATGAGAGTGTGTGACCCAATAAGTGACTTCAACTGAACTCCCTATTTAATGTGGTAATTTCCTTTGCAACATGCCTGACTGATGGGTAATCATCCTTCTCTTGAATGTTTCTGGAGATGTGGCACTCACTACTACAGGGGGCAAGGCGTGGCAATTTTCCCCGTTGCATCTGTTAGAAAGGCCTTCTCCTATATTTAGGTTTAGGAGAGTGGTTCTCACAGCCAAGCGCATCTCAGAATCACCTGCCTAGCTTGTTAAAACACAGATTCCTGGGGCCTGTCTCCAGAGTTTTTGAGAATTTGCACTTCTAACAAGTTCACATCTTGTTGAAGCTGGTTCGGCTTCCAGCTTCACACAGACCATGTCATGTTTTCCTTTACTTTCACACATGCTCAGAGCCTATGGAAACGAAGCATGGTCCCTGCAACACATAGACACACATACACACACACACACACACACACACTGATACACATGCACTGTCTCTCTCACACACAGGCATGCACACCCCATCTGTGTCCCTAGCTTCAGGTACAGCACAAGATGATCCCTCCCTGCTCCGTGAGGAACTACTTAAACAGGGATATGACTCCCATGTCCTCTTAGTCCCTCCTTTAGAGACCTCTTACAAAACAACCAGTACAGCCAGGAAACTGTAGCTGGAAGATGTGTGCTCTGCCTGAAGCTGGGCATCTATCCGCTGCGGTCTGGGCACAGCTAGGACACCAGATCCCAACTTCTTCCTCCCTGGAACCAGAACAAAGGCCTCTGTCTTTACCTGTAAGGGCTTACCACTCATCTTTTCTGCCAATGGCTCAACGATGATGCTACTATATCTTCCAAAGGCTCAGATCAGGATGCAGGTTAGAGGCTGAGGGGTGAGGTCTCCGGATGGGATCTTATGGCTAGCCATAGGGACCTGTAGAGATGGTCCTCATGGCTCAGCCTTTGGTCCACTCAGCTGTGGTGAGCCCCTCTTTGTTCTCTGACTTCATGCTTCCCCTGCTCCTGCTCAGCTGGGAGCAGGTGCCACACTGAGGGGTATGTTGTGTGGTGGGGGGCCAAGGTAGGAGCTAGTGGTTACCGGTGCATACTTGGCGGGGGGCAGTCCTGGTGGGCAATCTGCATGATTTCAGAGGTCCCTAAAAACATCCTATTGTGGCTCCATTCCCTATGTGGCTCTCCCTGCTCCTGGCAGGGTGATGCTTCCTATAGCATCACACACACACACACACACACACACACACACCCAAATAAGCTTCTCTCAAGTCCTGTCTTGGTGAATGTTGACTAAACAAGTGAATGGCCAAATAAGTGACTTGCCTTGAACTCTCTGTCTGATATCCTTTAAGGAACGTTAGGCAAAGCCAAGCCCACCTGGGCTGCAGGCCCCCAAAGACAGAACTTTCTACCTGCATGCATTTTAACATGCTCAGGGCCTAGGACCAAGCCCTGCCCAATACATGAGTCCTCCAGCACAGGGAGAGAGGCATGTCTAACGTTTATGTCTCAGGAGTTTGTTTGTCCTGGCCTGAAATTTACTCATTATCATTAGATGAGGGGCAATCCGTTTATGAGCTTCAGGTCACCATCCTGGGCACTGCCAAGTGATGAGGACTCATATCCAGGATAATGACTTTCACATAATATTTGTACTTGAGCGAGCTGGCCAGACTTATCTCACATGGTCCTGCCTGTCTGAGCTCCTTTTTTGTACTTAAATGTCTTAGAGGGGGGTGGTCACTTTGACAGTTTTTCATATGTGACACTTGTCTTAATCTGTAGCAGTCCTATTTAAAGACCAGAAAAATCTGAGAAAAGTGGAAAGAAGATGCCTGAGCATTGGCAGTGACCTAGATGGTGAGACTCTTGAAATGCAGCAGGGCCTTCTGATGCTTGTCCCCACTCTGACCCTCCCCTAATTCCCCAGCAAGCAGCACTAACTCTACCCCCTCTGAATCCTTCTCAACATTCACCTCCAAGCTTCTCCTCCAGGCTCCTGGAGCTGGCTTCTGAGAAGAGCCACGTGTCTTTTGCAGGACCTTTGAAAATTCAGCTAAATCTACTATGCCAGGGACCATGCAGCATACACAGAACCCTACCCTCCTGAAACTCTGAAGACATGCAACCATACGAAAAGAATTAAAAGGTAGTATGAAAGATCTCAAGTCTCAGAGAGAAGGCCCATCTGCAGGTGAAGGCCCTGAGTTAGAGGTGACCCCTAGCAAGTCTTCTAAAATGGGTGGGATCTGGGCTGGCACAGGTGCGAGTGCAGAGTATAGCCCAGAAATCTAGCTGGGGAACAGGTGACTATGGAGAACAGAGAAGTTGGGAGGATGAGGAAGCAGAGTGCTGAGCCATAGAGGGAGGTCCAGTCAGGTTCAGGAGCTGAGGGGTTTCGTTCATCCCAAAGACACACTTGTAACCCATGAGCAAGCAGGGACACCTGCCCCATAAGGCTGCCACACAGAGACAGGACTCTGTCCCATCACCAAGGCCAGGGATCTGCGTGCACAGGACACTAGCATGAGTCACCATTAACTAGCAGCCATCTTCTGGCTCACATCCCAGAGGTGAGCCGTGTGGGGTCCATGATGCGTCTGGGGCAGCCTTTAGACCAAGAGAGACAGAAACAGTGAGCACCACTCTCCTGCCCCTGGGCTGTGACCTCCCAGTGCCCAGCCAGTGAGTGGGCAGCAAGAGTCCGGCCCTCTTCCCACAGGCAGCTCCATTAGGAAGCAGGTCCAGCATCTCCAAGATGAGCATGATGAAGCCACCCCCTTCTTTGTGTGTTCAAGAGACATTCCTCACAGAAGTGCCAAGAAACCATTGTCCTTCATCTTTCCCCCATCCAGGGAGAATGAAGGGTACCCTGAGACTTGTCTTTGCTCTGTTATTGAATGCCTTCTCAGTTAAGGGGAAAGGAACTCACTCTTGGCCCCATCCTTAGAATTTGAAAGTCAGTCTTTAGTCAGACTGGTGTGACCAAGAATCACACACACACACACACACACACACACACCCATACCACTCCATCCGGACCTCCACATCTGGCCTTGCCTTCTGCAGTAGCGACTGAAAACTCTTAAAGAGTTAGTCCCCTGCTTTTGAAGAACTGAGTGTGGGGTCTTCCCACAGAGGTAGATTCAGCAGGGGAGGCCAGGTCCCTGCAGAACTCTATTGAAGCTCCTTGACCCAATGAAACCAAGACCTCTGCCATGGTACCTGCCGCAAGCCTGCCCACCATCACCCAGCCTGGATGGGGACACACCCCCTGTGGAGCTGACGTCAATTATATCGTGAGAGTACTGCCCACACCTCTACTGGACTGACTTCTCCTTCCGTTTAAGGTGGTAACTTACCCTCACCTTGCCCCAGGTAGGAAGCCATATGGTCTGAGTCAGCGTGAACAGCAACATAAGTTGGGTTTACTGCACTACCACATGGGGCTGAGGTTGAGTTAGGGCCCAAGGCTTGTCTGTTTTATCTCTAAATGTTTCCGTTAGCTCTTGGTGCAAAGTAAACCACCTCAGATTTAGTGACTTAAAGCAACAGAAATTATTGTTTCTCGCAAGTGTGAGTTGACCAACTGTGTGGCTCTTTCACAGTGCACAAAGCTGATGGTGGCAGCATCGTCAGGAGCTCACCTTAGGCAGAACATTCCAGATGGCTCCATCACACACAAGGTGCCTCCGGGGACAGCCAGAAGGCTGCTCAGCCAGACACTGTGTGTCATTTCACAACCTTCCCCTCTCCACAGGGACCTATTTTGTGGCAGCTCAGGATGCCCAAAGCACAAGGAGGCCTCCAGGCCTTCCAAGGGCCTCTAAAGATTTAGGCCCAGAAATGACAGTGGCTGCCACACATCCTGTGAGTCAAGAGGCCAACCCAGCTTCACTGCAGAAGGGGACAACTTAGCATCAGTGCCCGAAGCCATCTCTGGATAACTTTCCTCTCAGTGTCTCAAATATCAGAACAAACCTCAGTCTCTACCAAAGGCGATGACCATGTAGGCCTAGGAGCCACCACAGGGCAACTTGTTTGAAGGGAGTATAAAAATACTGGGAAAAGACAACTTCAATGTTAGGTTCTTAACAATCATATTATAGTTTGATTATGCCTTTAAGACCCTGACCAGGATCTCTGGAAACATGTTACTATGTGCCAAATGCCACCAAACCAGCACCTTCCCATTACAGGAAGCCCTTGCGTTGGGGGACATACTGTTCCTTTCTAATGTGGTCACCATGTGTCACCCTCTGACGTCTCCCATCCAAATGAGGCAGAGCTAGCCTGTTGCACTCAGCTAGGTCACTGTCCAGACCTGAGTAGGAGCTGAGGTCACTTAGCTAAGACTGGCTAAAAACAGTAATAGTCAAAAACACAGGCTCTGTGTCACAGACATCATGCTGATGTCTAGCCCCCACCCTCCCCCCTAAGGAACAGGGTCTTCAGATAGCACAGTAGTTCCCAGAGCTAGTGGTAGTGTCCTGCAAGTGGTGACTTAAAGCTTCAGAATTCAGCTTTTGGAGATGTGTCTTGATTCATAAGCAGTAATCATGTCTCCTCTTAAGTAAAATGGTTAAGCCAATTTTTGTTCTCAATTAAGAGTTAAGATTTAAACCTTTAGGATATAGGGACGCCCGGGTGGCTCAGTGGTTGAGCATCTGCCTTCAGCTCAGGGCGTGATCCTGGGGTCCTAGGATCAAGTCCCACATCAGGCTCCCTGCAGGAAGCCTGCTTCTCCCTCTGCCTGTGTCTTGGCCTGTCTCTGTGTGTGTATCTCATGAATAAATAAGTCAAATCTTTAAAAAAAAAATGACATTTAGCATGTATATGAACCGTATTCAGAGAAGCCCAGACTATCATTTTGCAGAAAAAGGAGAGAAACTATGTACTTAAAACCTACTTCAAAACTCTGGGGCAGTGATTTGGGTTTCTCTTTGGAAGTCAGCATGGAAAGAGGATATATCCTGGAGCCTACGGTTCTGAGAAGCAGGAGGCAGGGACTTCATTGGTCAGAGCACACTTGCCAAAACCCTCTGAGGACATCTCTGACAATGGTGTCCCACCCACAACCAGCAAAAGAAAAATCATGGCTTACAGCTGCACTGTTTTGCCAAATTGTGTTATAATTTATCTATAGATAGCAAATGGCTTTTTGTGGCAAGCTTGAGGTCATATTAGAATTAGATATATCAGAATGAGAGCCTTATTAAAATTTTCATAGATGACCCAAAGAAACACAATGATAAATATAACCACCGACAAGAAATTGTATCTTTTGTCTTCACAGTGGTGAGATATAAATGAAATTTCTCCTGCTGCTGCCTTATGTACTGTCAGCCACCAAGATGAAACACGCAAACCACTTTCCATGCTAAAGGGATTAAAATGTCTTTTTTCCTACAGAAGCATTAGCAAGATGCCTTCCTTTTTACAGAGGCATTAGGAAAAAGAGACAGAGTCCCCATCCCCAGCCCAAGCCTGCATGCCTTGGTGATGACTGGTGTCAGACTGAAATCTGCAGGGTCTCGTGGAATTTAAGATGACTTGTAGTTGACACCAGTTCTTAACCTCCTCTCTCCCTCCCAGGACCTGAGCAAACCAGAGAGACAGAGCCTCCTGCCTCAAGGGTAGAAGAGGTCTGCAGGCTGCTGTTCTTCCCTTTGCCAGAAAAGAAGAAGCTGTAGCTCATTCAGAAGCATCTTCCCCCCACCTCAGTCCTATCCTAGGTCAGTATGTGCAAGAGGCAGAAACCCCCAGTACACGTAGCCCACGATACTAGTTAGAGGTGGCCCCTTTCAAGTCATTGGACTTAATTAAAGAGTGATCCTCTGTGGGAATCACTGCCTGTTTAGCTGGAAACTTGAAGGACAAGACATGAGAGCTGGGTCCTTGCACCCTTGACGAGTTTAGAAGAAAAGAAATGGGCCCCCACCACTCCTGGTGGGCCCGCCACATTTCCTCTGGGCCTTCCAAACTCTCAGCACTATGAGACAATTATGCCTAAAACCAAGTGTACTCGTGACTCATAGAAAGGGTTCCAAATCAGCACCTGGCCCTTTCTGCTTTTCACTACCTAACAGAGAAAATACAAGTATTTTCTTTCCACTCTGCCCTCCAACTTCATGACAGTAGGTGAGGATTTGTTTGTCAAGGGGTCTTAATTCCTTGGTCATGTCCTCCCTACTGGAGTTTTCAGCTGGCAAGGGTGGGAGACTGAGCCAGGGCAGACTTCCCTCCTTTGCATTTTCCCACCAGCCACATGTAGCAAAGCAGCCCCTGGAGGGAGAGTTTGCTGAAGACATGCTATTGTTTTTCAAGGACATAAACTCCTATTTCTACTCACTCATGGGTGCTGTAACGATCTCATCGACTAGCATGGACACAGCTGCCTTGGGGTGTGGGCTCACTGCGGTAAATCGAGACCCCGCCCCCATACCCCCCCACCCCAGCCAGCTGTCCAACTGCCTGTTGTTTTAGCTGAGCTGAGTCTAGCAAAAGTTGTCCCCAGTCCATTCTCAAGGCAGTTAACCATCTGTAGAGACCCAACTGTTGGGCACAGTTAGACCTTATCTGTTGGTCATCACCATTTCCAAATGAACATGGTCTATGATTTGATGAAAATATGAAAACCTGAGCCCCATCACCCAACTATAATAAAAGCCAGAGCAGGAGACCCAACTAAATGCCACAGGTTTCTGAACAAAGAGCTTCCAGAGAAGCAGTTCTCAGGTCAGTGGCCATGGATCTCAGCATGGACCTTTACCTCCAGGGCTGTTGAAGGAAAGGCAGAAATGCAAGCTGAAAGGAAATTTACAGCCACTGACACAGCCCCTCCATTTCTCCAGAGACACTGGGCATTTGTCCGGGTCATCCAGCTGAGAAGTGACAGACAGGGCGGAGGTCTATGGTGTCGGGAATGCACACAGGTGGGAGTCCCTGGGCACCTAATTGTGCATCTGGGGACTCATGGCAGACTTGGAGGAAGAACTACCCAGAGCGAGATGACAACTAGAGACACAATGTCTCTCCGGGTGGATGGTGTGGGTTAGAGGTGGCATGTCAGAATTCCGCCCACAAGTGGAATCCACCTACACTCCAACCCATGTCACCCTGACCACTGTCCCTAAGAGCAGTTCCTCATTATCCCAGTCTTGTCATTCGCAGCAGGGACTATCGGCCAACTTTTGAGCAGGCACAGAAATGATGAGAATTCAAAGGCTTTTAATACTAATGCTTGGCTACAATAAATGAACAGATGGACACAATTTCTAGTCAAATAAAAAACAGTCGAAGCCCCCAGCTGCATTTACAGTGTTTTCTACGGAGGTTTGGGAAGGATGCCCTCTAGAATCCAGTGCAGAGGGAAGGGTGTCTCTTCGTGATTGGCCTGGCATTCTTGAGTTAGCTAATGAAGAAAAGTCACAAACTCATGGCATTCTTCCCTCCCCCCAGCTACCAGGAAACTCAGACAGAAGTTATATGCTTGAATCAACAGTCATTCAAGAATAGAGTTTATCTTAAGGTTTTGTCTCCCTTCCCATTGAGGGCATGATGCTTACTTTGCATCTTTATATTTTACTCATCTTAATCTCTCTGCTTCTGTTATTATAATATTCCTCAATCCTTGTAGAAAATAAAACAGTACAAATTGCATTTGATGAATGTTTTAACCCATCCTGAAAAAGCACTTTTGATTCCAATGGAAAAAAAAATAGGAAAAGCATTTTAAAAAAATCTCTTTCATGAACATTATACCATTTTCCCCCCAAAGCCCTGTAGAACCCTGTGTCTTCTGAATCTTTCCTTCCCGTCATGGGGCTAAACATGTTTTACCGTGTTCTGATTCTCTGCAGCCTGCAGCTCCCTGGGCTCCTGTGAGGCTGGAGGTGGTGCTGCTGCGGTTCCGCTCCCGTGATGGAAGCGAGCCCTTGCTCTGTGGTGCATCTTGTTGAGGCAGCAAAGTCTCTAAAGGGCAGCTCAGTTTATTTGGAAAGTGACCCTGGAGAAATGCTATTTTTGCTTCCCGTCCCATTCTGATTAGCTTGTCAAATCCTTCCCACTCTCAGGAAGCCCTGGGTGCAGCCTGTAGGAGCCAGGAAGACAAGGGATGCTGTTGCTTTTTGTCCTCATATGCCCAAGGCCAACTATAGTCCCTGGTCCCCAGCAGATGATCTGTAAATGTTTGCTCAATGCATGTGTCAATTTGGGTGAATGATTTGATTTCTCTGTTTCTCTGAGCTTCAGTTTCAACAAAATGGTGAGATTAGCTTTTGGCTTCCTTCCAGCACCATCCAGGGGATGAAATGAGATGAAATGAGATTCAAGGACACGAAAATGCCTGCACTAGAAAGAAAAGGCGGGGGTGGGGGGGTGGGGGGGGGGCACTTGAGTGACTCAGTCAGTTAAGCGTCTGCCTTTGGCTCAGGGTCCTGGGATGGAGCCTGGGTCAGGCTCCCTGCTCAGCAGGGAGTTTGCTTCTCTGGCTCCCCCCTGCTCATGCTCTTTCTCAAATAAATAAATAAAATCTTCAAAGAAAGAAAGAAAGAAAGAAGAAAGAGCATGTGACAGTCTGTGTGACTCATCGTCAAGAAATAGCCACCAATGCCTAGGAAGTCCTCTCCACCTGCTGACTCACATCTCCACCGACCCAGGAGCAGCTTCTGTTTTGAGAATGTCCTTAAATATTTAGTCAGTGGAAATACAATTGTGTTGATCCAGAGAGAGTAGGGATGGAGAAATCCCAGATGGCCTTGCCTTGGCTCTGAAGCTCCTTCCAGCCTGCGTGTCTACACGGAGAACAGAATTTGAGGTCTGGAGGGCAGTAAGGAAAAGGCCAGATGCCCCACGGTCCTCCCGGCCGCTCAGCCTTGCTTCCCTGCATCGCACCCAGGGAGGATCTCCCTTGCCACCCTCCTCAGGGGGGAAACCAAACCATGGGGCCAGACCCCAGGTACTATGCCCGCCCACAGTTACGTTTCTTCAGGTAAGAAACCACTTATCGTCATTCTCTACCCGGCATGGTAGCAATTCTGGAAAACAGGTTGCACCACTGCCAACATCTGGGGAACATAGGTCACAGCGTGGTCCATAACTAGGGACAAGCACATTTTGGGTGAATGTCCAGAATTTCCCTTTGACAATGTTGGTGTTTTACAGAAGCAGAACCTGCAAACTAGAAATCCCATCCTGTTTATTGTTTTCTCGCCATGCTTTCCTTTCCTATCTGGACGCTGTTAAGCTGGTGTCTCACTGAAAGCCACGAAAACCTGGGAGGGTGGGTGACCAGTGCCTCAGCTACTTTACCCCCGTGCAGGTGTGACCAGCCGCAGACCCTTGCTGGGGTGAGCCACGGGTCCTGAAATAGCTGCTCCTCTCGTGGCTGGGGCCTGGGGCCCAGGCAGGTACAGAGAGTAAAAACAAAGAAGAGGGATCGAACAACCTTTGCCTTCCCTGGGCTGGAGTCATTAAGGGCCAGGAAAACAGGAAGGGGGTGAGGCCTCAGTCAGAGAAGGGAAATGCTGAGGAAACGTGGGGCAGGGCACTTGGAGCAGGAAAGAGTGTTTCAAGAGGCTGCTTCCAAGGAGACCCCTCCTGGCCCTGGAGAAACCAGCCTAGGAAAGCAGCAGGCTGGCCCGGAGGCCTGGCCTCTGAACACAGAAACGGAGGGCCCCACCCAGGATTGTTTTCCAGGCACAATTTACAGTCTCCATTGTCAGCCTTTCCTCTGGGTAATTAGGTACAAGACAGGAGCCAAGAAGGCTCATCCATCTTGTTATTGGATTTTACTTTCCCTGGCATGTCGCGCTCCCCCCTCCTGGGCAGCTGCTCTGTCCGCACGCGCTGAACAGCGTGGCTGGCCTGCTCCAAGACAGTCTCACCCGGAGCCGACATGGTCCCTGCTAAGAAGCTTTACTGTGACAGCACTGTGTGCACTGTGCCCTCTACAGCGGATGAGGAAAGACTGTCTATTTTTGTGACTTATTTCTGGACCAGGCTTCACTGTGGAATTTCAACCAGAGAGGAGGCTTTCTTTAGCCTGGGCTTCATGCCTTTTGAAAGTAGCTGGAGTACAAATGACTTCTCCTAGGAGAGAATAAATGAGTCAGAAAAGGAGTAAGACTGCATTTTAATCCATCTGGCAGATAGATGAATGGACAACAGGTCAAATGTATTTGATGTATTGATGTACATATTACAAGTTATGATGAAAAATCTCTGTTCTTATCTGAAAAGTGCATCTCTCAGAGTGGTTTCTTCTGTGTGTGTGGCACGTGAGTTGTGTGTGGTGTGTGTGTGTGACGTGTATGTGTGTGATGTGTGTGGCATATGTATGATACATGTGTGCTGTGTGTGATGTATGTGTGATGTGTACGCTGCGTGTGTGATACATGGGCTGTATGTGTGGTGTTTATGTGCATGTGCTGCGTGTGTGACCCAAATACAAACAGGGATTCCGTATTGTCTGGTCTGCACATGGAGTCACACTCCAAAGAACAAAGCCCCAAAATCAAAATGTGAAATGTTAGTGTCAGTTTTCACTCAAACATCTGGAAGAATGCCAAGGGGGATGAACCAGAAAAACACTTCTTAAAATCTTATTTGATCCCCTTATTCTTCCAGAATTCTGTAGCCTCTCACTTTACATGGCAAAGTTCTCCTTGCTTCCAGTCTTGAAACCTATCCTGGTTTAATACCTACAAGCTTCTCTATCAGCTTTAAGCACTCATGGAAAAGCTGCGTGTCCTCCTTATCCATTACCTGAATTCCTCATAACAAAAGTGGCTGAGGCTGATCCCAGAAGCGAGAGCCTCCCAGCCTCCCTCTGCCCTCCCACAGCCTGTGTGCATCTCAAACCTGCCTGGCCAACTCCTTGGGAGCAGGAGGGATGAGGCTGGCTGGGGGCAGCGCTCACAGTGCTCTTCCTCAGGCAGTGTGTCTGGGGAAAGGGCAGGGGTATAATTCAGAAATTGCACTCTTCACGCAAGTCCATGCTGCTGCTGCGGCACCACACAAGCCGAGCTCTGTGGGCCTCTGCAAAGACGAGCTGGCCGCCACGTGCAGCTGGGCCCTTTCCACCCACTGTCGAACCCTTCACACACAAGGAGCCTTCTCCCGGGAGCACGTCACCCCTCGGGGACCTTTCTCAGACCCTCAAAAGCTACACAACCTGAGTCCTTCTCACAAGTCTCAGAGGTGTGTGGAAACACACGCAAGAGGCTGCGCCGCCGAGTAAGTGTCCTGCCTGTGACACCTCAGCTGCCATGGGGGCAGGGGGGAGGTGGAAACAGACGAGGCCAGACAGAGCAGGTGAGCACGAAAGGTGGCTGCTTCCAGCTGGGGTGTCCTGGGCTGAGGCCAGAAGCCCCCACACCCTCCAGCCTGGTCTGTCACTAAGCAGGGACTCACATTTTGTTCAGATGACAGGGATTCGGACAGAGTGGGAAGCTCTTAAGCAACAAGCACCTGAGTGTGAGCACGGGAAGCCCGTGCAAACAGGCGACTTCGGGCACATCCTGGCTTCGGAGGGCACAGCCTGAGTCTCAGGTGGAGATACGGCACCAGCTCCATCCTGCCACCCCCCCCCCCAGGCATTTCCCCTAAAAAAACTGTCATATTTAAACCCATTTTGCCATCTCCCTGGCTCATCGTTGTTGTCCTTGGGGCCCTGCTGGGATCGCTGGAGCCGAACAGATAAACCACGTTCTGAGTGACCGCTCGGTTCCAAGACGTTCCGAGGCCGCGCGACATGGAATGCCTTTCTGCGGAGTCCACTCCCAACATAGAGAGAGCAGAGGGACACGCAGGACGTGAGTGGAAAACGGTGCTGGAAACAGTAAGGATGGACAGGAAGGAGCCTCCCTGGAGCTGAAATGGCTGCAGGTGTGTGGGCCCGGGAAGCGTTTAACTTAGGCCTCGGCAAGGGGGCGCATCGCTCTGCCAAAGGGAGGCCGTGCCTGCCAGGGGAATGAGGGAGGTCACACCCTGGTGTCCACCTTCAGGAGGAGGAGGCCTCGTGGACCAGCCCCTGCCCTCGCAGCTGGCGGAACCCCAAGCTCCCCCCCACACACAGAGCACCCTCTCCTGTCTTCCAAAGTACTCACCGCATTTGTAATTTGGACACGTCATGAAGGTGCGTGTCGAACGTGTCTTCCCAGCTGACAGCACAGCTCATATGGCACGGGCCATCGTGGTGTTTTGGCTCACCCCGTGCTCGCCACCATGGCTGGCATGTCCTGAGGTGCTCAGCAGCATCTGTCAACAGAAACATGAAACTGCCGACCTGCTGCCCGTCACCCTGCCCGCGAAGGCAAACAGTCCAGCAGGCCTGGCCCTGAGTTCTCCCGGCTGCCCTCCCCGCGGGGCGGGGGCGGGGGGCTGTCCTAGGACTCTGGTCTGTTCCTGCGACAGAAGAACCTGGGCCAGGCCAGGACTGATGACAGAGGAGCATCTGTGTGCCCAGCCTGGGGGGAGGGGGGGGCATGCTGCAGGACCCGTATCAGAGGAGGGGCCGGCTCTGTGAAATTCCCTCGGGATACCCTCATTTCCCGAGCTCTCACCCAGCTCCTCGGTGGCTCCCTACAGCTTGGAGAGGCTGAGTTAGAGCTGCAAAGGTCCCCAACGCTGCTCCCTTCAGCCTCGAGTCTCCAGAATATAGAGGACCGTGCCCTCTGCTGACCAGGCCTCACAGAGCCCAGGGAAATGGACCAGGAGAAGTCTGGAGCATTCTGTAGGAACAGGCCGGCAGGGCAAGGAGGAGGAGACAGGGGGCTGCCACCCTGGGCTCAGAACCCACTGGGGCTCAGGCAGGTCCTTCTGGGCAGTGGGGGAGGGGGCAGGGAGGCTGAAAAAGGGCTGCATGGGGAATCACACACACATCCTCTGTCCTTTCCCTTTGGAGTTGCCTCTGCACCTGTTTACAAGCTTCAAAGGAAAAGCCACACTGATCCCTCATGACCAAATAGCTGACCTTCTCCCAGCCAGTTTGACACCCAGTTATATATGGCAGTTTTCAAAAAGTGAATCCAGGCTTCAAGGATAAAGGCTGAAAACCCGGGTTGGACATTGGAAGTCACAAACCTGACAGCTGGTCCCAAGGGAGCCCCAGGGTCATGGTGAAGGCAGCATCTTCACCCGGAAACACACATACCCCCCTCCCCGGCCAACACTGTACAGGGCAACAGCGATACCCCACAGCCTCCAGACCAGCAGCGGGGGCGGGGGGGGGGGCGGCGGGGGAGCTGAAAGCCATGTCTATTAGACAGAGTCCCACAGGCAGCAGGACAGGTCCAACCTAAGAACAGGAGACCAGATCAGCAGGGATAGGTCAAGGATGGGGAGGCATGTCAGGGAGCATCTTCTCACCAGATCAAGTACGAGAGTCCAGTCTTTAGTTAACACGTATCTGTTGAGCACCTTCTGGGAGCAGGACTCCCTGCAAAATGCTGGGGGTGCATCAGCAGGCAAACAGGCACCACGTCAGCTCTCCACTGCATGGAGCTGGTGGCTGAGCCAGGGGCCCGATGCTGGGTCGAGTCATCACACAGCCAGATGCACACATGGGCATGCACATGTGCACATGGATGTGTGTACACACATGCAGACACATGCACACAAAGTGAAAAAGGTGAGAAGACCCACAACAGAGAGTACATCTCGTGTTGAGTGGTGGAGGGCTGGTGGTCAGGGAAGGTTTCCCAGAGGAAGAGGTGCTGCATTGTAATCCTCCGGACGAATGACCTTGGGTAGGGAACAGACAGTTCAGACAGTGGATCAGCACATGCAAACCCCTGAGGAGGATCAGGTCTGCACAACTGAGGGACTGAAAGAAAGGGCCCCGTGGCTGGAGGCATGAAGGAGGAGGAGGCTGCCAGGGAGGCCAGAGCCCTGGAGGCCATTCCTGGCATTGTGGGCTTTGGCCTGGAAGCAGATGTATTAAGACTGGGGGAAGGGACAGGGCACCTGGGTGGCTCAGCCAGTGAAGTGTCAGGCTCTCGATTTCAGCTCAGGTTGGGATCTCAGGGTCCTGAGGTGGAACTCTGCACCAGGAGCAGGGAGTCTGTTTGAGATCCTCCCCCTTCTCCCTGTGGCTCTCCTGGCTTGCGCACCCTTTCTCTCCCTCTGTCTCAAATAAATTAGTCTTAAAAAAGACTGGAGGAAGGGACAGAGCAGAGCTGCAACATCAAAGAGCAAGGTCCTGCCATGCCTGGGGAGAGCACCTGGCCCTGGATAAGGATGGAAATGGGCAGGTGGACTGGAGAAACCCCAGGGAGGTGACTGAGCCCCAGGGACAAGTTGGTATCCCAGAAATCAAGCCTGAAAGGCACTCTCAGGTCTTCTTCCCCGCAAAGGTATGAGTCACCACCTGTCTGCACACCAGATTCTCGGCAAGCTTCACAGGATGCTGATGCGGAACCACGATCCCTACCCGGAGGGTGCAGCCTGTGCATCCAGATTAATGCAGGTGATTCCAATAAGTAACAAGGCCTATGAGCACTGCCCTGGTGTGCCCTAGCGTCTCCTGGAGCCTGGGCCGGTGGCACCTGCGGGCTGTGTGTGCACTGGCAGCAGGTGGCAGGGGGGAACAGCCACGCCAGCAGGCCACAGGGACTACGGGGTCTGCAGGTCTACCCCAAGCATTCAGCAGGACGGGGTGTCAGCGGGCTCCTCCCTCTCACTGTCTGGCGCCTCACTGCTGGCAAAACAGTAAGAAGTGGAGGGAAAGGAAGCTTAACGCAGTCCATTCCAAAGTCCATCCTGGGGAAATGGTCTGGCGACTGATAAGCGGAGCAGTGCACATGCCCGGCCTCGGCTGGCGCTCACTCCCATTAGCAGCAGGTGGCTGGCAAGGTCGTCATGGTCTGTCCAGGGTGTGGAGGGCCACCTCCCCTCCAGGCAGCAGCTGCAGTGCTATCCTATGGCCCGTGCCCTGATGCTCACACGTTGGCTGCTCCGTTTTCTGCAGTCAGCCAATTCTGTCCACCTGGGGCATTTTCTAGGGAAAATGATCCACTGTGAGAAAGAGCACACATTCCTGAAATATCTGATACACAAATATTTTTCCTTTCTCCATCCCACTTGACCAGAACCCATGGGTAACTGTGATTTGTCCCCTTTTACTCTCCGGCAAAGTGGCCCATCCCAGCATACACCTCCCTTCCTGGTCCCCTTCCTCCTCTCCCTGGTTACCCCCTACTTGTAATTCCTTTCGTAACCCAATTCCAGGCCTTCCCGTCTCTCTGCATCTCTCGCTTCACTGTCGTGTGCACTCTCAAAGAGTTTTTTTCCATTTATTTTCAAGTGCTTTTGCAGCACTCAGTCTTTGCAAAGAAAGAGATACGAAATTTCACATCAGAACAAACTTGAGGTGGCCTTGCCCAGGGAGGAGAAAACAACTTCAGTGCTGGGAGTAAAGCAGGGTCACTTGTCCCTGGTCGCTGCCAGGGATATGAATCACACACTCTGGGTGGGGGCACTCCAGGACATTGCTAGAATGTGCTCACATGGTGGTAAGCCGTGTCAGCAGCTCCTCTCATCAGGACCCCAGCAGAATGCCCCCACCCCGCCATCAGCTCTGGCTCCCGGAGCCCCCAGGGACCTCGTGCTGGTTGGCCCCAATACCTGAGTGGATGGAGACCAGGCCACCGCCAGCCTTTCCAGTGGGCAACAGCCACTGGAAACTGCAGGAGAGCCGTGTGCTTGAAATGGATGGCTCAGGAAAAGGTGGACATTTGGGTGGCACGCTTATTTCCTGAAAACCAAGAAGTCTGTGTTTGATATATTTTAGAACAATGTCTGGAAACTGCACTTTACTTTTTCAAATGTACTTAAATGTCTAAACTCAACAGTGCAGAAGAAAATTTCACTCGAAAACTAAGGATGTCAGACAATGGGACCCGAGTGGAGTATTCACGTTGACGTGGCTGTGTTTTATCTCTGGACGTATGGAATGCTTTGAGAATCAGAAACCAGCATGCATCCAGGCACTAATGGTTCCTCGGTGTGTCAGGCCAGCACTGGGTAGATGTTGGGGATGGAGAAACAAAGATGACCAATGAAGCGCCTGCACTCATGGGGTTTATGCTCGAGTGGGAGATTCAGACAACAAAAAAGCAACATCTAACTAAAGAAGCAGCTAGGCTCCGGTGCTCATACCAAACATGGTTCTGTGGCTGTGGACGGTGTGCCTCCTTCAGCAGGGTGGCCAGGGAAGGAATGACTTCCCACCTGCCGTTAGGGAGAAGCCAGCTGCAAAGACCCAGGGCAGGGCCTCCTAGGTATGGAGTCTCATGAGCCTGGAGCCCGAGGAGGCTGGTATGTGCAAAAGACAGTAAAGGTCAGTATGGCCGCATGAAGCAGGGCCAGGGAGCACACAGGGAAGTGCCTGCAGAGAGCTGGGCAGAAGCCAGGTCACAGTACCTGTCAGAGATGCTGGTGACGTGTCGGTAAGCTGACAAGCCATGTCCAAGCTCCAAGCAGGCCATGGCAGGGTTTGATGATGTTGTAAAAAGCCCCCCCACCAGGAACTACAAGGAGGATAAGACACAAATCCAAAAAAAAAAAGACACAAATCCATGCTTTGATTATTCTTCCATGAAAATAAAACACTATTGAGAGTCAGCCCTCTTGGTCATGTCTGGAGCTATACAAAGAAAAAGGCCATGTTACAGGGCACAAGGCACTCATCACTGGTGGAGGGGACTCCCCTCGAGCCCAGGAACATGACACCATATGCATGTGAGTTGTATTCAGGGTCCCAGTAAAAGCTGTGGAAGCAGAGAGGAGCCAAGAGGAAGTATGGGGAAGTCAGAAGAGGCTGCTCAAGGAGATGCCATGTGAGTTGGGGCCCCTGGGCCAAGAGCACTCATTGTGACAAAAAGTTTGTGCAAAGGTACAGGGGCAGGCTGGAGCAGGTGAGGTTCAAGGGACACCTTGTAGGGCACAGGGTGAACTTGGTAAGGAAGCTTGAGGACAGATGCAGAAAGATCTTAGCACCAAACGGAGGGCTTTTTTCTTTTCCTGGAAGTGGCAGGAAAATCCTTGAGGTGTATGATCCTGGACATACCACAGTCAGACTGGCTTTGGATAACTAATTTGGGGTAGTGCGCCTTGGTTTGGTTCCCCCAAATATAGGTCAAGGACTGTGGACAAGTAGCTACTTTGAGACTTGCAGGCACACTGTGAAGAAGGTAGCCGGTGACCGGGCACCAGCAAGCCACCGCGGTATTAGGGGGCCAATGAACTTACTGCTTTAGAGAAACTCTAGAGACTGCAAATCATGTGCCTCGGAGTTATCCCAGCCCAAGGCCAGGTTGCAGGGTGCATGCTGACCAGCTTCCTCACACCCTGGGGAAGAGCTGCTCCGTGGATGAATCCCACATTTGCAGTGGGTGGCACATTTGAAGTTGTGGGTGGTACAACTTCTCTCAGCCCTGGGAAGAGCCGGCAGAGAGAGAAATGTCCATGTGGTGGTGGAAAGCCAGACAGATCCCACCAAGACTTGGGTAGAACACTCACTGCCAGGTGAACCTTAGTGAGGGCAGGCAGGAAGGCCGAGTATCCTAGCAAATGTCACTGAGCGAGGTCACATGTGATTTCTGCCACAGCTCCAGTCCTCTCAGTTTTGCTCTTTTGGAAATTTTATTTTAGAAAATGCTAATTGAGAAATGCAAGCATCAAACATCTGGCATCACTAGATATTCTGAGTCTTCCCAGCAAAGACAAACAAAATCACATCTTGACCTCTGGGGTGTGAATGTGCTGACATGCAGAAGACAGCTTAACCCTTCACCCAAGGAATCACCCCTGCAGGATGTCCTACCTCCACAAACAGAATTTTCCCAGGCCACGGCCTTTCTATGGCCAAAAAGAAGGGAAACAAGCAGTTGTTGGGTACATGGCACATTGAAGAGAGATTTTGTCTGGTCTGGTTTGGTTTTGTGTTTTGCATTCTTGTGTTTGTTTAATGCTGCAAATTACTTCAGCGATTCCATTATTCGGCAGACTTGCTTTTCTGCAGGACCTCACTAACACATTTAAGCCACCGCCTACCGCCTTGCATAACTCTTGGCAGCACCTAGCTGAAGTCCATTTTCATCTGAGCAGAGAACTCCGAGGGCAGACTCTCCCCACGCTGCTGTGAAAGCCACTCCAGCTGGACAAGTGGTTTTCCTGTGGAGTGACAGACTAAACCACACATCTGTGGTGTGACGAAACTGATAAGCTCTTTATTGCAAAAGAACCTGAGATCTTTGAGTCTCTAAACCACAAGAAGGGCCCTTAAGATTCAGTAGTCAGAGACGAACGTAATGAGGACATTGACTATCCCAACAATGACCTCAGACAGCCAAAGGTAACAAATCCCCATCCTAGTCAGTTTGAGCTGCAAGTCATGTAGACTGAGGGGATTATAAACAACAGAAATAAATTCCTCACGGTTCCGAATCCTGGAAGTGCAAAATCCAGGTTCCAGCAGATTTGTTTGGTGTCAAACATCCCTATTACTAGTTTGTTGACCGCCATTCTTCTCACTGTGCCCCACATAATGGGAAGGGCGAGGGAGCTCTCTGGGGTCTCTCTTATGAGGGCACTAATCCCATTCATGAGGCTCCACTCTCACAATCTCAGCACCTTCCAGAATCCGCCTATCTGATGTCATCTTCTTAGAGGAATATGTTTTGATATATGAATTTGGAGGGGTGGGGGGATGCCAACACCCCATGGGGTGTTATGGACTGAATGCTGGCACCCCCCACCCCATGTCAGTTGCAAAATGACGTGTCTACACGATGCCAGAAGGGGCAGAGAAAACCAAAGCTGGTGATGTGCTCCAGTTTGGTCTTCCCAGAAGCAGACTCAAGACAAGGATGTGCATTTGAGTAGATTATCTGATCCCAGGATATGGGAGTGGAGGAGAGGGAAAGTGAGACCAGGAAGAGAAGGGGCTTACAAAGGGTATGCTTGCAAGCAGGTCAGGCTGTGGTCCCCTCCTGGAACGGACCCAGAGTAGACAGGCACTTCTGAGTTACCCTACCCCCCAGGGAGCAAGGGAGTTGGTGTATTTCTACATCCACCCCCATGAGTCACTGATTGAAGTCTCTTCCTCAGGGTTGGAAGCATTCATTCTCCAGCACTTTTGTCCTGCACACCAGCAGACTTCCACAGACTAAATGAGGTGAAGGCAGAGAAACCACAACACCGGTAGCTGAAAGCCGGCCTGTGTGCCCTGACCTGGTGAGGGTGGGAGCATCCAGACAGGCACCAACCCCATTTACTGAATGGTATGTGGAATGTCCTAGTTCCTACCCTCAGGCTTCTTTCAATACTTATTGTGTGCTCCACATTCTTCCTCTGTCCGGAGGCGCAGGACTACTCATGATGATGGCACTCATCCTCTCCCTTTGCATTTCCAGACTGACTACCCCCACAGAGACATCTCTCAGTGACAAGGGGCCGGAGGTGCAGCTGAGCCCCATGATGGTGACAAGGCCTCAGTTGGTCACTCTCAGATTCTCCATCTCCCTCACTCTGGTTTCCTGGGGCTATAGGCCTTTTCTCTCCACCTCTCCCTAGTCCAGTTGGCCTGCCACAGAACAACTTCTCTTGTTGGCTCCTGAGCCAACATCCTTCCCACTCCACCCCCCAGGGGGTCCCCTCAAATCATTTGTTCTCAGCACTGTCTGTTTTCTAAAATTGTTCTCAAAAGAAAGAATCTGATTGCTCATTTTTGTTCAACTACTCACTCCTGGTCTGATGAACATAGCTAGGATAGGGTTACTGGCACAAGCCTGGCCATGAGGGCATGGGCAAAGGGAAGCTCCCTGGGACAGTTGAGGGTGGAAAGATGATGCCTGACACAACTAATATGCCTCCACTGGCAATGGCTATTCTAAAGAAAAAGATGTCATGATCTGTATTTTAACAATTTACACTCTCTTGTGACCACCCTTCCATGTCACTGAAAGTATACCTATATTATCTTTTGTAGGGACCACAGTCTGCTATCCTGTAATGGGAGGTACCTCAGTGGATTTACTGACTCCCCTAGTGCTAAACACTTAGATCATTTTTGATTATTCCCTGTAATAAACCACTCTTTAAAAAAAAAAAGATTTTATTTATTTACTCATGAGAGACACAGAAAGAGAGAGAGAAAGAGAGAGAGAGAGAGAGAGAGAGACATAGGCAGAGGGAGAAGCAGGCTCCATGCAGGGAGCCTGATGTGGGACTCAATCCCGAGACTCCAGGATCACGCCTTGAGCTGAAGGCAGGCGCTAAACCGCTGAGCCACCCAGGGATCCCCAATAAACCACTCCTGATGAACTTTCCTGTACACAAATATTTTATTATTTTCTTAGAATGAATTCCCTGGGACATTCTAGATCCAGTACCTAGAGCCACTCTTCTATTTCATCTTTACATTAACACCAGGAAACAGGGATTAGCACCCTGATTTTACAGATGAGGAAACTGAGGCAACACTCAAGTGGACACAGCTCTTATGGTCTCTCACCTGAGGAGTGAGAGAGCCAGGACTCAAACCCAAGTCTGAACCAGAGAAGCATCATGGACATAAAAATGAGCCATGGATGGATAAGCTACAGATTGAGTTCTGACTCAGTCTAAGGGGAAATGCATCAGAAGTTGAGAAAACATCAGCCTTCAAACTTACATGCAAAGGCCTTTCCTACTTCTTGCACCAATGAATGATCTCACATGGAGAATTTTTCTCCATACTAGAAAGTGGCTGCACAATCCAAAATGGAATGAAGTTTGAAGGTGATATAGTCTGGAAAAGGCATTTTCCCTGAGCTGTCATTTCATGTTGCATTTATAACCTTTTGGATTGGCCAACACAAATCATAAGTGGATCATGTCATTATTCCCATTTCACAAGAAGGGAAAAAGGCACTAGAACCAAAGTTCAGTGACCCACTGAGGGACATGGGGAGACATTATAGGAGATCCAAGAAGAGGTAAAAAGGATGGGATGCCCACCTTCTTCTTGGTCTTGTGTTCCATGTCACTGGGAGGTGGGTTGGTCAAAGCTGGGGCTGCTTGAGGCCTGATCATCTGGCATGAGAGAGAATAAGACAGGGGCCTTGGTGGTTGGAGAATCCCAGAGAGGATACAGTCACCCCTGTGATGACAGTCAACACCAAGACCAGACAGTAACAGAGAAGAGGGTGGGGTGATATAATCACTGAAAAGAAGAGGACAATGAGCCTTGCCATCAAAATAACTTGTCCATACCCATCTTGGGTAGAGGGCAGAAAGGTAGAGGGAGAAGGGGAGGGCCAAGCTGTCCTAAAATAGCGAAGATAGTCTTGGCTTGCGGACCAAGGAAGAAAAACAGGAGAGAACTCTGTTTCTTTGGGATGTTGCCCGACCTGGCCAGCCCTGCCAGGAAAACTGATACTCCAGAATACACATAAGCATAAGATCTGCAACTCTTCATCAGAAAATCCTAGTCAGGGCCTCAACTCTGCAGACAGTTCCCCCAAAAAGACCTGGGGTGTGACCCACAAAGATCATGAAGCAGATGCAACAATTTTCTGGAAGACCAATGTTATTATTCAAAAAAAAAAAAAAAAAACAAAGATACCTATATTAGTTTTCTAGTGCTGCCATAACAGAATACCACAGGCTGGGGAGTATAAACAACAGAAATTTATTTTTTCATAGTTCAAAGGCTGAAAGTCTGAGATCAGGTGTTAGCAGGTTTGGCTTACCCCAAGATCTCTCTCCTTAGCTTGCAGATGGCCACTCTCTTCATATGACTGTTCCTCTCTGCATGCACATCCTGCGCCCAAATGTTCTCTTCTTATAAGGACACCAGTCAGATTGGAATGGGGCCCTTCCACATGGCCTCATTCACTTTAATTACCTCCTCAAAGTCCGTCTCCAAATACAGTCACATTGTGAGTCACATTGTTAGGACCTCAACATATGAATTGGGGGGAACACAACTCAGCCCATCACAGCATCCAAACTGAAAATAAAGAAGTAAAATCATCAATATTCACAGATAACATGATCTGATATATAGAAAGCCCAGAAGAACCCACAAGAAGGACTACAGGATCAATAAACACTCTCAGCAAAATTATAGGATTCAAGATCAACATAAGAAATCAGTTGTATTTCCATACAATATCAATAAACAACCAGAAAATTACATTAAGAAAACAATTTTATTTACCACAGCATCAAAAAGAATAAAATACTTGGGGATAAATTTTACCAAAGAGGTACAAAATTTGTACACTGAAAACTACAGAATTGCTGAAAGAAATTAAAATAGACCTAAATAAATGAAAAGATAACCCATGTTTATGTATTAGAAGACTTAATATCTTAAGATGGCAATATTCTGCAAAGCTATTTATACACCTACTAATTTGTGCACTTTTCTGGATGCACATTACATTTAAATAACAAGAGTAAAAGCAAAAAAGGAAGAATCCTCAATGGTTTCCCATCACACCTAAAAGGGTAAAAAATTCAGGAGGCCAACATCTACAAGGCCCCATGATGAGCCTCTGGCTCTCTAGCTTGCTCCCACCTTACAAATCCTGATGACAAAACAAGATGGATCGGAAGACTAATACACACAAAAATGGACCAAATTTTCTTTTGTCCACACAGGATGGTTCTAGAACCAATGTTAGATCTGGCCAAGCTTCAGCTCAGGATCAATCAGTGCCTGCACCTGAGAGCTGTCCATGGGATCTTCTCTGTGTGGTGCCCTGTGTTCCTATCGCTACTTGGGTCTGAGCAGAGCCTCAGGACCTCCTGTCAGGGACACGAAGAAGGACACCATCCAGTTCTAATTACACCAGAGACAAATGCTCTTAGCCTAACTGGCTTCTTGCTGCCTGGCCTGGCTGCCTCAACTTCCCAGACCTAGGCACATAGTCACCCCTGAGGGTGCCAGCTGATGGAGTGTCTATGCAAAATTCTGTGACACTGGCTGGGCAAAGTGGGTGATGCTGACAAGGTAATTCCTGGCTGGGGAGGTTGCCATCGTATCTGCAGAAAGACAGATGGTTTCAAATTCCTGCCAGGCATGATTGAAATCTTGAGAGATGGGAAGCCTGGGTGGCTTAGTGGTTAAGCATCTACCTTCAGCCCAGGGTGTGATCCTGGAGTCCCGGGATCGAGTCCCACAACAGGCTCCCTGCATGGAGCCTGCTTCTCCCTCTGCCTGTGTCTCTGCCTCTCTGTGTGTGTGTATCTCATAAACAAATAAAATCTTCTAAAAAAAATCTCGAGAGATGCTAATATCTCAGGGGGGAAGTAAGGGGATGCTGAAATGTACGCCTCAGATGCCTTCAGGAATTAAGGGCGCACCCTTAGCTCCAGAGCCCTCAGCTTCATGGTCGGCTCCCTGGGGATTTCCTCAGCTGCAGAGAGTCACCTCACCCTGTTGCATCCCCCTTCCTTGAGGGTGACACCCAAAGACTGATTAATGTGGGGACCCAAGGTCCAGGGATGTTTGTCCCTTGTAGGACAACTCTGAAGGTCATCCCAGCCTCAGAGCTCCCCACAGGTATGCTGGGGTCTCTGGCCAGATGGCGTCAAAGGACTGCTTCTCTTCAGCCCACTCTGTGTCCTTCCTGCCCCTTCTTGGGTGGGGGGGATGGAATCAGGAGCATGCCGAAGGTGCAGCCTGCATGCTATTTCCACTCCAGGTCTGCTCGCTTCTTATCTGTCCATGTGTCACCCACTCCCTCAGTCTGCTTTCTGGTCGGGGTGCTGATGGAGCAAGGTTCAGTGACACTTCCAGCACACACGCCTTTATTGCAGGGCAGGCTCCCAGAGCGCAATGAGCAAACAGCAGGCCCTCTCTAAGCTTGTCTCCTCAACTCTGAAAGTAAAGAGGTGGCCTCCACGGCCTCCATATGGCCACCAGCCACAGATGTCATTTTTAAATTTGAAAACAGAATGCCAAGTAGCAAGCACTTTCGCACATGCAAAGCCTACACTTCCAAAGTCCCATGACTCGTCACTATGCTAGCCACACCATCTGGCCATTGCACTCGAATTGTATGATAACTGAGAGATGTGCAGGCCTGGTGAGGTGAGTGAGGTAAGGGGGGTTCAGGGAGGACTGGGGTTCCTCAAAGCCTGCAGCGGTGTCGGTTTCCCTATGTCCAGCAGCACTGAAGATGAAGGACTAGAAGAGGGGACAGAATGAGTGAGTCCCCTCTGTGCCCCAGGCTGGAAGCTCTTCTTTCCTTAGCAATCTAACATCAGCCACAGGTTCTGCATTTGTGTTTCTCCCAGCCAGAGTACAGGGGAACAGCCAGCTCTGGCTGGTGCTGAAACGCGCAGGAGCATTGGCCGGCAAAGGCTGTCCTCTTTCTCTCCCTCCTGCTCAGGGAGAAACAAAGGCAGGATCCAGCAACTTATTGCCATCTCTTGGGGTTGCAGTGCTGGACACACAAGGCAGGAGAGCCCTGAGCAAGCACTGCCTTCCATGATCATTACCAGATCACAGCCCTTTGAACTCAGATTTGCAGGCCCCATCTCTTGCAGGGAAGATACCTGTCACCTATAGTGACTGTCTGTGGGCACTGCTATACCTGTAGGTGTGCATAGGGTCATAAGGAGGTAGTGGTGGACCTTTCCTGGAACCAGGTGGCAAGATACAACTTACAATTCCTGGCTCTTTGGCTTGAAACAAGTCCTGATCCTTGAGCCTCCATTTTCTTGCCTGGACATGGGGCTCAAAAACCCATTTCTGAGGGACAAATGTGAGAATCAGTTGAAATAACTCAGGTGAGAGGTCCTAATGCCCCCCAGCAAGTGCTGGCTGACTAAGAATCCTGTTTGAAATGTAGGAGGGATTTAGCTATGCTGATGGGTACATTTCCCTGGTCAGGAGAAGGCAGGGAGCTTAACCTAGCTGTAAGTACCATGAGCCTGGGTGGCTGGACACAGAGGACTCCAGGGGGCTGCATGGCAGCCAACAAGAGGGCTCTAGGAGTCCTAGTTAAATGGCTGAGAAGTTCATGGACAGAAATGTTGATCTGGTAGCTCAAGTGTATTCTTGCTCAGACCCATCTACCTGTTCACAATGAACCCTCTGACAGTCTGAGATGTTCTGTTTCCTGAAAACACTGGCCTGTCTCATGTCATTGAACATGCTGTATGGCCTGCCTGGAATGTGTTCCTTCTCCATCCTGCTGACCCAGACTCCATCAAGTCTTCCAGGAAGGCCGTTATAGCACCATCACCACTGTGGGCATGGAATTACATCTGTGCTTTGATCTGAGGTGGAGTGGATATTGGTCATGAGCCCAGCCCTCCCTGAGAGAAATGTTCATCTACAAGGAGCATGCCTCTTGGCACAGAGCAAGGGCTCCATGATGGCTATTGGGCTCAGATTTATCACTGCATACACCAGAAGTTGTCTTCTCTAGAGTGACCCTTCCCACAGCCGAGAGAAGGAGAGGGCATGGGCAAATGACCCCAAGGAAGAAGAGAGGACTCCTGTGAGCTGTGGACTCACAAGTGTCCACATGGCCAGAACCCTCTTGGAGGTGACCAGGCCTGAGCCCATTGAAAGCACAGCGATAGGAATGGTAATGAGCCAAGAACAGGGAATGTGCTTTGTTTTTTGAATGTTATTCTTTTTTTCTAGATAAAACTGCATGTGGGCTGCTCTCAAGATGCTGTCCCCAGAGTTTCCGTCCTGGATATTGGCAACTGCCTGTACAAACCTTTCCAAGGGAATAGCCAGGTCACAAGGAGGGTCGGAAGAAAGTACTGGACTATGGAAGCTGTAGGGTAGACCATGCGTGGGACTGGGGAGTGGCCTTCTCCCTGCCAGCATCCCTCCTCTGTCCCTCTGTCCAAGTCCTGGACCACACACAGCGCTGGAGCTCCTGGCACTGCCTCAGCTGGGGGTTGGAGGACTGTCCTGCTGAGAGCCACCCAGAAGGCCAGCATACCCACCCCAGGAGACCCAGACCAGGCCCTGCCCAGGAACCCCAACAGCTCCATGACACCCATCAGACACGGACGGGACCAGGGCAACCCTTTTCCCTTTTCTGGACAAGGGATGCCTTAGTTTGCAGAGTCCATCGTGCGGGTGACTAAGGACAGCCTCCTTGTTCCCAGAGAAGGACAGATGCAGCTCTTTCCCAGACCACAGCAGCCCACATGAGCTGTCACCCACATGTTTGTTATAGGGAAAAAGAAAAGAGGGAAAAAATAAGATTCTACTTGCATTCAGTCACCCAGGGCCCAGCTCAGGAGGTTGGTTAAAATCCTCCCACATCTCTGAGGCTGGGCCCAGCAAGGTGGGCACGTGCCCTCCCCTCCTGCATCTCGAGGTCACTCCTATTCCGGGAGGTGAGACCCCCTCCCAAGAAAGAACCATCAGGGAGCCAGTCTTCCTATGCCTTTCGGGCCAAACAGATGAATGGGTATTTGTGGAAGGCCTGATTTTTTTTCTCCCAAAGACTTTCTTGGCTAAGTCCTGATGCTTTCTTGAACTTTCTATTTTATTTCCCCCGGTCCTCTGTGGCTTAGCAGGTTTTCTTTTCTGTTCTTATAACCACCTTCGTTTCATGCCCAGATCGCCAGCAGCCACTGTGGTTTTCAGGACATTGATGAGCCCATCTATAGAGTGCCCCCAGGGTGCTGAGGGCTCCTACGGGAGCTCTGGTTAAGTAGCCCATCCCCGGTTGTTCCGGTGAGTTACAAAGTCACTAAGGAGGGGGTCTGCCCTTTGAGCTCTGTCTGGCCATTTCTGTCTGAAATGCATGCTTCTTCACCCCAGCAGGCCTCCACGAGACTCTGAGGGCTTCTGGAATTTTGAGCGACATTGCCCCATGACTTTCCTGGCTACTATCACTTCACCTCCTCAGAGGGGCTTTCAGAGCTGCCCTGGATCACAGCCAGGAAAGCAAGAATTACATTTTACCTTGCCCAGGGGAGAGTCTAAGGAGCAGCCAGGCTCCTTGCCTGAAACCCACAGTAAGGTGGGCCTGGACTGCCTCTTCTGGCCAGAGGCTCTCACCTCCAGAGTGAGAGAAGGCTCAGGGCTCTCCCTACGGCCCGGCAGGTCCCAGGTGAGCACAGGGAGTGCCTGGCTCACATGCGGTCTGCACATGACGATGTGGGTCACCAAGTGCCAGAAGAGACTTTCCTGAGCGCCTGCAGGCTCAGAATGAAGACCTCATGTAGCTTCACACTCCAGGGAGAGACAGGCAAATGCCCAGATGACTGCACCTGCTGACGGAGCACCACATTCCTCCTGGGCCTCATCCCATTGTCTTCCCTCCACATCTGTCTCTGTGGACAAATTTGTCCTTTTCTACAATGAACCTCTTGGGATTCGCCTCCCCCCTAATGATCTCATTATGACTTGACTGCCTCTGTTAAGACCTTAGAGCACCTGAGGTCACATTCTGAGGTACCTGGGTAAGGACCCTGGCATGTGTCCTGCTGTGGGTTACAGTTTAGTCCCTGCACCAGGGACAGAACTGAAGCCCCCAGGCTAAGGGGTCAGGGACAGAACTTGCTGTGAGGGAGATGGCAGCCACCACCAAATGAGCCCAGGAGGCTACAGAACAGCTGCTACGCTGCATGGGCTCCGCCGGGGTTGCACTGACATGAGGCCCCAGGAGCACATATGCATTTGGGGGTTGGTCCAGGGGACAGGGGAAGAAGGAAAGCTAGTGCAGGGCACAGTGTGAGGCAGCAGCCACCAGGGGCAAGTGGGCCCAGCCTCGCCAGGACCTTGGAAGGAGGGAGGTAGAAAGCATCTCAGGATTGATGTGTGGGCATCTCAGCCACTGTTTCCTTCCCTCTGGTCAAGCGTCCCTGGCCCTGTGCAGGCGGAGCAGGTGCAGTGCAGCCTGGAAGCCTCTGGCAAAGGGCAGCGAGCTGTGCCCAGGAGATGGGGTAGGACAGAACCACTGCCCCCAGCTGCTCATCATCCCTTTCCTCCCCCGAAGCCAGACACACAAACCACTAACCTCCCAGCTTCCTTCAGGGTCCACTGCACACACGTCCATCTGCACACTGTCTGCCAAGTGCATGGGGTGAAGGGAGGAGTGATCGTGTGCTGTTCCTACACATGTGTTTGTGTGTGTGGTGTCCATGGTATATGTTTGTGTGTCATGTCTCTGTGTGGTGTGTGTGTGGAGGGGGAGTATGCAGTGTATGATAAGAGTGTGTGTTTATGTGGTATGTGTATTTGTGGGATGGAATATGCTCTGTGTGATGTGTGTGCAGTACGTTTGTGTGCTGTGTCTGTGGGGGGAGAATGTGGTGTATGGGCTGTGAGTGTGTGTATTTGAGTGTGTGTGATGTCTCTGTGTATGGATGTGGGTGTGAGCCACATGGGGCACTGTGTGGTGTGTGTGCTGGACATGCATGTCTGAGGCTGCGTGTAGAGGGATGTTCACAGCAAGCAGAGGGGATAGAGTTTCCCTGGGGCGGCAGAGATCAGAGGGTGCAGCCAGACCCCAGAGAAGGTGAGGGAACAAAAGAAAGTTTTAAAAAGCAATAGCATCAGGACTCGTGGGTGGCTCAGCAGTTGAGCGTCTGCCTTCGGCTCAGGGCATGATCCCGGGGTCCTGGGATCCAGTCCCACAGTGGGCTCCCTGCATGGAGCCTGCTTCTCCCTCTCCCTGTGTCTCTGCCTGCCTCTCTCTCTCTCTCTCTCTTTCTGTCTCTCATGAATAAATAAATAAAATCCTTAAAACAAAATAAAAAGCAACAACATCTGGAGGACAAGGTGGCAGTGGAGCTGCCGTTCCCCGTGGGCACAGAGGCAGGCAGGCAGGAGGGCCACTGGCACAGCAGGTCTGCCTCTGGGCAGCGGAGGAAGGGCCCCAGGCCTGGTTCTGCTGCATGGAGTGTGCCAGGGGGCAGCCCAGGGAGGTGCCCAGGCTCGGGGATGATGGGTCCCCAAGCCCGCAGAGAAGATCGAGGGTAGGCCCTGGAGGTTCCAGGAGGTGGTGTGACTTCATGCCCTCATCTTACACGACCACAAGTGACAAGGACTCCAGCTGCATCCAGCAGGTCTCTCCTGTGTTCTCAGGGTGAGGGGACAGCCACAGGAAAAGACAACTGTGTCTCCCCAGTTAGAAGTCTCCTGGAGGGTCAAGATGGTGAGAACCCAAGGGAACAATTGTGTGGAAGACAAATGTCACTTGTCCCCCACCTTTTGGTTGCGTTGTCGTGCCTCTGGGGAGCCGTGAGGCCTCCAGCTACCACCGTGCTCTGAGCATTCCCCATGGAGGAAGGCAGTCCAGCAGGGAGATTTACAACCTGCTGGGGCTGTGGTGAGGGGTTGGGGGGAGTGGTAAGTGGCTGCCTGAAACAGCCTCAAGCTGTTGTCTCTGGCTGCAGGCACAGGTCTCCGAGGGATTTCACTAACACCCGGTTGGGGTGAGGCCACATGGTCGTTTGGGGCCACAAGTCTCTCTTTGGCCTTCACAAGCACATAGGACAGCAGATTTTGCAGATACTTCATGGGGAAGGGGAATTTTCTTGGCTAGGTCTAAATAAATAAAGCAGCAGGCATAGAGACTAAAGCCAAGACTTTCAAAAGACAAGGAGCCAAAATATTTATTTTAAAAAAAGAGCAGATTTTAAATCTTTCTGCTATTAATACTTTCATTTTTTCTTTTTGACTTAGGAAATAGTCAAGTGATTAAAATGACTTGAACAAAGTGAATGTCATGAGCTGAGGAGGAAGAAGGAAAACAGAAGCGGAAAACGGACAAAGGAAGAGGTTTGGAGATGAGTGTTTGGTACGCGGTCGATTGTGTGTGTGTGTTCCTCTTTTTTCATTCTGTTTCTCCCCTTTCTATCACCCTCATCTGAAATACATAGCAAAGAAAAATTTAAGCTTCAAGAGGAAAACCATTTCCAAACAGTGAGGTTTAGCAAACACTGGCCTCATATCCGTATTCCCCTTCTAAAATAAATCTACACTTGGTTCCTCATGCTCGCCTCAACGCCAAACCAAAGGTCAACTCTTGTTTTGGCCATTGTGCATAAGCACCACCTCCCCAAATGATTAGAAACTCCTGTTGACAGATGAGATAGGAGATCTGTGGTCAGTGGCACTGCTCTGCAAACGCTGGCCACTCCTGCCCCCAGGTTCAGGAAAGGACGGTCCTTCTTGGGGCCCTGGTAGGTGGCTCCATGGGGCTGGCTCTGGGCAGTTACTCAGGATGGAAATGGCACCTGCCACTTTTGGACTAGAACATTTAAGTGCCAGAGCATTTAATCATCCTCAGAACTCGCCTCTCTGCTGTGGTGACCAGCAGTGTTCCAGGCCAGAGAAATCAATTTTTCCTGTTCACTAAGAGTGAATTGCTATAGTACAGCCAAGCTTATCCTGATTGATACAAGATTTGTTCATTTTTGAGCTGCCTAATAGCAAAAATATAATAAGTGGATGGACAGATGGAGCTGGTAGATATGGTTCTTTGTCTATAAATCTCAACCACGAATTTGCAATTCCTCCAGAATACAAAATCCTACAAGGCAGGAACTGCGAATGTTGTTAAAATGAGAGACCCATTAGAAACCAAAAAAAGAAAAAGAAACTGATGTTGACTTCTGGTTTAATATACGTGGAGCACTCTATACAAGACTTGCCCATACACCTCAGAGAGAAAGTTCTTTAGCCTGGTGGCAAATCTGTACTGGACAAGGTGTCAAGTTATCCAGTTCCAACCAAGTGTCATCAATAACTATTGTTGATTTTACAGTTTCAACAAAAACACAAAGCAAATGTGCTTTCATCTTTAAACAAAACAATGCATAATAGTTGAAAGAGTATTCGGTTAGGGTTAGAGAGAAGTCGGAGTAATTCCTGTTTCCATTCAATTCTGGCTCTAGGATCTTGGAAAAAATCACATAACTTCTCTACACCTCATTTTTCTCAACTCTGGGTTGGAAATACCACTTGACCTGTCTCCACCACAAGGCTGGTGAGTTTGAGGTTGCTTTAAATGACTTGGTTTAAGCCCCTCGGCACACTGCAATGTGTTTCAAGTACTCTGCTGTTTGTGCCTGGTGCCAAGAGGTGCTTCCTAACTAACTGCTACCATTGGTGTTGTTGTTGTTCTACCGTTAGTACCCTTGCAAACAGCACCCTGTTAACTATGCCAAGCTCATGCCCAGAACATACATAATGTGCCCCTTGTTAATCAAGCTCCGACAGTGTCCTGAAGGCAGGAGGACATTCAACAGGTGGTCTGTGGTCTCCGACAGAGGTGCCTTGAGACTTTCTGGTTGTTGAGATCCACTCGTCCATGATGCCATGAGAAAGGGAGTTCTCTGCTGCATGGAGAGGTTTTCCTAGCTACTGGACTCCTGAAAAGGGCCAAACCTGGCCAAAAGAAGGTATGGACAAAATGTGTCTCGGTGACCCTCTGCTAGCCCTCACACACCCACTCTGTCCTGTGTCCCTAAGTCGGTCCTCCTCAGGGCATCCCAAACCAGAAATGCATTTAATGTGTGACCAATAGAGACATTTCTGTTCTAGACTCAATGCCTGAGATGTATTTGAGGGCAAGTGCTTTCTTTTTTTATCAGCTACTAGGAAATGTTGACTGAACAACTGAAACAACCAAAGGCTACAAAATCTGCTCCATCATTTCAAGACTTGACAAACCTGCATGTGGAAATATCACAGAAGGGAGGCCAAGGCTCAGTACATAATCCAGCACATTCAGGTGTAAGAAGAGGGTTTGCTGTTTTACCTACCTGAATTGTATATGGTTTTATTATCGGTACAGTGTGATATTTTGACATCTTAAAAAAACCTTTCTAGCTGTGGAGAGACTACCCTCTCCCTCTCAGGGGCTAGCCAATTCTTAGAGATTGCAAAGGGGCCGGCAAGCATAGCTTTGATATGCAAACGAAGCAATCCAGGCCCTACCTCCTCTTGCTGGCCTACCCAGTCCAGGAGGCAAAATTCCTGTTTTTATCATCCCAGAACCAACTGGAGACTGCCCCATATTGGAGCCACAGATATTCAAACTTGCCAATCCTGTCCTGCTTATTGGGTCCTGTCTTGTCTTTCCCACAGGAAACTCTGGCCAAAACCCTCCCCTCACTCCTGTCTTCTGCTCACTTCCCACTTCCCAAAACCCAGTGCTCCCCCACTGTGATCATGCAGGGCATGTGGTGACCTCTCTCTATGACCTGTGAATATAATCAACTTTGGATGTTTTTGGTGTGTATGCCTCTCCTGTGCCTCCTTCCTGTGGCCACACCTAACATATCATAGAAAAGGAGACAAAACATGACCTTTCTAAGCATGAAAATCATTGAGAAGGAGCATACCCTGTGCTGCCAGTATGTCTTAGGACGGCAGTGAGGAGTCAAGTCCCCAAAACCTTGAACATGATGCACTTGTTCCATCTCAGCTATTTTAATTCTAGGACTTTATTCTAAGAAAATAATGACTTAAATGCAAATCAGATTTTTATCACTGTTTTATTTAGAGTTTTGAAAATTTTGAAACCACCACATAATCAGCAACAGGAGATAGACTGAATACATTTTGGGGGGGGGCTGTGTACAATTGGATTCCAGGGCAGCCATTAAAATCTGCATTCAGGAGCAATCTTTCTGTCTGCCAGGAGAAAAATATTCACCGTATGACAAGATGTTGTGAGGCTGAGGCTGAACAACAGTATATGCTGCATGGCTTTAACTTGACTTCATTTTTTAAGTCTGTGTATGCACACCGGGGAAAACACTTCAGTGATGCTAATACCAACTTTCTCTGAGGGCAGTTACACGAGATTTTAATTTCATTTCTTGGTACTTTTTTTTTATATTTTCAACCATGAATATCTGTTCTCCCAGGAAGCAGAATAACATGTAGCTTTTTGGTTTCTCTGTGTGTTTTTGAAATCTATGGAATAAGAACCTGGAGTGATAAAAATAGTTATGTCCTTCATATTTATGTTCTTTGTGTTTAATACTATCAATATGTAGTAACTCTCTTCAAGGATGTAGGTTTTCAAAATGTCACTGGATTTATTATCTCACTACTCAGGGTCCATTTCTGTGAGTGTGAAGGCTCTGCAATGATTAGACCGCTGTGAATATTTAATAAGAGCTCAGGTAAGACTTAGCAAAAGAGAAATCATTCCACAAGAGAAGAAGCAAAATTAAGGAGTGGCTGGATTCTTCTCTTTATTAGAAATTGATTATTGATGGAGTTTGGAATTGGATGGTTTTGTGGTAGGAAGAGAAAAGATTTCAAAATAAGCTTTGGAATGGTCATGCTTAGGATACAGCTGGATGGAAAAACCGTTTTGTGATTGTTAAAATTGCTCAATAGGCTGAGTGTTGCAGGCTCTAGGCCACAAGACCTTGTCTATGCACCTGTAGCCAGGATGTGCCTTTGGCCCCTGTGCAGCAAGAATTAACTTCTAACTTCTAAATTCAGCCCACGCTTGTTCACCTGACCTTCACCCCTACCAACACCCACTCATTCAAGGTCTGCACCATGTGTGCTCAAGGGTATTAATATATGTTCAGACAAAAAGCAAAACCTGTGGGATAAACTGTGTTTTATCCAACACTGGGCTTTGTGCAAAGCAGCCTACACCATCAGCACATCTGGGACCAGCACTGGGCCCCAGCTTTTGGGTGATAAGCACTGGAGAATACAAACATTATGGAGGGAACACGCATCATTTACTAGCCCCAGGCAGGAAGCAAATGAATCTCCTTGTGCACAACCCCTAATCCATTTATCTCCTGGACCACGGCATCTAAAATCACCAGATGTAGATTTTCATTTGCAAACTCCTCACACTGAGGTTTGAAAACCACTTCCACTCTCATTCCCAAAGCAAAATGCTCACCCCCTCTTAAGAGAAAACAGCAAGTGGCTTCAGATTACTGGCTTTCTCCAAAAGTTATCTTACCCAGAGAATGTGGAGGACAAACATCCAGGTCAGACCGAAAGTTCAATCTGTTGTCTTTTGTCTGGGTTTGTTTTGCATTGTTTTCCCTGTTTCTCTGTCAATTCTAACAGACCTCTTTCCCACAGCCCAGTTTTGGAGGCAAGCCTGAGGTGATGATTACAGAAAAGCTGTGATCAAGCAACATTAGGGGCTTCACTGAGGAAGATTGGACCAGAAACACCTCCAGTGAAGCCCAGTTGGTGCC
Organism: Vulpes vulpes; assembly: GCF_048418805.1. NCBI lineage: Eukaryota > Metazoa > Chordata > Mammalia > Carnivora > Canidae > Vulpes > Vulpes vulpes. Next base: position 47,181,435 of record NC_132793.1, read on the forward strand.
ACCAGCCAGGGGCCATCACTGTGGTGCTGTCGAGAATGTCATGAAAGAAGCAATGACAATAACATTGAAATATTCAAGGCTACTTGTGCCAAAGGCAGAGGCTGTGTCCAGTTGTCTTCTGAGCTCTTTATATAATTCATAGCACTTGACACTCAGAACATCAGGGAAAACAAACCCTGCACAACATGGAGGGAGGGCAGACCACTGATGACTCTTAAAGAGGTAGCCAATAGAAAATTACTTCATTCCCACCCTCATATGACCTATACAAGCATATGGGGGAAAATTATATGCTATATAACACAAGTATTGCAATTAGAGCAGAATTATAACTACAAAAACCAATTTAAAGTTCTTTTTTAAAAAGATTTTATTTATTTATTTGAGACAGTGAGCAAGTGACAGAGGGGAAAGCATGAGTAGGGGGAAAGGAGAAGCAGGCTCCCCATGGAGCAGGGAGACTAATGCAAGGCTCAATCCCAGGACCCTGGGATCATGACCTTGGTGAAGGCAGATGCTTAATAAACTGAGTCACCCAGGCACCCCACATCCCCACCCCACCCCACCTCACCCCCATTTAAAGTTCTAAGTCCAAGTGTGTTTACTGATGTTAGGGCCCTTACATTGTCTGATTTCAGTATTGATGAGAGGGAAGAACCCACCAACATAAAGCAAGAGACTGTGAAAAGGTTCAGAATGTGAACTCTAGAGCCAGACTGCCTGGTCTGAATCCCACTTTACAATGTTCCTACTCTCAGATGGAATCAGCAAGTTGGTTAAATTTGGGGATCTTGGCTTCCTATCTGTGAAATGGGGCTAATAACAGTAGTTCCATAGTGGGCTAGGTATGAGGGTAAAATAAGGTGAGATCAGATGGAGTGACATCATCTAGATGGCAGACTAGGAAGCCCCAGGCTCTTGTTTCCCCATAGAAACACTAAGTAAAATAGAGACAGACCAAAGTAACTTTATAGGAGATTTAGAATCAAAAATCTATAGCAATCAAGTACACAATCAAGAATAAGCCACATCCAGAATGGTAGGAATATTTGTGATGTTTTTACTTTCTCTTATCCCATGCCCAGCCAGTATGGTGCATACTATATCATTGTATGACTTAGAGAATGTGGCTGTTCTGTCCTGAGTTCCCTTCCCTGAAGTAGAGAGAGCAAAGTGTATCCAATTTGCAATGTTCTATTCTGTCTGGGGCTGCCTAGAGGATTGGTCTCAATTTCACCAAACTCAAAGTTCTGACAGCTTAATTCAGGCTATGAAAAGTCATGAAGGGCAACAAACATGGCTCATGAAAGATGTGGGGAAATGAATGTCCTGCAGATACCTAGGACAAGAGATTACTGATAGAAAAATATGAAAAAAAAAAAAAAGCTAAGGCCCCAAAAAGAAGCAGGGGTGAGACTCTTAGAGAAATTAAGATACTTAAAAGCAGCCATATATACAGAAGGAATTTAAGAAGCACACACACAGGCCAAGGAAGAAAATAGGCCTGGAAAAGACCTGAAGAGACTGGGAGCTCTCACATCAGCCTGGTTATTGAAGGTTTCACCTACACAGAGCTTCTCTGTAAAGACTAGAGAGGTGTCTGTTTTGCCAATGATCATCTTTAACAGTATATCACAAGACATACAAAGAAACAGGAAAACATGACCACTCAAAGAAACAAAATAAATTTACACAATCCATCCCTGAAGAAACTTGTGCATGAGACGTAATAGACAAAGACTCCAAAATAACTGTCTTAAATATGCTCCAAGAGCTAAGAGAAAACAGGGACAAAGACTAAAGGAAATAGAAAAATACAAACAGGATGAAAATACCAGTAAAGGGATAGAAAGGATTTAAAAATCAGATATTTCTTCAGCCAAAAAATACAAGAACTGAAGTAAAAATATATATATATATCCCTAGAGATGTTTAACAGCACCCTGCAAACAGGCAAAACAAAGAAAGAATCTGTGAACTTGAAAACAGATCATATTACATTATCAAGTCTGGGGAAGAAAAAAAAAAAAGGATGAGAGAAGTGAACAGAGCCTAAGCACTTTGAGACATTATCAGATGGACCAATATACACATCACAGGAGTCCCAGATGGGGAAGAGAGGGAGATCAGGGTAGAGAGTTTACTTGAAGAAATAACGGCCCCAAATTTTCCCACTTAAGGAAATTTAAGGAAAGATGTGTATCTATAAATCCAAAAAGCTTGATGAACTCAAAGTAGAATAAATTCAAAAATACTGCTTGAAAGAAGTTACTGTGGCCAAGTTCAAAAAGGGTGTTTCCTGTGTTCTCCTCTAGGATTTTGATGGAATCTTGTCTCACATTTAGATCTTTCATCCATTTTGAGTTTATCTTTGTGTCTGGTGCAAGAGAGTGGTCCAGTTTCATTCTTCTGCATGTGGATGTCCAATTTTCCCAGCACCATTTATTGAAGAGACTGTCTTTCTTCCAGTGGATAGTCTTTCCTCTTTTATTGAATATTAGTCAGCCACTGTAACTTCTTGCAAGATACATCCACGAAGGCAAAAGAAACAAAAGCAAAAATGAACTATTGGGACTTCATCAAGATAAGAAGCTTTTGCACAGCAAAGGATACAGTCAACAAAACTAAAGACAACCTACAGAATGGGAGAAGATATTTGCAAATGACGTATCAGATAAAGGGCTAGTTTCCAAGATCTATAAAGAACTTCTTAAACTCAACACCAAAGAAACAAACAATCCAATCATGAAATGGGCAAAAGACATGAAGAGAAATCTCGAAGAGGAAGGCATAGACATGGCCAACACGCACATGAGAAAATACTCCGAATCACTTGCCCTCAGGGAAATACAAATCAAAACCACAATGAGATCCCACCTCACACCAGTGAGAATGGGGAAAATTAACAAGGCAGGAAACAACAAATGTTGGAGAGGATGCGGAGAAAGGGGAACCCTCTTACACTGTTGGTGGGAATGTGAACTGGTGCAGCCACTCTGGAAAACTGTGTGGAGGTTCCTCAAAGAGTTAAAAATAGACCTGCCCTACGACCCAGCAATTGCACTGTTGGGGATTTACCCCAAAGATTCAGATGCAATGAAACGCCGGGACACCTGCACCCCGATGTTTCTAGCAGCAATGTCCACAATAGCCAAACTGTGGAAGGAGCCTCGGTGTCCATCGAAAGATGAATGGAATAAGAAGATGTGGTCTATGTATACAATGGAATATTCCTCAGCCATTAGAAACGACAAATACCCACCATTTGCTTCAACGTGGATGGAACTGGAAGGTATTATGCTGAGTGAAGTAAGTCAATCGGAGGACAAACATTGTATGTTCTCATTTATTTGGGGAATATAGATAATAGTGAAAGGGAATATAAGGGAAGGGAGAAGAAATGTGTGGGAAATATCAGAAAGGGAGACAGAACATGAAGACTCCTAACTCTGGGAAACGAACTAGGGGTGATGGAAGGGGAGGAGGGCGAGGGGTGGGGGTGACTGGGTGACGGGCACTGAGGGGGGCACTTGACGGGATGAGCACTGGGTGTTATTCTGTATGTTGGCAAATTGAACACCAATAAAAAATAAATTTATTATTTAAAAAAATTTTTTAAAAATACTGCTTAAAAAAATACTGCTTGAGACAAAACTAAGAAAAATTTGTTCAGAGAAAAACAATAATGAGTTTCAGTGAGTTTTTAGGAAATGTGATATAAGCTGCCATTTAGTCATAAAAATGCCATTTTTAAAATATGTATTATCTATTGCTATGTTTCATGTTTCACTATAGAGTGACATCTTTGCAAAATGAGGTCTGGTGATTTTCTTCAAAATACAAGAGTTCAGAGTGCTGCTCCTTCATGTCTCCTCCATGATCATTTCTCCTCTAAAGCTAATGTCTGTGCTCATGTATTTTCTCCTTTTTTGTCTTATTATTTTTGTTGACATACCCTTTTATATTAGTTTCAGATGTACAATATAGTAATTCAACAATTCTATACATTACTCCGTGCTCATAATGATAAATGCCCTCCTTAGTTCCCATCACCTATTTCACCTATCCCCCTACCCACATCCCTTCTAGTAACATCAGTTTGTTCCTATAGTTAAGAGTCTGTTCCTTGGTTTGTCTGTCTCTCTTTTTACCCCTTTGTTCATTTGCTTTGTTTCTTAAATTCCACATATGAGTGCAATCATATGGTATTTGTCTTTCTCTGACTGACTTATTTCACTTAGCATTATACTCTCTAGCTCCATCCATGTCATTGCAAATGGCAAGATTTCATTCTTTTTATAGATAAATAATATTTCATTATATATAATATATATATATAATTTTTTTATCTGTTCATTTACTGATGGACACTGGGCTGCTTCCATAGTTTGGCTACTATAAATGCTGCAATAAATATGAGTGTATGTTATTCTTTCAAATTAGTGTTTTTGTATTCTTTGAGTAAATACCCAGTAGTGCAATTACTAGACTGAAGGGTAACTCTATTTCAATTTTTTGAGGAAAGTCTATACTGCTTTCTGCAGTGCTGAACCAATCTACATTCCCAACAACAGGCACAAAGTTTCCTTTTTCTCCGCATCCTCACCAACACATGTTGTCACTTATGTTCACTGGTGAATTCTACCAAACATTTAAAGAAGGATCAATTCCAATCTTAAATGTTCAAAAAATTGAAGAGGAGTGAACTGTTACTAACTCATTCTATGAGGCCAGCATATGCCTGATACAGACAAAGACACTATAGGAAAAAGAAACTAAAGACCAATATATCTTATAAATATTAATATAAAAATCCTCAAGAAAGTATTAGTACATTGGATTCAACAGCATAGTAAAAGCATTATACACCGTGACTAAGTGGGATTCATTCCTAAAAAGCAAGGATGATTCTACATTTTAAAAAAAAGTAATGTAATGACAACAAAAGCAATTACATGATCATCTGAATCAATGAAAAAAAAACTATTTCACAAATCTATAAATTTCAACTCTTTCATGATAAAATTCTCAAAAACTAATAAAAAAAACTTCAACATAGTAAAAGCCATACACGAAAACCCACAGCTAACATTATACTCAATGGTGAAAGACTGAAAGCTTTTCCCCTGAGATTGGGAAGAAGACAAAGATGCCTGTTTTCAGTACTTTTATTCAACATAGTGCTACAAGTCTTAACTAGAAAAATTAGGTTAAAAAAATAATAAGTTATCCAAAATAGAAAAGAAGTAAAACTATCTCTGTTCATAGACAACATAATTTTGTATGTAGAAAACCGATAGATTCTTACAAAACAAAACAACACAGCACACACACACACACACAAATCCTGTTAAAATTAAAAAACAAAAAAGATTCAGCAGTTACAGGATACAAAGTCAACTGCAAAAATCAGTTGCATTTCTATACACTAACAATGAGGAGCCCAAAAAAGAAATTAAGAACATGACTATTTTTTATGATAGTATCAAAAAAAAAAATACTTAGGAATAAACTTGTACACTGAAAACTACAAGCCACTGCTGAAAAAAATTAAAGACATTAACAAATTAAAAGACACCCCATGTTCATGGATTGGAAAACTTAATATTGTTAAGATGCCAATACTATACAGTGAGCTACAGGTTCAATGCAATACTTCTCAAAATCCCAAGGACACCCCTTTTTGCAAAAACAAAAAAACTCATACTAAACTTTATATGAATCTCATGGAACCCCAACTGTCAAAACAATATTGGGGGGGGAGAACAAAATTGAAGGCCTCAATTCCTGGTTCCAAAATTTAATATAAAGCTCCAATAATCAAAACAGTGTAGTACTGACATAAATATGGGTGGATAGGCCAATGTAATAGAATTCAAAGTCCAAAAATAAACCATCACATATCTGATCAGACGATTCTGACAGGTGTGCCAAGACAGTCCATGGGGAGGGGATAGTTCTTTCAGCAAATGATGTTGGGAAAACTGGACATCCACAATGCAAACAAACATAGTTGAACCCTTACCTTCTCCCACGAGAAAAGTTAACTCAAATGAATCAAAGATCTAAGAACTAAAATTGTAAGACTCTTAGAAAACATAAAAGGAAGCTTCATGACACTGGATTTGGCAATGACTCCAAAGGCACAGGCAACAAAAGGAAAACCCACAAATTGTGTTTTATGAAAATCAAAAATTTTTTATGTATCCCAGACACTATCAGCAGAGTGAAAGTCAATACATACGATGAGAGAACATATTCATAAGTCATGTATCTGATAATGGCTTAACTTTCAGGACACAGATAATATATTGATTTTCAGAATACATAAAGAATTTCCACAACTGAAAACCAACCAAAAAAACCCAATTGAAAAATGAGCAAAGAGGGACTCCTGGGTGGCCCAATGATTGAGCATCTGCTCAGGATGTAATCCCAGAATCCCAGGATCAAGCTCCACATCAGTCTCTGCCTCTCTCTGTGTGTCTCTCACAGATAAATAAATAAAATCTTAAAAGAAAAAAATAGAAAAATGGGCAAAGCATTGAATAGCCATGTCTTCACAGAGGATATATAACTGAACTTCACGAGATTTTCAAGTCCTGTTGATGAGAACAGGCACGGTCTCCAGCTCTGTGTAAGGACAGGGCACTGCTTAATCCTTTCAGACAATTCTTTCCTGAGCCTTTGACATTTCTCATGCATGAACTGAGTAATAATCTACTGAATATTTGAGGTGCATCCTCTGCACATCTCCAGAGCCCCTTCTCTTCATGCCTGTCTCTCCTCTTTGTTTCTCTCTGTCCTATAAATTCTAGTAACCCTGGTCTTTCTGGATTCTCAGCTCTGTCTTTTCAGTTAGGGTGTCAATCAAGCTCCAGTGGGCTTCCCCACTTCTTACCCCATGGCCTGGAAACTGTCTCAAAGTGATGAGCTGGGGCAATAATAGGGCTTGCATTACTTGTTTCCTGTCCTTCAAGGATTACTGTCCTCCATAGTGTGATCCCCATTGTTTTAAAAATTGTCATTTCATATATCTTGCCTAGTTTTATGGGGTTTTTTTCAGATCAGAGTTTAAATCCAGTCCCTGTTATTCCCTGTTGCCCAGAAACAGAATTTTACCCAAGGGTTTTTACATTACAAATAAAAAGTCTTTCCTAGGGGAAAAGAAGTAATTTGGGGAGTTTTTCTTCCACTGGCAACAATTCAAAGGAAATATGTGACCAAGTATATAACAGGATCTCATTATGGAGGGACCTTTACTCTGCTTTGTACCGCAGAGGCTATTTGCGGCATGGAAGGAAAGATGTATATAAGTCAATGCTATGGGAAGCACAATCCTCCCAGGAGTCAGTAGGGGGCAGCCCCCCATGTTCAGAAACCGTGCCCATACCAGCCACCCCTGATCTCTCTCAGTTCTCCTAAGAGGAAACTGCTCCACCTGGGGGGTGGGAGGTGCAGGCCTGTGACCAGGAAGAGAGGACAGCCCATTCATTCTGCTAAGCATCCTACAACTGTTAAAGCACAGACATCAACTAATCTTTGGAAACAATTGAATCCAGCACTTTTGCTTTTACAGAAGAGGAAACAAATTAAGCTATAAAATGTTAGGGTAAACAGACTTACATATATGTCATGGGGTCGGATGTTTCCATGAAGCCCTGGGGAGTGCACCAGTGCCAAAGAGGATTCTATAGAAGATGGGGAAATCAGAGGGAGAACAGATAGAGAGGACTCCAGGCCCAATCCTTCATGCTTCAATCCAAGCAGCTTGTTTCACATATTGAGAAGATTTCATCTGAAAAAGTATTGATTTGATCCAATTATATTCAGATGAAGAAACAAAATCCCCAAAATGACTGGCCTCAGGTCAGAGAGCAAGTTTAGTGCCCAACCTGGAATCAGAACCCTTACATGCTATGTCTTAGTGTGTGTAATGCTCTTCACCAGAGCCACGTGTGCTCCACAGAAGGGATGCTGACGAGAAGCATTGAAGCCACAAGGGTCAGGAATCCCTGATTCCTAAGGCAAAGTAATACAGCATCACAGACTTGTGGCAGGGAGCCAAGAAGCAAATAGCCACAGAATGCTTTGTGAAGAGTAAGATGCTGCACACACGTCAGGAATTTCTTATGACTAATAATTAACGTGATTACTATTGCCCAACTGGCATGACAAATGCAGGAAGGCTAATTCTCACTCTGACAGCTCCACTGGCCACGTTTTTAAATCTAATCTTGACGTTGGTTCTCTGTATTCCAAGTGCCTAGTAATTGCTCTGTACACCATATGTACTCAAAGAAGCTGTGGATAATTTGCAAATGGGCCTTTCCCAGGAGTGGACCTGCAAGGAAACACAGGAATCTGCATGATTAACAGAGTTCTGGAGAGAGAGCTGAGGTTCTGCACGGCAGTTCTTGAGCATCGGTGACATCTTGCCTACTTCCTCAAAGCCAGCCCAGAACTTAAATAAAAACCAACTACACATGAGGCCACAGAGCAAAGCGCAGCAGATGGCAAAGAGGGAGTTTCACACACTCCCTGATCACTCTGCAATTAAGTTAGTAATCAGGAGAAGAAAGTGAATGTCCTTGGTGGGAAAGACACTTGGGCAAGTATACTGTGTTTGTAGAACCATAAGACTCAACGAGAAAGGTTCTGAGTGAACTCTGATGGGGTGGTTATTGATTGACAGATTCACTTTTGAGCTTGTTTTTATTTGTTGACATGAAACCTGAGGCCATGTTATAAACTCTACTTAGACCAGAAGGAAACTCACAGGGGATCTATTCCTTTTTTATTATTATTCAATAATCTACACAAATTTCTTTATTTTTAGTTTTTGTAGTCCTAAAAACGAAGTACATTAGAGTAAGATGAGCTTCAGTGTTACACCCAGTACATAGCTACCAGGCACACAATTCAGTTGTGTGGGCCTTCATTCACTCAATCACTGGACAAGCCGGCTTGAGGCAACTGGTAGCAGTGTGGTGTGGAGCAACCCCTCTCTGGGGCAAGCAGGCCTAGCACTCTGCACCTGCTGGAGTGAACAGCAGGATCTGCGGGCTGCCCAGTCACTCTGTGGCCCTGGCCCACCAGAAACCTATGGGGCTTCTGAAGAGTGTGTACTTAAGCTGGGCCACACATATCTGGGCAATGGCACTTGCGGGTTGGGTTAGGGGTTGTGCGTCCCAAGAGCGGAGCATCTGCCCCTCCCTCCAGGGCACACCCAGTCAGCATACCCCCACCAGCTTGGGGAAGGGGCTTTCGGCCCACTGAGGCATGAACACTGGGACAGTGTGGCATGACCTCCCAAGGACTCATGTCTGAGTCTAATGGAAATCAGCAGGAACGTGATGAAATGCTGGAAGATAATAAACATGAGCTTGAGGCCTTCCTTTCCACAGTGCACCTCAAGGGGAGGTCCTGGAGGAGCTGTGGGCTCCTCAGAGGCCACAGAGGGTGGGAGGGAGCAGCACCAGGAAGGAGAGAGTACGACACCTGGTGGAGAACTGGCGCCCAGCAGCCAGGACCCAACCCGGAGCCGCCCAAGCTCAGCAGGTGTGTGACCCCGGATGGGATATGACAAGCTCTTGAGCACATGTGACGAACCCTCTGAGACCCACCAGAAATCCCGGAGGGAACTTTAAGGGAGGCAACATCCTACAAGAATAAGTGAGGGAAGAACCCATGGGATCAGAATTACTTTTTTTTTTTAAGATTTTATTTACTTATCTGAGAGAGAGAGAGAGAAAGGGAGGAGGGGCAGAGGAAGAGGGAGAGTCTTAAGGTCTTAAGCAGACTCCCCACTGCATGGATCCCCATGCAGACCTTGATCTCATGACCCTGATATCTCGACTTGAGCAGAAACCAAGAGTCAGATGCTTAACCAACTATGCCACCCAGACACCCCCAAAGTTTTTAAGTAGATATGTTTCCTCTCCAATAAAGGTACCTTGTTTAATGCATAGCCCGGATGTGGTCCCTGGCCCCCAGTCCCATAAGCCCCCCTAATTTCCACCCTTTTCCAGAGACCCATGATTCCCCGATCACTTCCACCTCTTACCTCCTGCCCCTGAGAACCGTGCTTCACCCATTCCTTCTCTTTGTCAGTGTACCCGCCACACATTTATAGAGCACCTGCTATGTATCAGGCACAGTTCCAACAGCAATAATGAAGCAATAAAAAGTGTCTGCCCTCATGGAGCTTACATTCCAATTAGGGCAGAGGAGGTCAGGAGGGACAGGCAAGAAGCTAACAAAAATGAAGCAAAAATATATTGACCATCGGATTGTGATAAGCCCCATCAAGAAAAGCCAATGTGACTGATGAAGATGGGTAGGCAAGAGATGAAGCTCAAAAGGACTCCTCTCCCTCCTGCCACTTTTATGATGAAAAGCCTGTGCTCCCCCTTCTTGCTTTATTTGTCTTCCTTGGGGACTGTGATCTTGAGTGCACATTACTCCATACCTAGTAGAACCTTGAGCTCAGCTTCTCAGGGAGCATCATCGTCTCCCAAGAATGTCAAAGAAAAAAAACAAAAGTAAAAACAACGTCAAAATCAAAACAAAACAAAACAAAAGAAGAAACACCCTTTTCTATAAATAACATGGGTGATCAGATTGTTTAGAAAACCTAAGAGTTTGCTAAGAACAAACATCATATTCACATTTTAAATGGAAAGATTACCAAATGATTCCTGTTTTTCAATCTGCTTGCTAAAACCTGATAAGTCAGCTTATTTTGGTTAGCAAAATCACTGCATTCCTCCTGTACGTGATGTTGAACTCAATAATCAGAGACTGGAGGCAAAACTTGGATGCCGGGAGTAGCTGGACTCACCACAAGTTTCTATTAACAGACCAATCAAAGTGGGGTTTGATGGCTTTAGGAAATGTGGGCTCATCTGGGTGTACAAACAAGGGCTCCTGGCTCCTGCAAGAACTAATTATAGCTTCATTTGGCAGGACTTCTGATCAGAGCTCAATGCATTAGGCCCCTGATACCTTGTATTGTTCAGTCCTCAGGAAAATATTTTTGTTTTGAAACTTACTAAACTGTTTTTGTGCTGTGGAGTTATGTGAATAGAAGCAGGCCCTTGTCACTTTTAATACTTTAAAGTTTGCTGAAATAGTCCTTGTGGAAAAGTCAGTGGCACAAACAACAAAACAACAGTATTGCCCTGCAGCCATCAGTAGGCATGGAAAGAGTATCCCCCAAATTTGGTTCTTGTTATTGCAACATTTGTAGGGAGTGAAGTTACCAGGGAGATTTGCTTTGAACACAGCTGCTTGGAAGCAGGCCCCCTATAATTACTGGAGATGTTAAGAAAAGCATTTAAAATGTGGAAATAAGACAAAAATGTGGGTGGTGTGACCTTTTATGACCATACCAAGGTGATGTTCCACAAGATCACCCAAGGATTCCTCAGTTGCCTTGGGATGGACCCCTGCTTGACCTACCATTTCCGATTGATTATTGTAGGTTAGACACTGTGAAATGATGTTTTAGTGACCTTGTCTAGTGGGAACGTATACGATTTCTGTCCTGTAGGAAAATAATCATGAGTATTACAGGGTTGGTTTTTTTTTTTTTTTTTTGCCCTGTAGAGCATTCACCCACAAGTGGTGGCCCTAAGTAAGCAAACTTATTTCGGGATGCTTCCCTGGTGGACTGGAACCATGATTCCTTACTGCCTTTCGATCAGCTCCACCATGTTACTGATGCCTTTGCTAATGAGCTAAATATAGTATTAGGCTTGTGTTCATCTGATATTTTATGAGTCTTATTTTTAGCTCTCTGAAGGTCATATATACATTGACAGAAATGACCAATTATATGGATGAGGCCTATTTGTGGGCGTGGATAACGCTCATCTTTACCTGAGCCCAGGGATACACCATTAAGAAATCCCCCATCCTTTGTTCCTGAAAGCAGCCTTCTGTAAAGAACCACCCTCCCCACATGACTTAGGTAAGATGCACAGATGCCTCCCCTTGTTTGCCTATGACAAGACCACACATGGGCTCTCCGCATTCCCGTTCTTTGCTTCCTCAATGATTAGATGAATTGCTTGCTGCCACCGACCAGTCTGGACAACATATCAGCTAGCTCGAATCACTTAAACTCTAGTCAAGCTTCCCTCCTTCCCCATGAGGCCCCTGAACTCCAGCATACCCCAGCCTGAGCCAGCAGGATGTGGATGGCCCCTCCTTACCAACCCCCCCTCACCACCTCTTCCTCAGACCCAGTCCCCAAGAAGAGAGCTGGTTTGCTGAGAGGAAAGACATTGCCTGCTCAGCTGTCCTGTCCCTCCCACTGCTCAATCCACTCAGCCCCCATGCAGGGTCTTGCTGGCCTTGTTTACTCCTCCCTTTCCTGGGAAATTCCTTCTGCCCACCCTTTGAGATGTCTGACTCATCTCCTCCCTGTCACAGTGGTCTTTGTCGATGAAGTGTCTCCTTTCCTATATCCAGATTTGTTTTTCTTTGACCCCCTTTTGACGCTATTCCTCTTGTCGTCCCTGCCTCTCCTAGGGACAGAGATCTAGGGCCACTGGACTGTTGTTAGTCGCGTGTCTGATTCTGCAAGGGGACATCGGACTTCCCACAAATTCAGTGATAGTCTCTAGGAATATTTTACCCAAAAGGCACATGACCGAAACACCAAGGACATCTGTCAGCTTGTCAGAAATCCAGAATCCTGTGTCTTACCCCAGAACCTGGAATCAGAATCTGCATTTTGACAAGACTCTCAGGCTGTTCTTGTGCACATCCCAGTGGAGAAGCTGAACACAGGGTGGTAACACCGGCCTGCCTCCCAGGCTCCCTGCAGACCCTTGTTCCACATGGTTCTGAATCCAAAGGCAGTGTGTCCCTTAGGGAAGGTCCTTCGCCGCTGCTGGTACCTCAGCTGCTGCGCTCTGCTCTGGCTGCTTAAGGACACACATGCAGCACAGCTGAGTGCAAATACTGAGGAAAGGCCCTTGTTGGTGCTGATAAACTGCCCAGGATTAAACAGCCAGCTCTGTACAGGAACAATGTTTCTCTCTCTCTCTCTTTTTCTCTTTTTTTATCAGAGATTGTCACCATGTCATCCTTAAACAACTTTAGTTATTCCCAGCTACTTCCTTTCCTCCCTCTGAGGAAAGCTTGGATTTCCAAAGCATTGAAAACACATGGCCCAGCTGCCACACACACACACACACACACACACACACACACACACACACATTAAAATCTCCATCACTAGATTTGGCAACATAATTCCCTAGCTCTATGCACTGTTCCTGCAGCTGAGAACAGCACCTGGGGTCTGACAACCAGACCTGTCATCCTGAAGTCAAGCAGTTCACTGACCCAGGCTTCTTTCTATCCATTTGGCTGATCCGCCTGTTTGCATTTCTGTTTGCTAGCTCAGTGTGGGCAGGGATGGGTGCCTGCCTGGAGAGGAGGTGGGGGATGCTCACCAAGGCCCTGAGCTGACCTATGTGGCAGGGGAGCAGAGTAAGGCAGTGGGAGGCAATTAATGAGCAGGCAGCCTGGATTCTAAGTCCAACCAGGCCACTGGCTGGTTATGTGATATGACCAGTCCTTAAAGCACTGGCATCTGTGAAGTTCAAAACTTGAGCATGCATCAGCACCCCACAGAGGTTGTATTAAATGGCTCGGCCCTGACCTCAGAGTTTCTGATGCAGTGGGTCTGGGGTGAAGCCTGAGGACTTTCATCTCCAGTGAGTTCCCAGATGATGATGGTCCAGGGACCCCACTTGGAGAATGTGTACAGTAAATCCAAGTTCTCAGTGAGTTCATTCATTAGAGTACCCTTGGGGCCTCCAAAACAGGTTCTCTGCCCCTGCACCACCCCAAGAGGTTCCAATCAGACTGAGCAGGATGGCCACCCGGTGTCATTATTCTTCAAAAGCTCTTCTGGGTAATTCTAAAAGCTGCTAGGGCTGGGAGACCCTAGGGTGGATGTTTCTCAGCTCTCACATCTATGACGCCATGACTCACAACCACAGAGAGGCCCCTGCCCTGTTGGGGCTGATGGAAGAAACAAGGCAGTATGCCATTTTCATAGGTTGAGATTTCTTTTTCTGAAAACCTGGTGACCACTTGTCACATCTCTCCTTAGAGCTGTGATTCTTCAGAGTGAGGTCCCACTTGCCAACACCTGCCTCCCCTGAAAAGCTGGTAGAAATGCAAGTCCCAGGGTCCCCTCAATCTCAAAGTGAGGCGAGGGCCCTTGAGATATTACTGATGCTGCTCACGCTGGAGATCCCCTGGCTGAGAGGAAAAACAGTGTTTCTCTAACCAGAACTACATCAAATCCTCCACTGGGAATATTCAATGTGAGCTCTAACCTCAAAGGTAAGCTGTCCCTGTGTCCCTTCCTTGGACTGTGTAAGCCCAAACACATTAATTAATCATCTTTTTGGGGGATTTTAATTATGATTATTTTATTTAAATTCCATTTGCCAACATATAGCATAGCCCCCAGTGCTACATCAATTAAACATCTTATAAATCACACTGCCTAAACTGTCCCGTGCAGAATCCTCTTCCCAAGTGAAGAAGAATGCTGGCTTCAGAAGTGCCCCCTTCAGGAGCCCAAAGATCCAGAATCTTCCCATCTTGCCAGCAAAAGCCTTCGCCTAGACTCAGGGAAAGCCACTGGGGCAGGAGTCACAAAAGACTCTGAAAGACTGGGCCATTTCTCATCTCCCTGCTGCCTCAAGCCCAAGCTGTGGGAGGTAGATTAGGGATCCTTATAAGGAAGAAAGCTAGTTCATAGGTTTGTCATTATTTATTAAATAGAGACAGAAATCCTTTCCTTATGGCTAAGAGTTTAAACAAGTTCCCAGGATCCAGGCTACACACTAGGTATGTGTGTAGTTTTTAATGTTCCCAGGGGGTCCAGAGTGAGGCCAAGGTGAGCTCAGGGTGGCTTGTGGCCCACCAGCAGCCCAGGGTTAAAATTCTCAGTACGTGACTTGGGCTGTTGACATGCTGTCTCTAAGACCCCAGCTTCCCTGCCTGTGATCCCACATAGCTCAGAGGCAAGTGTCCTGCCATCCTCCGTGACATCAGGGATGCAGCCCTGAGCTGGTGGTGGGCACCTGGCAGGCCCTTAACTTACTGAATAAATGGATGGTTGGAGGCAGTGATAATATATATCCTACAGGGTGTCTGAAAGGACGAAACTGGAGAAAGCATGAAAAGCGCTTGGCATGCTGCCTGGCAAACAGTTGGTGCTCATTAGCATTGACTATTGTGATCAGTCCACATTTTCATGTAGGAGATTTTCTCAGAGTGAAGCCCACTGATCTCTATAGAAGAAGTCAAATTATAAACCAAGCTATGTCTCATTGATGCAAGTCTGGAAATCTCATTCAAACAAAATGGATCCAGATGTATGCTTCCCCAGAAAGTAACAAGAAACAGCCGTCAGCTGGGTGGTGACCTGATGGACCAGTCCAAGGGAACAGACTCCTTGACCACTGATGGCCCCAGTGAGGAAACCCCTGACAATGACCCCAAATCTGGCTCTCCTGCCCCCTGCACACACACACTCCTGGGAAGGCCTCGCATCTGAGTCCTGTCTACAGATGGTAACAGTTCCCCTGGGGTTGCTGGCCACCTTCCGGGGTGTGGGGCTTCCAAAGGCTGCTGTATAAGGGGGCTTTCCCATGTGGACTTCCAACCTGACAGAGTCTCAGGAAAGCTGCCAAAATGCCAGGGGGTGTCGTGCTTATTCTCTCTCTCTTTTTTTTTTTTTTCATGCTTATTCTCAACCATGCATCTCTACTATGCACATCCCCACCCTCCATACATGACAAGGGGTTAGCATCATGTCATCCGACTCTGTGACTGCCTTTCCTAGAAGGCTGTGCACTTCTAGAACACATGTGAAGAAAACTTGACCAAATAGGTCCCCCTCTCAGAGGGCCTCTCAGGACCTGACACACAGAGCTTAGAGTCTTGTTGGTCTAGTCACAAGTTGGACAAGGAATTTTCAAATATCAGAACAAATGACTCTCCAGGATGGCATCAGATAGTTCTTTTTATCTCTATACACACCTGGTTAGAGTTGGAATGAGTTGGGAGGGACAGGGGGAGAAATGCCTAAGCCAGCCCCAACCCCACTCCTTGACGAGGCTCAGACCAACTTGGAAGAATCAGGAAGAATCAGATTCCAGGAAGAATCAGACCAATCGGCATTCAACTGTCAACTCCACCAGGACCCAGCTCTGTGACGTTGGACATTTTAACAAGTTCTGCTAGCCACTATCTTCTCATCTGTGAAAGGACCATCATGTTCACCATTTGCCAGATTTTAGTGGGGTCTGAATGACACATGACTGTAAGGTCCCTTGTGTTTGATCAACAGGAACTGTTAGAAGTGATGAAGCACTGGGCCAGTTTTTATAGCTGGAGCTTTGGGGTGAAAGGGCGTTCAGGCCTCAGAGCTTAAAAAAAAAACAGATTTTTGGTGTCAGAGACAGCATGAAACCAGATTGGGTATCAGGGGATCCATCCTCCATGCTCCCCCATGTCAGGCTGGCTCTCCTCCTGTGGTCTTTCCTCTGCTTCTTCTCTCCTCTAGGGATCTACCCTTCCCTCCTCTTTACCCAGAGGAATCCTTTATGCACATGAACTAGATCATACTATTCCCCCTCTCAAAACTCTCCAATGCATCTATCCTATTGGAGTAATGATGCAATCCAGAGTCTTCTTAGTGGCCTCCCAGGCCTACATGATCTGCTACCTTCCAACCCCATCGCTGAACCCAGGGAGGCCATGCAGCCCCTTGGTATTCTCACATGGCATGCGGCTTCTCACCTTGCAGAGCCTCCTCTTTAGAAAGGCCTTCCTGAGCACACCACCCAAGCTCTTCCTCTCGCTGGCTCTCCGCCCTCATTTCCCTAAACATCATACCCCTCTGTGGCCTCGTGAAGGGTGGGCATGGACAGCACCTACACTGCCTGGGGCAAAGGCACATGGCAGGGCTGGCCGGGCATCCCCACTCTGCTCCTTGCCTGGCCCCTGGGGCCGAATACCCACCATTTCTGGGCCCAGAGCTATAAACTGATTCAAGCCCAGGTGTCACTGGGTGGCCATTGTGGGATGGTCCCCAGTAGACATATGAGTTTCTCAGGGGTCTTGGCATCTTGACTGCAAAGCATTTTTTAGGATAGGCATTTCAGGGACTTCCACATTCTCTTCTGCAGGGAGTTGTGCACAAGGGGACTTGCAGTGCTTCTTGGCATAGTTCCATGAAAGATCCCCACTTTGCAGCCATCAGAAACCAACCTACTAAACAGATCAGTGCCACAATTGTGGCCTGAGGCCCAACTCTGAATGTGGAGCCCAGATTCCGCCCCAGGTCTTGCTCAAGGACTCCTGGCTTCCATAATGAGAGCCAATTTCTGGTACTGGTCATTCTAGACTATTTCTCTAAGAAACAATGAGCTTTGCCACAAAGATTGCTAAGCACATAGGAAATATAGTCATCACCATTGACATCTCACAGGAAGTCCAAAGAGATTATGGGTGCACTCACTCTAGGAACTGGGTTCTCATTTTATGTAAGAAAACATGAAAGTTTGTTGATTTATTTACTGGCCAGGAAGGTCCATGAAGACCAGAAGGATGACACTCTCTCTGAAAGGGTGTCAGTCAGATTCCCTGCTGTCGGGGTAAACAGAAAGCCCTTCACTGTTGATTATCCAGGAAGAAATTGGTGAATGTCCATAAAGGTCTAATAAAATGATCTGTTTCTTCTAAAAGTAGCAGAAACACTCTTAGTTTTCTCCACCCTTGTGCTTATTCTCCTTAGTGTGAGATGACTAATTGGTTTAACATGGTCGTAAAATCACTGGCTGCTTCCTGCACACTCTAGCCTTCTTCCACATGCTAGAAGCCCTCCAGGGCCATCACAGTGCTCATACCACATATGACCAGGGAACGTGGAGTTGTGTGATCTGCATTGCATTGACTTCTCCTGTTTTCCATCTATTTGTGACCTACAACCTTGTCCAATGGAAGCTTTAAGAGCCAAGGACAGGCCCACAATATGGGTGTTCTTTGAGGGTGCAGACACCATCTTCTTGTTCCTAAGACTGGAAATGCAAGTGCATGTGGTAATGTGAGCTAGGTCACAAAGGGAGCTGGAGAGGGTTCCCAGAGCCTCCAGCAGACCAAGGTGTCTCTGGGCCTGCTTGCTAAAAGCCCTTCCCACATCCTCCTCCCCCTACCTCTCTCTGCTCACTATCTTTTGTTTTGGTTCTGGTGGACGTTTTTAAATACCCAGAAGGAGCAGTTTTCAGTTGAGGATGCATGTTTTCATTCCATGATACATTTTATCTCACCCAATGTATATTAAAATATTGCCATTTCAAGATTTAGTCCTTCACGACATCATTGTGACATTTCACGGTCTCATGTTTTATGGCGAGTCTTCCACACCCAGTGTGTATATCACACTCGTGGCCCAGCACTCAAGCTATCCTTCTCTGCTTACTGGCCACACATGGCTGGGGGCTGCTGCTGTGGTTGGTACAGTTCCAGACAGCAGGAAAGAAGGCAACATTCCTGCCTCAAAAGCTTTCGAGTGAAAACTAGACAAGGCCAATAAGAGAAGAATAAACCACAGACCAATCACTCATGAACACAGATTAAAAAAGAAAACTCTTAAGCAAAATATTGGCAAAGTGAATTCATTTGATAAACATAAAAATAGAAGAGATCACATCAAAATTGTTATCATCCAGGAGCCTACGGCTGGTGTAACACTAGGAGCTGTATGTGCGTGCATGTACTTGTCTGCACAAAGATGATGAAGGACGTGGCCACCACTAATTTTTTGTGGTTTTCTCTCAAGGTGATCCAATAGGGAGCAGTGGGTTTTTTTCCTTTATTTTTATACGCTTATGCTTTTTACATACTAAGAAATAATAAAGCTATTTTCATAGCATGAGAACAAAAAAGAGAAGCAACACAAGTCAAAATCAGAAATGAGATGAAGAACTACAATAGAAACAGAGAAAAATAGAGTAATTTTGAGAGAACATTTTGCTTCCCTCCATGCAAATAAAATAGAATGAGTGAATGCACTCTGGCAACATACTCAGTATTTGTATTTTCCTCATCTAGAAAAAAATTTCTGACCTCAAAAAACGAGATAATATTTAAACAGACAAGGTAACCACAGAACAACTGAGAATGTTGTTAAAGGTCTGTACCTCCCTCTAAGGTACAGATAATTCTTAGGAAATGTGATGACTCCCCTAAATTTAAGCAACGGATATTTCCAATGCCATTTTAAATGTTCTAGGTCAATAAAAAGAGAAAGCAACCTAATCACTGTCATTCAGCACATAAGATACCAAATCCTCAGAAAACACAAAATGAAAACCAAAAAGCTAATCTTTTTATGATTATTGATGGAAACATCATAAGTGAAATACTAGCAAATACATTAAAGAAGCAAGAAACCCACCCTGTAGGTCTCCTCCTCCAAATGCAAGTTAGGAAGCTTGGGTCTGATCCACAGGAGCCCTGAGGGTGATTTGCACCCCTCCGCCTGCTCCAGCTGGAGCCCCGGGTACTCCTGGCGCTCTATAACTGTCCCAGCCCTGCCACGGTGTGGGTTGTCCCTGCCTCCAAGGGATCTCTGGGAAAAGGCCCCTGGACATCTGAGAGGCGGCAACAGTAAGCCCTTAGGGACCCCCACTCCCAGCAGCCGGCAGATAAGTGCACCCAACTTGACAGCAGATCTCAAGGGCGGGGCTCAGAAGTTGGGGTTCCACCCACATCTCCTACTAAATCAGGAGAGGAGAAGATGCCTGAATGTAAATTAATGCACACTTTACTGAAGATGCAAACATTTTAAAGCCTCATTTTCTACCTTAAACTTTAAGTTTGACTTACAAATTATTATTCTCTTTGTATCACTAGCAAAATCTGTGTCTATGCAAACAGATTCTCACTTCCTCTTTGATAATGTTTAGGTAATTTTAGATTCCAAAAGAGGGAGTGTGGACAGCTCCTAGTGACTTAAGACCCAGGTTCCAGCCACCTTCTCTTAAAGAAAGCTCATCAGGAGTCTGGTGCACAGATTCAAAGAGGTAGAGAAATTACCTTTTTGTGGTGGAAGGGGTAGCTACGTCACATTGCAAGGAGCCTCAGACAAAGAGAATTGTGATTTATGTGCATAGAGAGAGGCACATTATCATTACATTACCACATTAATTAATTATATTTTTTCAATCTTGTAAAGTGCATTTTAAAATGGAATATACTCCTCATGCTGGGCGAGGCAGTATTACAAATCTCCCAGCAGAGTTTTCTTTTTTATTTTTTTTAAAGATTTTATTTATTCATGAGAGACACAGAGAGAGAGAGACAGAGGCAGAGACACAGGCAGAGGGAGAAACAGGCTCCATGCAGGGAGCCCGATGCGGAACTCGATCCCGGGACTCCAGGACCACACCCTGGGCCAAAGGCAGGTGCTAAACCGCTGAGCCACCCAGGGATCCCCCCAGCAGATTTTTTTTCTAAGCACCTGTGGTAGCAAGAATAATGGCTTTGCCAAAGATGTCCACATTTTAATCCCCAGAACCCATGAATATGTTAGGTTATGTGGAAAAGGGGACTAGAGGTGGTGATGAAATTCAGTTTGCTAAAGCAGATGACCATAAAATCAGGAAATGACCCTGGATTATCCAGGCGGGCCCAGTAAATCACAAGGGTCCTCAGAAGTGGAAGATGGAGACAGGAGTCAGAGAAAGACACAAAGGAAGTGGCCTCCGAGAAATGCTGTCGCTGGCATTAGGATGGCAGAATGGGCCGCCACACAAGCATCACTAGGAAAACACGAGGAAACTGGTTCTCTCCCAGTCTCCAGAAGGGAACACTGCCCTGGTTAACACCTTGATTTTGGCTCAGTGAGACTCATGTTGCGGCTTCCAAAGCATAGAACTGGAACACATTTCCGTTGTTCTACCACTAAGCTTTTGCTAACCTATTACAGCAGCGGTGGGAAGCTGGTATAGCCTTAAACAGTCCTTTTAAATATAATAAATCAGACTTAGAACTGTAGAAAATCAATGTTCTCTTAAGCGTTGCAGCCCTGCCTTACAAATGTCATCATGTTCTCTACAGGTACCCACTTAGGCTCCATCTAAACCCAATTCCATATTCCAAACATAAACCCATGTTTCTGTGTCAAGCATGCCACATTGTTTTCCACTGTACACGACTTTAAGAAACAAGCACATGGACAGTGATTAAGAAACATTGTCTTAAGTTTGCTGTGGGTTGAGTTCAGCCCCACCCACCCTGTATTTCCCTGTGAGTCCTGACCCGGCCGCCAGGAGGGCTTGCTGGTGACTGATACCCCTCTGGTGCTCATTACGCTCACCCTTCCCTCACTGGTCCACCTGTATTCTGTCTTCTTGACTCCACTGCAAGCCCCTGGGGTTAGGATTTCTGACCTACACACTTGCAAACCCTTCCTACCAGCATTCTGCTTAAAAACGGTGCAGGCCGGCTGGCTATCTGCGAGCTGATCAGCCATTTGTGGAATGACCGAGCATCTCAACCATTCCCTAGTGTGACCATTTCACAAAAGGAGAAATCGAGGCACGGGAGCACACGTAGATGCTCACACACAGTAAGTCCTACCTTGCTGCATGCTGGCAGCTGGGTCCTAGCCCACCAATGGCCACTGACTGGCCTGTGAATCTGGGTTTTGACCAATCGGTGTACCGCACCCCTTCCCGGGGTGGGTGGTAGTGGTTACTAGTGGTTATTATTGATCGATGCAGGATGTGGTCTGGTTGGCCCAATCCACCTGAACAGAGCCTGTTATTCCATGAATGGAAGGCAGGTCCTCCCTCCCATTGGCCACGATAAAGGGAGTGTTGTAAGCCACCTGCAGCTTGTAGCCATCTTCTGTCACAGAGGGGACCTGGCTAAGGGCAAATCCAGCAGAGGAGGAAGCAATCCTCTGATTTAGCAGAGGTTAATCCGCTGATGACACCACACTGGGGTTGCCTCAACCCCAGCTTCCTCCAGTGTGAGATAATTCACACCCTCATTGTTTAAACAGATGGTTCTCAGACTAAAGTGCTCACAGCAGAACCCCCTGCAGGGCTGGTTAGAACCCAGATATGGGCTCCAGCACCTGTGAATGCCGGAGCTGCTGGCTTAGCAGATCAGGGGCTGGCATGAGAATTTGCATTTCTGACAAGTTGCAGGGGATGCAGAAGCCTAGGGTCCAGTAGCTACCTCTGAGAGCTCCCAGGTTAACGTACTGTGCTTATGATGTGCCTACAAAACAGTTTATATCCTTCCCCTGAAACGAATAGTTGACTACCATGGAGAACCTAAAAAAGTAAATTATAGGTTATGATTTCTATTGATGTGAACACTCCAGAATTTCCAGACGAATTTTCTTCTATGTCTACTGTTTGCCATTCCTCAAGCCTCTGCTCGCATCCCTAGACAACATATACTTTTCCATGAAACCTGGAGAACTCAGATTGAAAAACAAAACAAAAAAGAAAATGCAGCTGGTGCTCCAGGCTGCAGAAGGTTTTGAGAACCAAGGTTTGGGGTATTTTTCTTCTTACAGAGTACTATGCATTCCTCCCCTGCCTCATGGGCTCCTGACCCTGACAATGGCCCAGGAGGAAGGAGAAGTCAAGGTTGTCATTTTGCTCTTTCACAGATGGGGAAACAGAGGTTTGAAGAATGTGTAAGACTCCGTGAAGGACCCCTCTCAAAGGTCCCACAGAAATGGGGCCTGGACCCCGGATTTGGGTCTATACAACCTAATCTCTTGTGTTCTTACCAGTAAGTTGCCTCAAACTTTTGGCTAATGATGAACATCGGTGTGTTTGATATTGTGTCGTGTCCAACAGCCAGTATGCTGAGAGGATGACCAAACAAGACCGTATCTACTAGGAGAAAGTCCAAATATGTCCAAAAGTGTCTGGCCAGCCATTGTCCTCAGGGAGAGCTAGGATGCTGGATGCTGGACAATGCAGAGCGGGTAATGGTCGAAGAAAAAGGACACCTCTGTCTAAACCTTAAAATCTATTTTGAAGAACTTCTTCGTCTAGCAGCTGGCCCCTCACGGAGCCAAAAGCAAGAAGATGAAGCCAGAGTCAAGATTTCAGGTGATTGCATCACAGGGTTGCATGCAGAGTGCTTGACTAAGCGCTCCTGGCGGAAGAACACTCCGACTGTCTCCATCAGAACAGGGCTCCAGCGGAGGAAGCCGCAAAGTTGTGGGTGAGCCCTGACATCTGATGGCTCAGGGAGCAAGAGTTCCCTTTATTCTGAAATCCAGAAAAGCTCGTGTCCATCCAGGAGCAAAGCTGAAGAAGCAGCTTCACTGGCACAGGGAGCCTCACCGAGGCAGGGCTCCAGGCTGCAGGGTGGAGGGGCATCCAGCCTGGACAACTGGCTCTGCCAGCTACATTAACCTGTCCTAAGTGTCTTCCACCCCCCAAACCAAACTACACGCAAGGGCTGCTTTTCCCATGTGGCATCAGTCTCTGCTGCTCCCTGCCCCCTGCCCCCGCCCTCTGTCTCCATTCCCAACCCCACCTGTGCTTACAGAGGCTGAAATACCAGGATGTGTGTCCCCAGCCTCCCTGCCAGCTAAGGGTGGCGAAGAGACATAGAGGGAGTGCTGGAGGCTCCCCAGGAAGGCCTTTTCCTTCCAGAGAGTTCCATCCCTGCCTGCGTGCCATTGCCAGTGATGCCTAGAGACAGGGGTGGCACATGTATTGCAGCCCTGAGGTTAAGCCTGATGACAGAGCTCATACGCCGAGGATGGCAATAGTCTGAATCTTTGGCCCACACATTAACCTGGACTGTGCACTTCCATAATCTTCTATGAGATGAACCATAAATGTCCTGTAAGCTATGAAAGCTGATTGGGGGCGATTTATATGTAAACCACACAAGGACACACATTTTTGTCTGAGTTGTGTCCCTGCACTTCAGGACCTGGGCCATCAGAGCCCTGAATGCCCTGGATCAGTGATAGCATGAGTCAGTGAAAGCAGAGAAGTGGGCAGAGGCTGCCCTGGAAAAGAACGTCCTCCCTCCATCCTGTGGCACTCTGGCTCACACTCCTGCTGTGGCCTGCTCTCTGTTCCAGACAGAAACTGGCCACATCTTTGCACGGTTATATTACAATAATTTTTTACCTGCTCCTGACTTACATTCATTGTAGGTAAGCAACTTCCTCTCACCACCTCTCTTTCTGTCCACCTCTGAGCCCCAGAAAGGGAAGAATAGAAAAAGAAGATTGTGTAACTTAGAACTCTCCTAGCACCCAGCAGGAGGCCAGGATGTTGCCCACCCTGCCAGACACCGTGGCAGGAGAGCAAAGGTGGGAAAGTGGAGATGGGTTCCTGGCAGCAGGAACTCCCACTCTCTCCAGGGTGAGTCCAGGCCAAGGTCACAGCTGGGGACAGGAATGCATCTGCCCTGCTCCCCCTTGACGGTCTGGGAGGGGCAGCCTCACAGGGGCACTGCCAGCCCCACATGCACCCAGGAGCAGTGCCTGACCAAAACAACCCCAGGGCAGCAGCCAGCTGACACCCGGAGTCAGCCTAAGGCCAGACTCACGGGGCCAAATACACTCCTGTAAGGGCCCTGCGTACCGGGGAGGAACACGAGGAGGACCAGAGGGGGATCCGGGGACTGACCATCTACAAGCAGCCACACAGACAGAGAAGCAGCGTTGCAGGGGACCAGGGTCCAGGGTGGGATGACAGCGATGAGCTTGTCTGCTGTCCTGTGGGGTGAGGCTGGCGTGCTCACTCACAGGATGAAGGGTTGTCTACATGGATCCGAGAGGGCTTGCACCCAGAGGAATGTGTGTATCTACTTCTTAAGCCCCCTTGAAATCCGTTCTGGAACAAAGAGGGAGACAAAGAGGAAAGGAGGGCCAGAGAAGGTGAAATACAGAATGGGAGTAGGAATGAAGTGGAGAGGGAAGGGAGAAGGAAGGAGGGCAGGATGGCCAAGGAAGGCAAAAAGGAGGAGCAGGAGTGGGGAGAGGTTAGCTCCCTGCCTGGACACAAACGCGAGCAAGTCCAGCTATTTGGAATTCAAACAGGGAACATAGTGGGAGAAGGTGGGCACTGGGGGGCCCAGACATGTCCCCTCTCTCCTCAGGACAGAACAAAACTCCAGTGCCTTCTGAGCCCCGTACAGACTCAGGAACTCATCCGGTTTCAGAGCACAACCCGGGGGTGCCCACCCCAAGGCCTCCGCTGGCTGCACAGGCCGTTTTCCTCCCCAGTCTCTGCGAGATGGTGAAATGAGCCACTTACCCAACCCGCCTGAGGGGCCCCCAAGGAGCCTGATTTCCTGCTTGCAAAATGTCTGAGAAAACAGGCCGCCAGCGTCAGCTACCCCCACCCCACAGGGCAAAGACCTGACCTGGGAGCCAGGAGATCTCCCCCCAGGTTGGGCTGAGCCTGCCGCCAACAGGCTGTGGCAGCCGGGGTGGCTCGCACCTCGCTGGGAGGACTCCCTGGTCCTGAACCCGCGGCAGCCGACTCGACTCGGGGCACACGGTGGTTTTGTTACGAATCAGCTCAGTGCTCCCCAGAGTTGGTGTGATTCAGCACGGGTGGTAGCCCCTGGCTGCGCAGGGCTGGTGCCAGGTCTGCGCGGAGCAGGGTGGACTCCGTGTCAGCCCACTTCAGATAACCCACGGGAAGGCCTCAGACTTCATCTGTACATGTGTACGCTATAAACTATAGATTACCATATATTTTTCTATGTAAGAAAAGATAGAGATATACACAGTAAATAATTAGCTAGTCTTGGATTACTTGTTATTTGAAATAAATACACATTTCAACAAAAAAAAGATGGGAGGGCAAGGCAGGGCTACTTTAGACACGTATAAATAAAGCCGTGGACACACACAGCCATGAGAGTCGCTGGGGGATATGCGGTGAGCGTGCCCAGCGCGTTAGGTTGACAACACAGAGAGCAAGTGACCTCTTGAAACAGGGAATGAGTCGCACCCTGGACACAAAGTCATGCCTCAGGAGGGGAGTGCAGGAAGGAAGAGTGGGGAGCTTGGCACTGAGGAGGCATCACATCCCAGAAACCTAAAACCTGAACCGTGAACCAACACAGGGAGCCAAGTCCTGTCAGGCACCGTGGCCTAGAAGGCAGGTCCACGAACCCACATGCTCAGCACTTCCTTGGATCCCTCAGGAAACCCCAGCATCCTTCCAATAAACTCCCTGTTCCGTTTCAACTGGCTCCATTTCTTTTGCCGCAGGAACAACAAACAGACCCGAGGTGTCGTGTAGTTTTAGATGCTTCCAATTTTGTTTGCACTGGCTAAATGTGCAGCAGAAATCACTTGGTGGTTCCCACTGAAGCTTTCCCAGGACAGAGGACCTCAGAGAACGTCTCCCTGTGTCCCTCTCTTCTCCTGGAGAGCCAGGAGGTAGATCTCTCCCTCCCACCAGCCCTACCAGGCCTGAATTCAGGACTAACACCAAGTGTTGCCAGCAGCGCACACAAATTCTGTGGGGCCATGAAGACAGGGGCAGAGATGGGTTTGCAACATTACATCCCAAAAATACCAGCCTCAGAAATTGTATTTAGATGCTATAATTAATCACTGGAAGGAAAAAAAAAAAAACTTGAAAATTAGGTCCAGTAAATTTTCCAGAGGTTTTTCCACTCGGCAAAAGTGCAGGATATGTTTTTCTAAGCTCCTTCCCTCAGAAATGTGTGTATTTTGAAGGAAACATACCCCATATGTTGCTTATTCATACTTCACACAAAATGCTCTTAGGGAATATTTACTCAAGGCTCAAAACAACTTCTTTTTGTTTATGTTTTTAAAGAAACTCCCTGAACTTAAAAACAGGAAGTCTTCATGCAGAAGTAGATGTGAACTTCGGGTCTGCAGGTTTAGATGGTTCGGGTATCTGGCATATGCACTATGAGCTCAGAAGATCTTTTGTTATTACTGGAGTTGCACAGACCACCATGGGCCAGGTTGGCAAGACCAGCTCCAGGAAAACAGCAGCCTACATTTGCTGATGACACTGACCTGGAGGAGGGTGATGAAGGCTCAGGACCTTGCAGAAAGTTAGTTTTGACCCATAGCCTCCACCAAGGCTTGGCCCCTGCACAGCCTGTGCCTTCTCTGTCAGCCTAGAGCCAGAAAGGACTGAATATTTTGGAACTAGCTCCCATAGGCCTCAGGCAGTGTTTCATTAAAGCCAAGAGCAAGAAAATTCCACTTTGGCAGGATGCTCCCTCCCACTGCCAAATGGAAGTGGAGCGAGGCAGGCAAAAGGTGGCAGGCTGTTGGCTGGTGACAAGAGGGAGCATGTGGCAAATGGAAACGGAACTGTGTTCCACCTTCAGCCTCTGCATTCTCTACCCTGAGGTCTTATTTTTTTTTTTTAAGATTTTATTTATTTATTCATGAGAGACACAGAGAGAGAGCAAGGCAGACACAGGCAGAGGGAGAAGCAGGCTCCATGCAGGGAACCTGATGTGGGACTCGATCCCAGGACTCCAGGTCACGCCCTGAGCCAAGATCTTACCCTAAGATCTTACCCCCGCATCCCTTACCCTAAGATCTTAAACCTTGTGAGGATTAGTCCTATTATATGTGAAATGGGAACAGTGCAGCTGCCTTACTTGAAACAAACATCTAAAGTTGCCAGGTTGGGATCTGGGAACCATCAATGGGAACCCTTGGCAGCCAGTCAATACAGGAGAATCTGGAAGGTACCTTCCTTGTCAATGTGACAATGGTGGCCACACCTGCCCTGACCCAGTGGGCTGTGGAGGTCCAGCATCGCTTTTCTGAGGATACCTGTGCAAGTAGGCTCGAGCCATAAAGAATACCCAAAGCTTGTTTCCTTCAGCCTGAACCGAGAGCTGTGGTCTCCAAAGTGGGGTGCGTGACCCCTGGAAAGGATAAACAGGACATTCTTTACATTTATTTTATGCAAATGTGCTAAAGAACATCTCCACATACCTAGTGTAAGGACTGACTGCACGGCTAAGCACTGCAGCCACACAAGTCCACGAGCTATTCTGAGGGAAGAGAAGAGGTTCCCTGGGAAGGAGAGGCTGGCCTGGCAGCCTCTTTCTATATATTGTGCAGTTTACATGTGCTTGGGTACGTGGGGTTCATGGACATGGAAGATCTTTTCAATACTTTGCTGTGAGCTGGGGAGTGCCCATGCATGTGAATCCCCTCAGCTGATGCTCAGAGAAGCAATTCTAGAGATGAGATGGGCAATTTTCTTTTACCAAAAGGCAACAACTTCTTCAGCTGAACAAAGGCCAGTCATCAAGTACAACCTAGCAGTGTCTCGTAAACTAAACAAAGCTGAATTTTCAAGGTCAAGGCGATGCTTTAAAAGTGACAAAGGAATAGCTCTCAAAGAAACTCATCCTATGGAGAGCTTGAAAACGTGGAAGCTTTCTCATCCTTAAGCTTTTGTCACCAAGACAACGTAAGCCTATCACTTCTGACAACCTTCATATCTGTACACTGAAAGAAACTTGCAAATAGAATTTTCTCACCAATTGAAAAATCATCCAAAAAGCAAAAAGAAAAATCATCCAAAGTGTCTTAGTGGGTTTTGAAATTGTTTGTTTAAAAAAATATAATGCAATATTTTGTTAAAGAAAATTAACACCAAAAATCAGTGGAAATTTTAGTGTCCATATTTCAACAGAAGCCCTTGCATTCCTGGTGAGTGGCACGGAAGGAGTGAGTGCTGTGATGCAGGTGGGGTGGCTGATGCACCTCGCCAGGTCCCTTCACAGCCTCCTGTGTCCACGGTGGTCCAGGATCAGATCCCAACATGGAAATCCCACTGCTGCACCAGAAACTGTGAACTAAGGCTCATAAACGCAATGGCACATGCTGGATCACATTAGAAATACTTCCAGGGCTACTTTACTAAAGAAAAAAGGTATCAAAAATAAAAATTATTTTCAATATTATTGTTTATTTCATCTTTGTTTTGCTTTTATCTTACTATTTTGAGGTGTGTTCTATAACATGCTGCTTCAGTGTCCTGAGTGTAGAACATGTGTGTACGTGTACGTATAACGTAATCTACTAATGTAATGTATTATACATATAATGTAACCTATTAATGTATTAGGGGTGAGTTTTCAGAGTTTTGGAGACCTCAGCAGCCCAGATGACTTTACTGCCGGGTGGCCCCGAGAAGCCACGCTGTCACCAGCCTTAGCCCACAACCCAATGGGGCCCACCCATGCTCACCCGAGATCTGGTCTGCCTGCTGCTCCTGCGTGGCCCCAAAACACACAGAGGCTATATTTTGACCAGAGGGCCAATGCAGAAAAAGCACCCAAGTGAGATCCTGGAATGCTAGCCAAAGCAAACAGCCTCCTGTACCTGAGTACTGAGTAACAGTAACAAAGGAAAGGGACTTCTGAGGTGATACCTGGGTGGGTCTATAGAGGAGTCCCTTCTGCTGCTCCTCCTCCACTGCTCTGTGCCCCTCATACACTGTCCCCTGCTAGGGTAGATACTCTACCTGTATGCACGTGGGTAGACAGGCAGCATGCACACGCATGCACACGTGCACGCCCTCACAGGGGTGCACACACACATGCACGCATATGTGCATGCACCACTCGACGAGTCTGCTGGCGCCCGAGCAGCAGATATTTGTCATGGTCATTTTAATTACACAGAATATTGACAATGGGATGACATGGAGGCAGAAGAGCAGCAAAAAGAGAACTTAAAACTTTACAGTTTTACAGTCTAACTCAGAGAAGACAAGCACTTTTAGACATCAGGGCCAAGTTGAAGAGGACAAATATTTCTTGCAAAAATAGAATAAAATAAAATAAAATAAGCTGCAGATGCATCCCTCCCAAGTGCCAGGCCCAAGCAGGCACATGGCTCAACAAAGGGTTGATGACCACGTGTCCCTGTCCCAGATGGACAGCTCTGGGGTAAAGACCTCCCAGCCCCACAAAGCCTCAAGGGTTCCTGCTCATAAACAGCCTTCCCTTGCTAGAAGATCCTCCTCTCCCATCTTACTTCCCACTTTCTCCTTCCTGTTTCCTGGGACCATCCTCAGGTACACCACCTGCCTCAACGTCCTGACCAGGGTCTGCTTTCAGAATAACCAAGTTATACACATGCCAGGAGGGCCAGAGGACCAGCTGCACAACTGCATGCATTTGCTCTTCCAAAAAGCGAGGTATGTGCTACCTGTGGATTCACAGTCACTCACACCTTATCTTCTGGAGGAGAATGTACCGGCACTTGGATTTCCATCAGCTGGATGCAAGGTGCCATTAGGCATCTATGCCACCAACTCCAGAGTGAACTGGGGCCGGAAGACCTCGTCTGGCCCCAGCAGGAAATGTTTCCACCTTATCTAAGAGAGGGAACTTCCTGCCACCAGGCCCCAGAGCCTGCAAGTACCTGGTATGTTTTCAATCCAGAACTTGCAGTCTTGCTGTAAGTGTGTTGTTTGGTGCTTCTTTGTTTCCAGTTGCTGGGACAAAGCTGTTCTCCAATTATTGTGAACTGTCCATGACCCCTCCACCCAAGAAAAATCCCAGCCCTTCCAACCATCCTCCTGCCCTTCCAACCAACCTCCACCAAGGGAAGAGGAAATCTGTACATGCTCTAAGATTCCTGAACCAAAGACGTCCGCACATTCACAGCCCAGACTGGCTGGGGCTTGTTCAGTCAAGCACCCAGACGCCCTACAAGGCTCCCCTCCCTAACCAGTCACCTTTGCTTTTTGTGAGAAAATGCAGGAGTGTCTTTGGTTGGTAGTGTGAGACACCGGTCATTCCCTGGGCTCCCTCTGGCACGTCCTGCCTCTGCCATCCTTCCTCACTTCCACACTCTCTATAATTTCCAACAAAGCAGGGGTCAGCCCCTATGTCTAGCCAAGGCTCTAAGTGCAGCATCCACAGGTCCTGTGCCCCCTCTACCACATACTCCCTCGAGCTCCAACAATCAAGGTCTGTCCCCAACCTCCCGACCTTCCTGCCTCCTTTTGTGCCAGCATTAGCCAATTCAGCCCATCTTCCCAAAACATGTAGCTAGTAGGCTGGTTGCAGAGCCTGCCAGGTCCTAGAGGCACACTGAGACCAGCCCCATGACCAGGCCTCAGCTGGCAGATGGGGCACACCAGCCCAGTCCAGCCCAACCTTCCAGAATGTCGCTTCCCCAGCCCAGCCCCACTGAACCACCTGGTGTTCCCCAAATACTTGCTGTTAACAAAAAGTGTACAAAACATGGAGATAGATCAAAAGATTACCACCTGACTCCCTGAAAATCACACCACAACACTGTCTTGTGGTCTGCCTAGGTGGCCTCAGATCCCCAAGGGGAGTAATGTGCTGGCTTTAAGGTCACTTTCCAAGCTGCATGATAATCTTTCCCCCAAAGGGAGGAGCTTAATTCTCCTCCCCTAGAGTGAGCCATTCTAAGACACTCACCCCCAGAGGGCAGAACCCCCGTAAGTGATGAGATTATGTTATGACCTGAGCTTGGCTTCCACCTGGACCTCCCTCCTTCTCTCTCTCTCTCTGCTCTCTCCCCCCACCCCCTCCCTCTGTCCACCTCCTCCCATCTTCACCTCCCTCTCTCCTCTCCCCTTCCCTTTCCCATCCCTGTCCTTCTTCCCCTCCTCCTTCCCTCTCCTTGTCCCCCCTCCCTCTTCCTCCCCATCCCTGTCCCTCTCCCCCTCCCATTCCCCCACCTCCGCCTTCCCCTCGCCCTCCCCATCCCTGTTGCTCTCCTCATCTCCCTGTCCCTCTCCCTTCCCATACCCCCCTCGTTCCCCTTGCCCTCCCCATCCCTGTCCCTCTCTTATCATTCTTTTTTGTGTGTGTATTTTTTATCGGAGTTCAATTTGTCAACATATAACACCCAGTGCTCATCCTGTCAAGTACCCCCCTTGGTGCCCGTCACTCAGTCACCCCACCCCACCTCTCCTTCCACTACCCCTCATTCGTTATCACTCTTCTTGGGGAAACCAGCTGCCCTGTCTTATGAGCAGAAGAGGATCCATGGCAAGCACTGAGAGCATTCTGCCAACAGCCACCTAAGTAAGCTTGGAATGGGGTCCTCCAGCACCTTCCAAGTACTGCAGCTCTGGCTCACAACCTGATGGCAACCTTTTAGAGACTCTGAGCCAGGACCACCCAACCAGGTGACTTCCAAGTTCCTGACACTCAGAAACTGAGATAAAACATGTTTGCTGTTTCAGACTGCTCACTTTGGGCTGATTTTTACACAGACTAGGTGACTCCCTTGTTGACTTACATTCACTGCTGATCAAGGACCAGAGTACAAAGCCAGATGTAAACTTTCTGCATATTGACAAGTGGCAAATGATTTTTTTCTGGCAGAGTAAATAACCTCAAAGTTAATGCGTTTATTGTCCCATAAAACTTCAACCAGGTTTGCCTCAGTTTGTACCATCTCACTCCATCATTCCTTTATCCACTCACCATCTCTAGCAGTTTTTCAGATCTTTTAAATTAGCTTCATCAGCCTGTTGGTTCCCCTATAAAAGAGCTAAGTAAATATTTGACACCAAATATTGGTGAGAGAATTGCGTTTTGACACCAAATATTGGTGAGAGAATTGCGTTTTAACGTTTTTAGAATCATGCTTTGATGTCATGTACTTCTGCGCCTTTGCACTTTTGTTCATGCTGCACCTGCAGACCAGGATGCCCTTCCCTCTTCAGACGTTGCTTGTCCTATAAGACCCACTTCTGTGTTTCCTCCCTGTGGAAACTTTCCCTGACCTCCCAGGGGAAAGCCTCTCTCTCTCTTCCCGTTATCCTAGTTGGGGTTCTCCAGAGAAACAGAACCAATAGGAAAGTTCAACAGACAGGTAGATGATGATGATGATAGATAGATAGATAGATAGATACACAGATGAAGATATATCAATTGATAAAGAGAGAAACATTAAAAGTATTGGCCTATATGACTATGGATGTCACCTCTCAGCCATCTGCAAGCTGGAGATCCAGGAAAGCCAGTAGTATGGTTCCAGGCCCTGAGAGCCTGGGAGCCATGGTATAGATTCTAGTCCGAGTCCGATGGCCCAAGAACCAGCAGTAACGAAGAAGACTGACATCCTAGCTCAGTAGTCAGAGAAAGCAAATTCAACATTCCTCTGCCTTTTTCATATCCAACCTTCAACGGACTGAATGATGCCCAATCACATTGGGGAGGACAGTGTGCTTTCTCAGCCCAGAAATGCACATGTTAACCTCCCCTGGAAACACCCTAATGGACACATACAGAAATCATGTTTAACCAGGTATCTGACATCCCTTCGTCCAGTTAGACCAACACATAAAATTAACCTTCACATCCATGTTCCTACGGCACTTTACTCATGAGACTACCAGAGGCTTCCTCAGAAAATATGAAGAGTCTCTAGGTCCAGCCCCAACTTAGATTCCCTGGCCTTCACTGAGAAAGTGAGAGCAGGCTCTGGATGGGGTGGAGGGCATCTTCTCAGAAGAGGCTGGGGTTGTCCTGGAAGCCTTTGAATAAAAGGGGTCATTTTCCCAAGAGTTGTCCATGTGTGTGCCAAGCCAAACAGAAAAGACAAAGGCTCAGCCTGAGAGGAAGAGGCAGCTGAAAATTTTAAGACTGCATTGTTTATCGGACAACAGGGAGAGAGTGAAGTGCAGAAACTATTGAGGCCCAGAGAGATCAGGATGAAGACAATAGGCAGAGTGCAACCAGTAGCAATAGGCAACAAGGTGAGGCCAGGCCGCTTCCTAAATGGATCACTTTGGTTTGGGCAATCGCAATTTTTATGAGGCCATAGAGAGTCCATAGAGAATATTTTATTTATCTCCGAATTCACTTCTTCTTCACTCCTAGCACATGTTACATAAGTGCTTACCAAATAATAAATACGCAAGTAAATTACTGACCTCAAAATGGTCATTTAGATAAATTTAAAAAAAAAAAAAAGCAAGTGCTACTTTGTAAAACATTTTCATCAAAATGCCTGGTAAAACATTACTTCTTGGAGAGGAGGGGCAAGACGGCGGAAGAGTAGGGTCCCCAAGTCACCTATCCCCACCAAATTACCTAGATAACCTTCAAATCATCCTGAAAATCTACGAATTCGGCCTGAGATTTAGAGAGAGACCAGCTGGAATGCTACAGTGAGAAGAGTTCGCGCTTCTATCAAGAGAGGAAGACGGGGGGAAAAGAAATAAAGACACAAAAGGCCTCCAAGGGGGAGGGGCCCGCGAGGAGCCGGGCTGAGGCCGGGGCGAGTGTCCCCAGGACAGGAGAGCCCCGTCCCGGAGGAGCAGGAGCTGCACCAACCTTCCCCGGGCGGAAAGGGGCCCGCAGGGAGGTGGAGCAGGACCCAGGAGGGCGGGGACGCCCTCGGGCTCCCGGGGACACTAACAGGCACCTGCGCCCCGGGAGAGTGCGCCGAGCTCCCTAAGGGCTGCAGCGCGCACGGCGGGACCCGGAGCAGCTCGGAGGGGCTCGGGCGGCGGCTCCGCGGAGGGGGCTGCGGGGCAGGAGCGCGAATCCAACAGCGCAGGCCCCGGAGCACAGGGCGCCGGGACACAGCCCAGGATCCGGCCACCCCCGGGACAGGCAGAGGCAGGGAGGGCCCAGGACTGCGAGGACGCTCCTGCCCCGAGCTGAGCAGATCAGCGGCCCCGCCCCGGAGCCTCCAGGCCCTGCAGACGGAGAGCCCCGGAGCTACTGCGGGAGCTGACTCCAGGGCTGCAGAGCTGGCCCCGCCACTGCCAAGGGAATTAAAGTATACAGAATCAGAAGATACTCCCCCGTGGTTCTTTTTTTTTTTTTTTTTTTTTTTTTTTTTTTGCTTTTTTTGATTTCTGATTGCTTCCCCCACCCCCTTTTTTTTTCACCTTTCTTTCTCTTTCTCTTTTTCTTCTCTTTTTTCCTTTTTTTTCTTCTTTCTCTTTTTTCTTTTTCTCTTTTCTTTCCTTCTTTCTCTCTTTTTCTCCTTTTCCCAACACAACTTGTTTTTGGCCACTCTGCACTGAGCAAAATGACTAGAAGGAAAACCTCACCTCAAAAGAAAGAATCAGAAATAGTCCTCTCTCCCACAGAGTTACAAAATCTGGATTACAATTCAATGTCAGAAAGACAATTCAGAAGCACTATTATACAGTTACTGGTGGCTCTAGAAAAAAGCATAAAGGACTCAGGAGACTTCATGACTGCAGAATTTAGATCCAATCAAGCAGAAATTAAAAATCAATTGAATGAGATGCAATCCAAGCTAGAAGTCCTAAAGATATCCTAACGACGAGGGTTAACGAGGTGGAAGAACGAGTGAGTGACATAGAAGACAAGTTGATGGCAAAGAGGGAAACTGAGGAAAAAAGAGACAGACAATTAAGAGACCATGAAGACAGATTAAAGGAAATAAACGACAGCCTGAGTAAGAAAAACCTACGTTTAATTGGGGTTCCCGAGGGCGCGGAAAGGGACAGAGGGCCAGAATATGTATTTGAACAAATCCTAGCTGAAAACTTTCCTAATCTGGGAAGGGAAACAGGCATTCAGATCCAGGAAATAAATCAATAAAAAAAAATAAAATCAATAAAAACCGTTCAACACCTCAACATTTAATAGTGAAGCTTGCAAATTCCAAAGATAAAGAGAAGATCCTTAAAGCAGCAAGAGACAAAAAGTCCCTGACGTTTATGGGGAGGAGTATTAGGGTAATAGCAGACCTCTCCACAGAGACCTGACAGGCCAGAAAGGGCTGGCAGGATATATTCAGGGTCCTAAATGAAAAGAACATGCAACCAGGAATACTTTATCCAGCAAGGCTCTCATTCAAAATAGAAGGAGAGATAAAGAGCTTCCAAGACGGGCAGGAACTGAAAGAATATGTGACCTCCAAACCAGCTCTGCAAGAAATTTTAAGGGGGACTCTTAAAATTCCCCTTTAAGAAGAAGTTCAGTGGAACAATCCACAAAAACAAGGACTGAATAGATATCATGATGACACTAAACTCATATCTGTCAATAGTAACTCTGAACGTGAACGGGCTTAATGACCCCATCAAAAGGCGCAGGGTTTCAGACTGGATAAAAAAGCAGGACCCATCTATTTGCTGTCTACAAGAGACTCATTTTAGACAGAAGGACACCTACAGCCTGAAAATAAAAGGTTGGAGAACCATTTACCATTCAAATGGCCCTCAAAAGAAAGCAGGGGTAGCCATCCTTATATCAGATAAACTAAAATTTACCCCAAAGACTATAGTGAGAGATGAAGAGGGACACTATATCATATTCAAAGGATCTATCCAACAAGAGGACTTAACAACCCTCAATATATATACCCCGAATGTGGGAGCTGCCAAATATTTAAACCAGTTAATAACCAAACTGAAGAAATATTTTGATAATAATATATTTATACTTGGTGACTTCAATCTAGCTCTTTCTACCCTCGATAGGTCTTCTAAGCACAACATCTCCAAAGAAACGGGAGCTTTAAATGATACACTGGACCAGATGGATTTCACAGATATTTACAGAACTTTACATCCAAACTCTGCCTAATACACATTCTTCTCAAGTGCACATGGAACTTTCTCCAGAATAGACCACATACTGGGTCACAAATCGGGTCTGAACCGATACCAAAAGATTGGTATATTCTCAGACCATAATGCCTTGAAATTTGAACTAAATGACAACAAGAAGTTTGGAAGGACCTCAAACACGTGGAGGTTAAGGACCATCCTGCTAAAAGATGAAAGGGTCAACCAGGAAATTAAGGAAGAATTAAAAAGATTCATGGAAACTAATGAGAATGAAGATACAACCGTTCAAAATCTTTGGGATGCAGCAAAAGCAGTCCTGAGGGGGAAATACATCGCAATACAAGCATCCATTCAAAAACTGGAAAGAACTCAAATACAAAGGCTCACCTTACACATAAAGGAGCTAGAGAAAAAACAGCAAATGGACCCTACGCCCAGCAGAAGAAGAGTTAATTAAAATTCGAGCAGAACTCAACGAAATCGAGACCAGAAGAACTGTGGAACAGATCAATAGAACCAGGAGTTGGTTCTTTGAAAGAATTAATAAGATAGATAAACCATTAGCCAACCTTATTAAAAAGAAGAGAGAGAAGACTCAAAGTAATAAAATCATGAATGAGAAAGGAGAGATCACTACCAACACCAAGGAAATACAAACGATTTTAAAAACATATTATGAACAGCTGTACGCCAATAAATTAGGAAATCTAGAAGAAATGAACGCATTTCTGGAAAGCCACAAACTACCAAAACTGGAGCAGGAAGAAATCGAAAAGCTGAACAGGCCAATAACCAGGGAGGAAATGGAAGCAGTCATCAAAAACCTCCCAAGACACAAGAGTCCAGGGCCAGATGGCTTCCCAGGGGAATTCTATCAAACATTTATTTATTTTTTTTAATTTTATTTTATTTATTTATGATAGGCACACAGTGAGAGAGAGAGAGAGGCAGAGACACAGCCAGAGGGAGAAGCAGGCTCCATGGACCGGGAGCCAGACGTGGGATTCGATCCCGAGTCTCCAGGATCGTGCCCTGGGCCAAAGGCAGGCGCCAAACCGCTGCGCCACCCAGGGATCCCTCTATCAAACATTTAAAGGAGAAACCATACCTATTCTACTAAAGCTGTTTGGAAAGATAGAAAGAGATGGAGTACTTCCAAATTCGTTCTATGAGGCCAGCATCACCTTAATTCTGAAACCAGACAAAGACCCCACCAAAAAGGAGAATGACAGACCATTATCCCTGATGAACATGGATGCAAAAATTCTCAACAAGATACTAGCCAATAGGATCCAACAACACATTAAGAAAATTATTCACCATGACCAAGTAGGATTTATCCCCGGGATACAAGGCTGGTTCAACACTCGTAAAACAGTCAATGTGATTTGGTTCATCATATCAGCAAGAGAAAAACCAAGAACCATATGATCCTCTCATTAGATGCAGAGAAAGCATTTGACAAAATACAGCATCTATTCCTGATCAGAACACTTCAGAGTGTTGGGATAGAGGGAACTTTCCTTGACCTCTTAAAAGCCATCTATGAAAAGCCCACAGCAAATATCATTCTCAGTGGGGAAGCACTGGGAGCCTTTCCCCTAAGATCAGGAACAAGACAGGGATGTCCACTCTCACCACTGCTATTCAACATAGTACTGGAAGTCCTCGCCTCAGTAATCAGACAACAAAAAGACATTAAAGGCATTCAAATTGGCAAAGAAGAAGTCAAACTCTCCCTCTTCGCCAATGACATGATACTCTACATAGAGAATCCAAAAGCCTCCACCCCAAGATTGCTAGAACTCATACAGCAATTTGGTAGCGTGGCAGGATACAAAATCAATGCCCAGAAATCAATGGCATTTCTATACACTAACAATGAGACTGAAGAAAGAGAAATTAAGGAGTCAATCCCATTTACAATTGTACCCAAAAGCATAATATACCTAGGAATAAAGCTAACCAAAGAGGTAAAGGATCTATACCCTAAAAACTATAGAACACTTCTGAAAGAAATTGAGGAAGACACAAAGAGATGGAAAAATATTCCATGCTCATGGATTGGCAGAATTAATATTGTGAAAATGTCAATGTTACCCAGGGCAATTTACACGTTTAATGCAATCCCTATCAAAATACCATGGACTCTCTTCAGAGAGTTAGAACAAATTATTTTAAGATTTGTGTGGAATCAGAAAAGACCCCGAATAGCCAGGGGAATTTTAAAAAAGAAAACCATAGCTGGGGGCCTCACAATGCCAGAGTTGAGGTTGTACTACAAAGCTGTGGTCATCAAGACAGTGTGGTACTGGCACAAAAACAGACACATAGATCAATGGAACAGAATAGAGAACCCAGAAGTGGACCCTGAACTTTATGGTCAACTAATATTCGATAAAGGAGGAAAGACTATCCGTTGGAAGAAAGACAGTCTCTTCAATAAATGGTGCTGGGAAAATGGGACATCCACATGCAGAAGAATGAAACTGGACCACTCTCTTTCACCATACACAAAGATAAACTCAAAATGGATGAGAGATCTAAATGTGAGACAAGATTCCATCAAAATCTTAAAGGAGAACACAGGCAACACCCTATTTGAACTTGGCCACAGTAACTTCTTGCAAGATACATCCACGAAGGCAAAAGAAACAAAAGCAAAAATGAACTATTGGGACTTCATCAAGATAAGAAGTTTTTGCACAGCAAAGGATATAGTCAACAAAGCTAAGACAACCTACAGAATGGGAGAAGATATTTGCAAATGACATATCAGATAAAGGGCTAGTTTCCAAGATCTATGAAGAACTTATTAAACTCAACACCAAAGAAACAAACAATCCAGTCATGAAATGGGCAAAAGACATGAACAGAAATCTCACAGAGGAAGACATGGACACGGCCAACACGCACATGAGAAAATGCTCTGCATCACTTGCCCTCAGGGAAATACAAATCAAAACCACAATGAGATACCACCTCACACCAGTGAGAATGGGGAAAATTAACAAGGCAGGAAACAACAAATGTTGGAGAGGATGCGGAGAAAAGGGAACCCTCCTGCACTGTTGGTGGGAATGTGAACTGGTGCAGCCACTCTGGAAAACTGTGTGGAGGCTCCTCAAAGAGTTAAAAATAGACCTGCCCTACGACCCAGCAATTGCACTGTTGGGGATTTACCCCAAAGATACAGATGCAATGAAACGCCAGGACACCTGCACCCCGATGTTTCTAGCAGCAATGTCCACAATAACCAAACTG
Source organism: Vulpes vulpes (assembly GCF_048418805.1). Classification (NCBI taxonomy): domain Eukaryota; kingdom Metazoa; phylum Chordata; class Mammalia; order Carnivora; family Canidae; genus Vulpes; species Vulpes vulpes. The sequence goes on from NC_132793.1 coordinate 47,221,331, forward strand.
TGGAAGGAGCCTCGGTGTCCATCGAAAGATGAATGGATAAAGAAGATGTGGTCTGTGTATACAATGGAATATTACTCAGCCATTAGAAACGACAAATACCCACCATTTGCTTCAACGTGGATGGAACTGGAGGGTATTATGCTGAGTGAAGTAAGTCAATCAGAGAAGGACAAACAGTGTATGTTCTCATTCATTTGGGGAATATAAATAATAGTGAAAGGGAATATAAGGGAAGGGAGAAGAAATGTGTGGGAAATATCAGGAAGGGAGACAGAACATAAAGACTCCTAACTCTGGGAAACGAACTAGGGGTGGTGGAAGGGGAGGAGGGCGGGGGGTGGTGGTGAATGGGTGATGGGCACTGAGGGAGACACTTGACGGGATGAGCACTGGGTGTTATTCTGTATGTTGGTAAATTGAACACCAATAAAAATTAATGTATTAAAAAAATAAAAAATTAAAAAAAATTAAAATTTGAACAATTAAAGAAAAAGAAAAAAAGCATTACTTCTTGGTGGCTATGATGCACATCTTGCCCATCCATATGAGCTCTATTCCTTTCCTTTTTCTTCTTCACAAGGCTACAGGAGCATATATGTATCAGCTAGCATTTGCTGCATAACGAACCACCCCCAGACTTGGTGTCTGTACAAGTTTCCTTTTGCTGCTCTAACAAATTATCACAAATTTAATGGCATAAAACACCACAGATTTATTCTCTTACAGTTCTGGAAGTCAGAAATGCAAAATGAGTCTCACAACGTTAAAATACAGGTGTCAGCAGGTCTGGTTCCTTCTGGACGCTCCAGGAGAGAATCCATTCCTTGCCTTTTTAAGCTTCTAGAAGCTTCTGGTATTCCTCATCTTGTGGCTACATCACTCCAATCTCTGTTTCTGTCACATCTCTTTCCCTTCTATCTGAACTTCCTTTGTTCCTCTTCTAAGGATCCTGTGATTGCATTGTGCCCACCTGGATAATCCAGGATAATTTCCCTGTCTCAAGATCCTTAAATTAATCACACTTACAAAGACCCTTTCTCCTTTATGTAAAGTGACATATAGGATCGTCATAGGTTCTGGGGACTAAGATGTGGACATCTTTTGCAGGGGGATGGGGGCAAGTAATACATTATTCACCCTATGTGGTATTTTAGAACAATAGCTATGTGCCCAGTGTTGGAGCAAGCTCAGCTGGACATTTATCTCACCCCAGGTGAGCTTCTTCACTGTCTGTAGTCTGCTGCTGGGTCAGCTGGGGCCTGGGTGGCCCAGGGTGGCCTGAGCTGGAACCACTCATCTCTGCTATGATGGCTTCTTACCCTCCAGCGGCCAGGATGGACTTGTTTACATGGGTTCTGAGAGAGGGCAGAAGCATGCAAGGCCTCTTGAGGCTTCACCTCAGAAAGCAAGTCACGAGATCTGTTCAGCTTCCAGAGGAAAGGAAATGGGTGGAGCTGCAAGGTCAAGATCATATTGCTAAGGACATGGACATAGGGAGGGGTGAGGAACTGTGACAAAATCTTTAATTCACTGCATATTTATTGATCACGATCCCCAAAGGACATTAACCTCCTGTGCATTCTCCACAGCACCTGGTACATGCAGGGTAGCTTTCCCTCCAAGTCCAAGGCAGCGGGCCAGGTCTGAGGCCCCTCACACGACTAATACCAAAGACCCATCTTCCACAGCGACACCTCATGGCAGGAGGAAGAAGTGGCAGCGTGCTCTGGGCACTTGGGTGTGGAATGAAGACTGACCTCCTCCCTCTTTGGACTGTAAGCACCAGGGCAGTTCAAGGAAAACTTCCAGCCTTTAAGACTTTAAGGCAAACAGGGACAATGAATATGTAGTGGCTGAAAAATAAATGGCAAGACCACATTTGCTTCCAGCTTGTCTGAGCAGGTCGTCCTGGCTAATCGCACACCTCACACCTGCTTCCTCCACTGCACACCTTTCTTTTCTGGTAACTTTTTACTAAGATATAATTTCAGACTTAAAGAAAAGTTGCAAGAATAGTATAAGCAACTCCTCTTTTTTTTTTATGCAGGTTCACCAGTTTCACATATTGCCCCATTCACTTAATCAATCTCTCTCTCGCTGTTTTTTCTTAAGTATTTGAGATTAAGTAGGAGAAATTGTCCTTTGATTCACCACAAAGTTCAGTGTGTCACTCGTAAGAACAAGGACATCTTTATTCCTATGAAGTTATTGTCAAAATCAGAACATTTTACACTGATACAATCTTATTATCTAACTCACAGTCTGTATTCAAATTCCATCAATTGTCCCTATAATGTCTTCCATGTATTTCTTTAAGTCCTTAATGACTACATACTTAAATTCAGTTTGACAGAATACTGTAAGCAATTGAATAGCAAGTCAAATAGGTCCACATTTGTCACCTAGCCATGCAGATAAGCATTGACTTTGCCACATTAAGTAGTCAGTTGAAAGAGCCATGGGAGTTCAGTGCTGATTCCAGACAACTGACCTGGAGGTTAGGTCAAAGAAAAAGATAGTGAACTACTAAACTTTTCTGCATGCCCGAAATGTCCCTCACAGAGGTCCCCCAGACAACAGGTAAACTTAAGAAAGATACTGTTCCAGAAAAATTCTGCCCGTCCATAGCAACCATGAGCAAGAACAGAGACAAGGGTACACCACTCCAAGAGCACAGGCCTCGTATGTCACTGCCAATATTTGTTTTGATAAAAAAAATAATAATAATAACTTTCCAGCACTGTTCTGCTTCTGCTGGGAGAAAGGCAGCAGAGGCAAAGGTGAAGGAGTGGACAGGCTGTGCTTCCAGGACACCTCAGGAGCACCGGAGTGGGTTTCCACTTGGGCCAGGAAATGTGTTTATTCTGGCTTTACTGCCCACAGCAAATCTTGTTATTTCCCTTATGGATATGAAGTCATTGTTCAAAATAAAAAAGGGGATGAGTGGGGAGGTCCATATTTGGCCAGGATGATGCTGATAGCAGGTTATATCACCTCTCCCATGACATCCCATCCAACATAAAGGGAAATTCCATGCACAAAATTGATCCCCCAAGGGTAATGCATACAGAGTGCAGACTGAAATGATACCAACTCAATGGGAAAACCTGTCAGGCCCAGGGAGTCCTTGTTGCTCAATGTCTTATCTGCCTTCCTTCCTACAGATTCCTGAGCCAAGATATTCTAATGGAAATCCACGCTTAAGGAGATGCTGGTTGTAACATCCAGAGTACAGATTGTGACAAACGGTGGACAGTTGATAGATTTTGGGACTATAGCATCACTTATGGGCCCAATTTCTTCAGAGTCCCACTGGATTATGATCACATGTGAGAGACACTGCATCTCCAGGGTCTGACATATAGTATAGGTGCTCAGTAAGTATTTGTTGACTAATCTCAGAATAGGAAAAAAAAAAAAAAAAAGAATACATTTGAGCCATGTACTTCTGATATCTTCAATTAAAAAGCAGTAATTTGCCTTAGGAGTTTATAATTACTCCTGTAAGAATTGGATTTAGCCATCTGTTTGATTATTAAACTTTGGTTTAATAAGGTATATAATAGGAATGCACTGAGCAGTTGCAAAAGAGAGGTATGCATAGTAACTCCTTCTGGGAGAGCCAGTATACAGTTTTGTTTATAGAGCAACTTTGGCCTGTTTGCCATACCCAGATTATATACTTTCAACAAGTTTGAGTATGTATTTGTCACGGTTCTCCAGAGAAAGATTTACTGTATGGGATTGGCTCGTATTGTTATGGAGACTAGCAAGTCTCAAAACCTTCAGGTGAGTCAACAAGTTTGAGACCCAAGAAAAGCCAATGTTTCAATTTCACGCCAATGGTAGGGAAATGTTACTACCTCAGTTTGAAGACTCTCAGGCAGAAGAATTTCTCATACATCAGAAGGGTCAAGCCTTTTTGTTCTATTCAGGCTTTCAACTGCTTAGATGAGGTCCTAAATTATGGAGGACCATCTGCTTAACTCAATCTGTGGATTTGAATGTTAATCTCATCCAAGAATACCCTTATGGAAACAACCAAAATCATGTTTGACCAAGTATCTCGGCACCCCATGGCCCAGTGAAATTGACACATAAAATTAACCATCACGGAGTAGAACAAAATATTTTTGCTTAATCAAAACCAACCAGTGATCAAATATTTAATGATTACCTCCATGTGGCCAACACATTGTATACCAGCAGCAGTTTTCTTCACCACAGGTTGCTTATAACCTTAGTTGAGAATTTAATATTTAAATGACATATTGTGGGTTTCCTGAATGGGATTTGGTTTATAATTCGAGCTAATGAGGAATTTCCTGGGGTTGAGAGGGCTCTTTCTCCTTTTTTTCCTTACAAGTGCACTGCACAAACTTTTGGTTCTATGCCAAGACTGAACCCATGATATTTCACAACTTGTATAAGAACCCCGATGAGCATTTCTGGGAGATGACTGCCTTGTAACTCCTACTTTTGGAAGATGACTGCCTTGTAACTCCTACTTGTCTACAGGATGTTTTCTGTGAGTTTTTATGCCATTTTCATGACTGTGGCATCATAACCAAAGGAGAATCTGAATGTTACACTCTCTTATGAATCGGAAGAAATTTGTTGTTCACTTTTATATTCAGAAGTGACTGCTTTGGACTTAATGTGCTATTTTATAGAAATCTGGGAAGCTGGTATAAAACATAATGATACCTCAATTCTCTTTGGACTTAATGTGCTATTTTATAGAAATCTGGGAAGCTGGTATAAAACATAATGATACCTCAATTCTCTTTTATAAAAAGCTAATCGGCAATTTAAATAAAATGGCATGTTGTGTTTTATTCTCTTTTCTGAAAAGACACTGCCCTGCTTTTAACTTTATAGAACTTACTTATGAATAAAATATGCACTATTACCAAAAAAATGTGACATTGTGATTCCATTCAGGGGTAAATCATGCAGGTCAACTAAATCAGATCATACTCAGAAAGTAACTAATCTTCCAACTGGTCAATAATGCATAGAATATTAGTGCTATGAGAAAGCAACATGAACCTGAGTTATTAAAGAAGGTTGCTTATGGTAGGTAGAACTTAAACTGATCTTGCAAAGAAGTTCAGAAGTGAAGTGAATTTTCCTAGGTGAGTTCCTCCAAGAGCCAACTCTAGATTGAGGATCTAATAGCAAGTTTATTTGGAAAGTGAGCTGAGAGGCCCAGGTAGGAGAGTGGGAAAGAAGGGAAGGTAGCAAATAAAGGGTGTCTCATCAATTAAGACATCATGTGGGCAGCTAGAGTGCAACCATTTTGGGAAGCTCTAGAAGAGAGTGTGAGCATAGAGCACACACTTGCCATTGCCCTGAGAAGAGAAATGGGGTATTAACACACCCACTCCCTTCAGCCATTGGTTGAAGACTACCCTGGATGTGTGAATTCTCTGGCACTTCCAGCCCACTTGTGGGCAGCAGAGCTGTGTCAAGCACCCAGAGAAAACTTTCAGACAAAGAACTGTTCACACAGGAATCTGGAAGACTGATGTGAAATATCAACAGTGAGAGGATATGGGCAGTGCAACAATTTCGCTACTGTGATATTTACTGCATTCAATGCCATGAGATATTAAATCACAAAGTCCAATCAAATCATAGAACATACAGCAAGTTGCTAAGGATGTGTCAAGTAGAAAAGTACAAGGAGGGCTCCTGGGTGGACCAGCTTGGTTGAGTGTCTGACTCTTGGTTTTGGCTCAGGTCATGATCTGCGGGTTGTGGGATGGAGCCCACCCCGAGCCCCACATTCAACAGGCAGTCTGCTTGAAGATTCCTCCCTCTGCCCCTCCCCCATTCATGTGCACATGCAGGCATATGCTCTCTCAAATAAATAAATAAATATTTTTTTGAAAAAAAGAAAAGAAAAACACATGAAAAGTTTGAGAAGAGAAAAAGCAATACCAAGTTATCACAGCTCCCTGGAAAAGATAGGTTTCAAACTGGCATTTGGAGAGAACTGGAGCTAACACTGCTTACTAGCTCAGGGATTCTCATGTATTCTTTACAAACTTGCTCAGGCCCCAGGGTCCCCTGCACCAATTAACATAGATTTCCATTGGCTACAACACCATATAAACCAGTCTTTGCTGAAAAGGGTCAGTAGAGACACAAGAGCAGAGTGTGGTGTCTCCCCCACTGCCTCCCCCAGCAGCTTCCAGATGTCCCTATATACCTGACCAGCCTCCCAAAACAGGAAGTTAGGTAGCTGAGGGGTGGCCACCTCAGGAAGTTATCTCAGAACACTGGGCAGAAGATAGATGGTCATATTTCAAAGCCTAGGCTGGGCTGGATCTTTGGGAAGAAGCTAACACACAACCCAAGGAGATGAGAAATACCTATAGTATCCACTCACCTATGCCCCCTACCCCAGAGAGTCCTTGCCCTGCCCAAGGAGGAGCAAGCATAGACAAGGATTTAAAAATCTTATTCACACACTTAGAAGCAAATCAAGTCCTGTAAGGTGGGTAGTGTCCATCCATTACCCACTCAAAAAAAGTAGAAACTGCAGCTTTGGGAATGTGGATTTGTGCACAGACACTCAGCTGTGGGGCAATTCCAGAATTCCAGCCCACTGCTGTCTGCCATCAAAACCCCCTGAGCTTATGCCACCCTGCCTCCTCCACACCACACTGAGCTCTACACCTAGAACACTGCCTGGAACCAGGGAGAAAATTTACCTCCTTCATATTTTCCAAATAAATGTGTAGGTCAAAAAAAAATATGTAGGTCAATAAGGTGATCTATGGGATCTATTCTGCTAGGAGCCAGTAACTAACTAGTTAGTCCTGGTAATGGTTTCCTTAGATCCCTGCCACACCCTCAGGAAGCCAGTCAGAAGACAGTAGTAGCACAGCAGGCGGAAGCCAAGTTCTTGGCTCAGGCTGGTTGGGCAAAGCCAAATTTCTGCTTCAATTAATTTTCTTCTAAAGATAAACCTTATTTACCCCCTAAATCAGAGGTGTTTATTGTGAGCAAATAGGCTGTGCGGGTGAAATCAGGAGCCATTGTGTTGGCACATCAAGCCTTGATTTACACCTGTTCCTGTGGTCAGTCTTGGCCAGTGAGCCAGTGAGCCCGGGCCAGCACAACCCCTTTCAGAGCTTCTGGAAGAGTGCCAGCTTGTTATTTAAGCCTATGTGAATCAACTATTCCTTTGCTTGTGGTGTTAAGCATTCTAACTGACACATTTTTCCATCCTTGGACTTCCTTTTTTTTTTGTTTCTTTCTTTCCTATTTTAAGGCATCACCTAGTACCTCCTAGCATCTGGAACAGATGAAAATGCAATCATTCCTTTATCAAACACAACTCCTGACCCTTTATTGCCCCCAATTTTAAAAAAAGAAATGAAGAAATGCCCCAAACCAGGTTCAAATCAAATATTTATACATCAAATCCAATTTTATTAATGCAGTTAAAAGATGAAAATGTTCAAGTCATATCATGGAGCTTTAGTTGAATTTCTGATCTTGTTGGAGAAGGATCCTGACATATAATCCTATCCTCTCATCTATCATCTAGAACATTTTATTTCTTGCATTTATTCTTTCTACTCCCCTCATCCTTCAAGAGGTTTGTGACAGTTTGCATCACACACACGTACACTTCCATACACACACACACACACACACACACGCACACACATCAAAATGGTGAAATATACAAAAATTAAAAATTAATCAGGTTACTCTTCCCAGCAACCCCCCAAAAAAGTGCAGACTATCAGAACAATGGAAAATGGAAACACAATTATGTTGGCCATTAAGAATCCTCAATTGCACTATCATATTAATTGTTAATATGATATTTTAAACACAAACATAATCTTAATACCATACAAACAAGAGTTGGAGAAGTGGTAGGGAATTATGAATCTTCGTACAGAATTGATGGGAGTAGAAATCTGAAAGACAGCGTTGAGGAGTAAACTGGTGATATTTGGCAGTGTTGAAAATCAGGCTTGCCCCCATAACTCAGGCATTGAAATTCTAGATCATCTAGACATCAATTTCTTAGAATGTGTGCACAAGAAGATAAGCACATAGTGTGCGTGGGGGGGGGATGTTAAAGCACTGTTTGCAACAGGTGAAAACTGAAATGACCTACACAATATATCAATAATAAAATGGATAAATTGTGACATATCCATATAGAAGGCCACTTTATAGTGAACAAAATCAACATGCAAGCTATATATTTTCAGCAAAGATAAATATGAAAAAAAAAACAACCAAGTGGTGCTAAGAGGAAGGGACATGGGAGGCTAGGGCTTAGTGAGGACAGAGTTCTAGTTGGGGAAGATAAAAAGCTCTGGATATGGTTGGTGGAGATAGTTTCACAATAAGGTGAATGTAGTTAATGCCAATGAGCTATACACTAATAAATGGCTATGTTTTACATATTTTACTGTATTATGTTTTGTGTATTTTACCGCAATAAAAAATCACAAAAGGTCATTTGTTAAATAATTTGATGTACTCTTCTGTTTGTTTGAAATATTTTATAAGTACATACAGACAGAAAGAAAGACATAGAAAAGAGCATTAAAATAACACTGCTGATCCCACATAATCCTACAAATATCCTTTGGGTAAACAAACATCTTCCAAAGCACAGATTGCTGCATTTTGCAGCATTCACACACTCATGCAAATAAGCTCTCTACCACTGCTTCTTTCTAAGAGCCAGGAAAGGACTGATTGGTGCAGGAAGTGGATAACAGAAGATGGGTTTGTGAGGGGGCAGGTGGCACGGAATAGCCAGTCAACCCGGTGTTCAAGAGGAGCATGAGGGCCCGTGGCAGAGGGGAAGGGGATGAGCCCAGCCAGCCCTTCTCCATTCTTACCTGGCCAGTCCTGGGGGTTGTCCTCATCAGAACTGGGAGGCAGCTGGCATGTCTTCCTTCACAGCCCAGGGCTCATGTATAACTCAGGGCCATCAGACACACACTCTGTTCACTGACCACCAAAGGACTCATCTGATTCTTCTTGACTCTGGGCCTTTCATGAGGAAAATCTCTAAAAATGATAGCATGATGAATTCAAGATGTGCATGACCATCTTACTTGTAGGAAACTTACTTATGACTTATGCTTTGTCCAAACCATTCCTTGGAAGCTCCAGGTAAATGTGTACAGTGGGGTGCAGAGGGCACAGAGGAGACGTTACCAGGCTACCAGGTCTCGAATCTCCAGGCTTAGAGCTGCTGAATCATTCCAGGCACCATTGGTCTCATGCATTCCCCCCAAGCTTCACCTCAGTGCCATCCACCTTAACTTGAAGACTTGCTTTCATACCTGGCTGCAGAAAGGAAGCCTCTGAGTGACCACAGAAGTTCCCTCCTAGGGAAACAGGCACAGGAGGCTGTCCTGCACCCTTCCTGATCTTCAGGGTTGACCTGATATCCTTGCTGGGCAGTTTATAGTTTAAACCAGGGTGGGCAAACTTCTTCTGTAAAGAGCAGATATTAAATACATCAGGTTTTGCAAGCCATTCAGTCTCTGTTGCAACTAGTCAACTGTTGTGGCTTAAAAGCAAACTTAGGCAAAATATAAGCAAATGGATGTTGCTGTGTTCCAATACAACTTTATTTATGGAAAACAGAACTTTGAATCTTCTATAATATTTGCATTGCATGTAATACTAATCATTTGATTTTTTTCCCAACCAGAAAAAATGGTGGCTGGCCAGATTTGTTCCAAGAGTCATAGCTTACCAACTGCTGATCTAAACACCCAGTTAGTTCATTGAAACTGAAACCACAACATGCCATTACAAGGGCCATGAGCATGTGGGAGCAGCTCTGCAAGGAGGAAGGAAGAAAGTATACAGGAAAGAAATATAGACTTTCTTGTTAGGAACCATCTACCCCTCCATGGGCAGGTTAATTTGTTCTCTCCCCCAAGCTGAGCAACTAAGCTGAAACATCACACTCCAGCCACTGCAGTGACCAACAGGGATGCCTCTCCTCTACATCCTTCCCACGATCCTTGAGGCAGTTACTGTCATACCACTGTTCTGAGGAAGAACCTGGGGCACAGAACACAATAAGGACCTTGCCCAGGACCATACAGAAGGGATGGATCGACCCAGCATCAGGCATGGGAGGTCTGGTCTCAGCCTCTGTGCTGTCCTCCCTTCCATGGAGACAACCTGCAGGACTCTTGCTTAAGGACGTGTTGATGCCATTCTGCTTCCACCCAGAGTCTCAGAAGGTCAATCCTTTCTTCCCTCCAGGGTATTTCTCCACCCCTCCTCCATATCCGTAGGTTTATCTTTTCTATCTCTAATGCACACAGTAGAAGACTTAGAAGTCTATGTCCCACTGGTACATAAGCAGAAGTTGCTGGTCCACTGTCCCTAAGTGACCACATGTCACACACATGCACGCACACACACACACACACACACACATACACATGCATGTGCACATGTCTACCTCTCTTCCCCTCTGGGCTGGGATTGCATTCCATCATGGACCTGTGTCTGTGTGTATACTGTGTGTCTGTGTGTGCTTCTATGTGTGTGCCTCTGTGTTTACATCTCTGTCTGTGTGTATATCTGTGTGTGTATCTGTGTCTCTCTGTGTTTGTATCTGTATACGTTATCTTTGTGCATATTTGTGTATCTGTGTGCATGTGTGTATCTGTATTGTGTATCTGTGTGTCTGTATTTGTGTATATCTGTGTATGTGCCTATATATATGCCTGTGTGTGTAGCTGTGTGTGTCTATGTAGATCTGTGTGTCTATGTGTGTCTGTATGCGTATCTGCATATGTATCTGTGTCTGTTTCTTTGTGTATGTCTGTGTCTATGCCTGTGTGTGTGTTTGTGTATAACTATGTGTGTAGCTGCAGGTGTATCTGTCTGTCTGTGTGTATATCTGTATGTATGTGTGGATGTATGAGTGTGCCTGTGTGTATCCGTATATGTGTCTGTGGGTGCACCTGTGTGTGTCCACGCACAGCTCTGGACATCCCTCAGGACTGAGCTCTGGCTGCCCACATGAGAACGTGCAGGATAACCCTTGCCTTCCTGCTCGCTCAACACCTCCCCTCCCCATTCCCATGCCTGTGCTTCCGGGCAGCACCTCCAGGATAAAGCCCTTACTTTAACCCAAACACCCACCTGGAGGACAGAGCCTATACATGCCTGGCTCACACCTGTCCCATGGTGTTTAGCTCAGGGATCAGCACTGAGACTGTCCCATGGAGGGAGGGCAGAAACTGAGTTCTCCGAACATTGGAGGTCTCGGGTCCACCCCACAGGACACTGCCTCCAACCTGTGGTTTGCAGAAGAATCTGACTTTGTGATCTTTCTCTCCCTGGTCACAAGTGGCTGGGTGTGCATCAGAACACCTAACACAAGCGGTCGTGTGTTTGGGGACCCATACACACGCATAATTTAGTCACAGCATTTTCCCCAATTTGCTTTAATACTTATGAAAAAGGTTTTCTCTCTCTAGTTTTCATTTCAAAGGTTTTATTTTCTTAGCTGCTGAAACCACCAGGATTTTCAGTGAGGGTCTGCACTTTTCCAGGTGCAGAATGATACCCAAGGACCCACTGAATAGGAATATCACACACTGGCTCAGACTCCTGGAATGTAGCTCTGATTTTCAGTCAATCTCTTTAATGCTGGAAACCAAAGCAGATGTCTTGCTAGAGCACCAGGATTTCTGACCCAATCTTTCTGCATGGAGCCCGGGAGGACTCAGGAGTCCGGGCCTGCTTTCAGAAGTCACAGCACTTCTTAGAATTTAGGTTAAGACCCCAAAATAATATGTTCCTTAATTATTGCTTTAGTGGTGGTTTCTGATCTCTGGGAAAGCTGGAGTCTGAAGACCTGTGCTTCATCCGGCCTCAGCCGGTTAAGCAAGAGCAAGGGTTCCTCAGTTTCCCACCTCTCAGGGAGCACAAGCATGACACCTGTCTGGGGAGCTGGGGATGCTCACTGAGGACACATATCTCACAGAAGTGGAGCCTGCTTAGAATCACAGCCAGGTCCAAGGTTCTCGCTCTGGACCGGGGCCCTTAGTTTCCTTTGGGTGGCTAAAGTTCCTCTTAAACCTTCGGCCAGACCTTGAGAAAATGATATATTCATCTTGGGAAACATTTCCTTCTCGCCACAGTTTGTGAATCATCAAGTGACTTTTACTCATTTGTCGGGTTCTCCTTTGTTCAGTCACTGTCTGAGAGGCTTCTGCACACAGAACCCCTAAGTCTCCTGCAGTAAATCCAGGAGGAGGCACAAGTGAGTGAGTAAGGCACGTGACCACAGCCCACACGGAGCCTCCAGAGTGGGCATGGCCTATCACAGGCTGCATTTGCCTGTGTCCACCCTGGAGTAATACATGCTGGCTTTGCTGTAGTAAGACCCCACCAAGCCACGTGGAAAGTATCAAACAAATAGAACTGGGCAGAATATGAAGGAAGTTCATGTGACACATAAGCACATGGTCCCCACCCACACCCCAGGCTCATGGTGAAGGAATAAGAGGGATGATCTGACCTCAGAAAAACCAGAGCATCTCCAGACAAGGATGCTGGGTCTGGATACTCCACAGGCCCCTAGAATGCCCCTCTGTCATGCCTGGCTCCTCCCCGCCCTTCCCTATGAACCTATGGACCAGGCCATGAGGTCTGCCCACAGCCCTGCCACAGCCAAGACTCACGATGCTCTGAAACCAACCCAGGGTGCTCGCGGTCCCTGGGTGATGCTGTCCTTTAAAAATATATACTACCAAAATAATTTATGTTTTTGTAGAAAAACTAGAAAATAAGGGAAACAAAACCAAAAAAAGTTTATAATTATCTATGATCCTACTTGAAACCACTGATGTTTTGATGGTTTTCTTTCCTGTCTTTCTTTCTGGCATGTCTATGTATTATACATGTACACATACATAGAATTCTTTAACATACATAAATTCATTCTGTCATCTACTTTTCTCACCTAGCAATTCACTTTGCAAAATCAGTACTTGAGAGGCGCCTGCGTGGCTCAGCAGGTTGAGTTCTGCCTTTGACTCAGGTCATGATCTCAGGGTCCCAGGATCAAATCCTGCATGGAGCTTCCTGCTCAGCAGGGGAGTCTGCTTCTCATTCTCTCTATCTCTCTCTCTGCCTCCTGCTCCCTCTGCTCATCCTTTTTCTCTCTGTCAAGTGAATAAATAAAATCTATGAATGAATGAATTAATGAATGAATGAATAAATAAATAAATAAAATCAGTATCTGAATGCATCACAAAAGATTCCAGCAATATGAAAGTAGAATCCTCTCCCCTTCAGCCCACACCACACACTCGTTCATCCTGCATGTAATTTCACACTCTAGGAAACACTGCTGCTGCAAACATCTCCCCAAAGCCCCAGGCATATGCTTGTCTCTCCAGAGTGGAACAGAAAAGAGGAATTGCTGAGTCAAAATATGTGTATATCTTTTATTTTAACAAATGTGCCAAATTATTCTCAAAATGGCTGTATTGATTTGTTCTCCCCAACAACTGGAACAACTGTTTTCCCACACCTGCTAACACTTAAAACCATCACACATTTTAATATTTGCCAGCCTAACTGGTGAAAAGTATTATATCTCATGATTGTTTTTGTTTGGATTTCCCTGAATAGTGGTGATGTTTACATTGGCTGGTACGTTTCCTCTACCATGAAAAACCTGGTCATATCCTGGCCCCCATGTTGTTGGTCTTTAAAATGATTTTGGAACTTCTTTATTAGCCTAGAAGTAAATTTTTATATAATATACATATAGATGAGATTTTTTCCCCCAGTTTTTTATGTGTCTTGTAGCTTTGTTTGTAATACCTTTTACCATGGAGATTTTTTAAATTATTTTTTAAAAACTGTCCATGTTTTTCCTAATAACTTTTGTCTATTGAGTCTTATTTACATCAATGCTGTATGCATAACAACTACAAATTGGTTTTTATATTAACTTCCTTCTCAAAAACAAATTCCAGAAATATTAGTGATATGAAAGAGGAATCTCATTTTTTCCAAAGTATGTCTAAGTATCTAAATGAAACCCGGTCTCATTATTGAATGTACTAAAGCTCCCCTTATATTTAAAAAGCCACTTTCACCATGTGCTATTATTACTTACCTTACCTGTGCTCAGGCTGAATTCATACTGTTTGCTCTGTTTCTTCAAGAGTCATTCCTGTTTGTTGCGTCCAACGTCTATCTCTCATGGTGTTGATCCGCTCGTCTAGGACCCGAGAATCCCTTTCACCTGCCTGTGTCATCTACCTGAGCCTAGAGCAGGGGTTCTCCCAGGATTGAGATGAGGCTGCCTCCCTCCCACTGCTCCCTGCTGGTGTAGGAGTTCCTGGCTTTTTTTTTTTTAAGATGTATTTATTCATGAGAGACACAGAGAGAGGCAGAGACACAGGCAGAGGGGGAAGCAGGCTCCAATCCCAGGATCATGACCTGAATGGAAGGCAAATGCTCAACCACGGAGCCACCCAGGGTCCCCAGGTTCCTGGTGTTCTGCCTGGACTTTATGGCCCCACTGATATGATCCTGTTGAGAAATGGGTTTTCAGATTCAACTTTCCAAAGAAACCACCTTACAGGATGTAAGGTGTCTCCTCCAGCTCTTCATGCCCCTGGACTCAGAAACTCCAACGGCTCCTACCTCTGAGACTTTGCTCTCTAGTGAGAGTGGGGCTGTCAGTTCCTTTGCTTCTGCTTCTTCCTGAATCTGATTCTCTCTGCTTTCTCTTTCTCAAGAATCCCTCAGAGCTGCTGACTAGGTTTCCCACATGAGGGTTCATTCTTAACTGACATCTCATTGGATTTTTTTTAAGATTTTATTTATTTATTCATGAGGAACAGAGAGAGAGAGAGAGGAGAGAGAGAGGTAGAAACACAGGCAGAGGGAGGAGCAGGCTCCAATCAGGAAGCCTGATATGGGATTCAATCCGGAACCATGCCCTGGACCAAATGCAGGCACTAAACCGTTGAGCCACCCAGGCATCCCTTTACTGGATTTTGAACGCCCAATCTTTTACCACACGTCTAAGTCTTACAGCTCTACACCATCACTTACCTGGCTGCAGAGAATCCCACGTGTGCATCTTCTTACATGTGATACTCAGTGTCGCACAGATGTCACTATCGATTTTTCATTTTATAAATAATCACTATGAGCATCATTATACACACGTCCTGGATCACTTGTTATTTCTTAAGATAAATCGTGGGAGGAGAATTACTGGGTTGAACCATATGACCTTCTGTAATTATGTGTGACTGTGGAATTTATCAATTCAGCATCCATATTAGTCCCATCTGTTTGCATTCCCACCATCTGCAAAGAGAACTCATTTCTCACATCTTCACCACCCAATTAGGACAACCTTTATACTTGAATTTGCTCTGCCTAATGAGTTTTGACTTTGGAAAGTAATTAAGGATCCCTGGGCTCTTAGCCTGAACTTGTCCTATGTCCTTGCAGTTGGACTTGTCTGATAAACTTACTAAGACATGATTCTGTTAAAATGGACTCTGAGCAGATGATTAGGGCTAAACACCCATCACTGAGCCTTGGTTCTGGCCTCCACTAATTTTCTACATTGGCCTGAGACCCTGGTTCTGGCCCTGTCAGACTTCCAGACTTGGGACCCCAGGAAGGGCCAGTCCATCATGGATATGTGCCCTTGGAGATTCATGCCTTCATGGTCATATGCTTACCTTAATTTTCTCATTAAAATTCCAAATTATAGACATGCCTCATTTTTTTTTACATTTCATTTTATTGTGCTTTGCAAATACTGTGATTTTTACAAATCGAAGATCTGTGGGAACCCTCCACCAAGCAAGTCTATAGGCACCATTTTTCCAAAAACATTTTCTCACTCCATGTCTCTGTGTCACATTTTGGTAATTCTCATACTATTTCAAACCTTTCTCATTATTATTATATTTGTTATGATGATCTGTGATTAGCAATCTTTGATGTTACTATTGTAATTGTTTTGGGGCACCATAAATTATGCCCATATGAACTTGATCAAGAAATATTGTCTGTGTTTTGACTTCTCCACTGACTGGCTGTTCCCCCCACCCACCTCCCTCTCCTCGGGCCTCCCTGTTCCCTGAGACAGGACAATGTTGAAATTAGGCCAATTAATAAACTTACAATTGGCTATAAGTGTTCAAGTGAAGGGAAGAATTGAATGTCTCTCACTTTAAATTAGAAGCTAGAAATGATTAAACTTAGTGAGGAAAGCATGTTGAAAGTTGACACAGGCTGACTACAGAATTTAGATCTAATCAGGCAGAAATTAAAAATCAATTAAATGAGATGCAATCCAAATTAGAGGCCCTAACGACGAGGGTTAATGAGGTAGAAGAACGAGTGAATGACATAGAAGACAAGTTGATGGCAAAGAGGGAAACTGAGGAAAAAAGAGACAAACAATTAAAAGATCATGAGGATAGATTAAGGGAAATAACTGACAGCCTGAGGAAGAAAAATCTACGTTTAATTGGGGTTCCCAAGGGCGCCGAAAGGGACAGAGGTCCAGAATATGTATTTGAACAAATCCTAGCTGAAAACTTTCCTAATCTGAGAAGGGGAACAGGCATTCAGATCCAGGAAATAGAGAGATCTCCCCCCCTCCCCTTAAAATCAATAAAAACCGTTCAACACCTCGACATTTAATAGTGAAGCTTGCAAATTCCAAAGATAAAGAGAAGATCCTTAAAGCAGCAAGAGACAAGAAAGTTGACACAGGCTGAAAGCTAGGCCTCTGGCACCAAACAGCCAACTTGTGAGTGCAAAAGAAAAGTTCTTAAAGGAAACTAAAAATGCTACTCCAGTGAACACACAAAAGATAAGAAAGCAAAACAGCCTTATTTCTGATCTGGGAAAAGTTTCAGTGGTCTGGATAGATGGTCAAACCAGCCACAACATTCCCTTGATCCAAAGCCTAATCCAGAGCGAGGCCCAACTCTCTTCCGTTCTGTGAAGGCTGAGAGAGGGGAGAAGCTTCAGAAGACAAGTGTGAAACTCATAGAGGTTGGTTCATGAGGTCTAAGGGAAGAAGCCTCCTCCATAACAGAACAGTGTAAGGTGAGGCAGCAGGTGCTGATGAAGAAGCTGTAGCGAGAAGATCTAGCTAATCAACCAAGGTGGCTATACTCAACAACAGATTTATAATGTTGATGGAAACAGCCTTCTATAGGAAGAAGACACTATCCAGGACTTTCATAGTTAGAGAGAAGTCAAGGCCTGGGATTCAAAGTTTCAAAGGACAGGCTGACTCTCTTGGTAGAGGCTCATGCAGCTGGTGACTTAAGCCAATGCTTATTTATCATTCCAAAAATCCTAGAGCCCTTAAGGATTATTATTCCACCTGTGCTCTATGACTGGAACAACAAAGCCTGGATGACAACACATCTGTTTACAACATGATTTACTGAGTATTTTAAACCTAGTGTCAAGAGCACTGCTTAGGGAAAGAAAAAAAAAAGGTTCCTCTCAAAATACTACTCTCATGACAATGCATCTGTTCACCCAAGAGCTCTGATGGAGATGTACAGTGATATTAATGTTTTTATGCCTGCTGACACAACATCCATTCTGCAGCCCATGGATTAAATTGTTATTTTGACTTTCAAGTCTTATTTAAGAAATATACTTTTTAAGGCTACAGCTGCCATGGACGGTAACAGATATTGCCAAAGTTAACTAAAATCCTTCTGGAAAGTAATTACCGTTGTAGATGCCAGTAAGAACATTCTCAATTCATGGGAAGAGGTCAAAGTATCAATATGAACAAGAGTTGGAAGAAGTTGATTCCAGCCCTCCTGGATTACTTTTTTTTTTTTTAAGATCTTATTTATTTATTTATTCATGAGAGACACAAAGAGAGAGAGAGAGAGGCAGAGACACAGGCAGAGGGAGAAGCAGGCTCCATGCAGGGAGCCCGATGCAGGACTCAATCCCGGGTCTCCAGGATCACGCCCCAGGCTGAAGGCAGCACCAAACTGCTGAGCCACCGGGGCTGCCCACCTCATGGATGACTTTGAGGGGTTCAAGGCTTCAGGGGAAACAGTAACTACAGACATGGTGGAAACAGCAAGAGAACTAGAATTGCTGCCATCTCATGATAAAACTTAGATGAGGAGTTGCTTCTTATAGATGAACAAAGAGTGGTTTCTTGAGATGGAATCTATCCCTGGTGAAGATGCTGTGAAGATTGTTGAAATGACAACAGAGGATTTAGAATAGTACATAAACTTAGTTGATAAAGCAGCAGGGTTTGAGAAGATTAACTCCAGTTGTGAGGCAAGTTCTCCTGTGAGTTAAATTGCTATCAAATAGTGTCACTTGCTACAGAGAAATCATTCATGAAAGGAATATTTAATCAACACATTAAGCTTCATTGTTTTATTTTAAGAAATTGCCCCAGCCGCCCCAGCCTTCAGCAACCGCCACCCTGATCAGTCAGCAGCCATCAACATAAAGGTGAGACCCTCCACCAGCAAAAAGATTATAACTCACTAAAAGCTCAGATGATGGTTAGCATTTTTTAGCAATATTTTTCAATTACATTATTTCTTAGGCATAATTCTGTTGCACACCTAGTAAACTCTAGTATGGTATAAACATAATTTTGATATGCACTGGGAAACCAAAAATTTCAATTGATTCACTTTTGTGCAATATTCACTTAATTGTGGTGGTCTGAAACTGAACCCACATCTCTGAGGTCTGCCTATACCCTATGAAGCACTGCCCTTCTGTGTGTGAGGGACTCATATTTTTGAGAAGTTGTGTAACTTGCCTGGAACAAATCCAGGATTTCCATGCCAGTTCAGCCACCTGCAGAGCCCGAACCACTATGACAGTTGCTAAAAATTTCCTGACAGCAGCCCATGTGGATCCCAATCTTCAGTCCCTGACAACTGTCACAGTAGAAAGAACACATAACAAGTAAAGAAAGTGATAAATTTTGATGAGGATATCAGACTTGTCCTTTGAGCTGACTACCACCTCCTTTCTAATATCAGCTCTCAGGAAAACCATTGTAAACACTACAAAGATGGGATTATTAAATGTTTTGTGGTGAGTCCCTCATGCCAGGAATGCATATCAGAGACACAAAAGTATTCTTTTTAATAAATGAACAAATGCTTCCCCGTTGAATATGTTAGCTCAGAAGAGGAGGAGGAAAGGCAAATGGAACAAAATGATGAGCATGTGCGTTTATTCTAAGAAGCATCACGTTTGCACACACTTTCCATCAAATAGCAAACATTGGTTTGTCCTCTCCCTAGACACTGCATCCACAGCCCACTTCCTAGCAACTCCAGGCCTTTTTAGTCAATGAGCTAAGGTCAAAATGAGTCTTCCTAAAAGGGAAGATTTTTGCCATTATTTTGGGTCTGGAGATGTAGGAGCTTGGTACAAGTATGTCTAAGCATGGGACCTGAACCACAAGAGCTATGGGGATGTAGGATGCCAGTGAGTCCACATGGAATGAGGTTGTTTGTTAGGTACAAATGCCTGGGACTACATGACCCTAATCAGGGATAGGAGATGAGAAGCCCCAGTGAGCATGACCCAGGAGAATCGCCAACAGAGTCAACTATGAAGTTCTGCCAAGATCTGAAAGAGCCTCACCCTGCTCAAAACAGCACAAAGCAAGTGAAAACTTCCCTGCCATCCCCACAGCACCTACTCTGCAGTTTTGCCCCACCCCTACCCAATCCTGGAGTCTGAACTGCAATGTTTCTCAGGGACAGTGGGGTAAAGAGACAGGCATTCAATACCCTACCCCCCAGGGTGACCAGCCACAGCACACCCCAAGAAGAGAGTGAGACTTTGAAAGAGCTCAACGCTTCTAATCATCACAGTGGGCCAGACACAGCAAACTCTAAACTCAGATGGTGTTTCTGACTTAGTGTGCTTAGAAGGTTTCTCTCTGTAACCTGGGACATTCAAAAAGACATGAGGAGGTATACATAAGGCACTATTCTGGCCACAGCTTAATTATCTGGTCAGACAATGGCCCCTACCTGCAGAGGAAGACTTTGTGGGCATCCATAAAGATCACTTCAGCCCATCCTCACAGTCTGAAGGGCTTCAGGATATTACATAACCATCAATCTCCCCTCAACAATGTGTTCTTTGAATTCCTGACAATTACTATGTGCACATTGGTACTAGGAAAGAGATAGGAAATCCGAAGTCTAACTTTGCCAAGAAGTATGGAAAAGTGCATCTCGGAAATACAAATCAGATGTGTTTAGGGGAATCAAAGTGCGAGAAGCATAGCACGGAATCTTGGATGATTAAAAATCCTCTTTAAGGAGCTGTTCTTTAAGATTCCATTCTGGATTGGTAATCAGTTGAGAACATTTTAGCCAATGTATTTTTTTTTTCTTGCTTAATTTTATTCTCTGCAAAAATGGAGACTACTTTTGGCAGAGGAGCATTGCTTTCAGCAATAAATACGTGTCTGGACATTTGCTAATCAACTATCATCCTGAATGTCTCAAGAAAGTTTGCTATTTAGAGGTCTCACCCCATAAGATACTTTTATAGTGGCTTAGATGAGGTGACTAGCCTGTAACTAGAAATAAGAGGTGATAAGTTGATTGACAGAATCAGTACCACATATGTCTCAATGAACTGGGAAGATTGGCTAAGCCAACTAGATAATGTTCAACAGGAATTTAGCAATACATGGGAGGAGGGCTTGGAGCAGCAGGAACGTGTAGCCTGGAAAAGAGAAAATGTGTACGAGAGAAGGCAGTAGGGCTAGATGTGTCTCTGAGTATTCACAGGGCTCTTTCCTGGGAAGAGAGGAGCCCTGTATTAATAAATACCCCATGGAAGGGGGACAATTAGGATTGCCAGAGGCACCTGTGGTTGAACAATGTCTTATTCACTATAATGAATAACTGGAAGAGTCTAAGCAATCCCAGGACAGAAGAATTCACTCAGGGGCAGAGAGTTCTCTGTGAGTGGAGCTAATCAGCAGAGATGCCAACAAGAAGATCCCAGCCTTCCATGAATGAGTAGGGTGGTCAGTGTCTTCCAATGGTTGCTTAGCAGTACTGAGTTCCCTATCTTTGGAAGCATTCAAGCACCAACTGAACATTGACTGGCAGAAATCCTAGCTCTGCAAGGATGGATGCTCAGCACTTTCCAAATCCACTCTGCAGACTCTGCTTGGCTGGTCCCACCAGCAACCTCTGGGAAACTTTTCAAAAGGACATTTCAGGCCCACTCACCTAAACTCTGATGCAGTTCTAGGGTGGAGCCAGTAGTGCTGGTAAATGTTGAAAAACAGCTCTCCAGAACACAAAAACGTTCTGATTTGTAGTGTTTGCTAACTTCCCTGGTGTCGATACTCCCACTGTGGCCAATATCGGGCCATGTGAAGTTGCCGATTGGAGGGTAAGCAAAAGAACAAGGCAGGGAAGCCCCGGTGGCCCAGTGGTTTAGAGCTGCCTTCAGCCCAGGGCGTGATCCTGGAGACCCAGGATCGAGTCCCACGTCAGGCTCCCTGCATGGAGCCTGCTTCTCCCTCTGCCTGTGTCTCTGCCTCTCTCTCTCTCTCTCTCTCTCTCTCTCTCTCTCTCTGTCTCTCATGAATAAATAAATAAAATCTTAAAAAAAAAAAAAAGAACAAGGCAGCCACTGTCACAATAGTCCTCCCCCAGACAGACATGGTGGAGGAAAGTAACCTGAAGCACATCAGTAATGGAATTGTCAAATAGTTAAAAATGATGAATTTTAGATAACTATTACCTTTGTTTATTACCATATTAGGCTTATTTCACTGGGGGTTCTATAATTTACTTTTTAATAATGGCTGTGTTTAATACCTGTCTCTGGAGAATCTTGGAAGTTCCACAGTTGATCAGCTCTCAGGAGCGGGTCCAAGCAGGCTTCAGCATCCCCGGATGAGCCCCAAATCAGGACTTGAACACCCTCCATGCCAGGCTTCTGTTGTGCAGTCTGGACGATTTCAACAGTACCTTTCTGCCTTGAGACTATGCAGCTTCCCTGCTCTACAACCAAGGACCAGGAAGCCACTCTACAACCAGTAGCCATCCACCTTTGCCCAGGGCTGTTTGGGCATTTCAAGGCTTGGCAGGTGGGTTTTCCTGTAACTGACCCTGCCTCTTCAAGCAGCACTCTGTGCCTGGCCTTTAGTAGCTTGAGGAACTATCTCTGGGCTACTACAAGGTTGCATGAAGGGAAGGTCTGACAATAACTGTCCACTGAGAAAGTAACTTTAATCTCATGTGGGGAATGAGAGAAAACTGAAAGGAAAAAGCTGGGATCTCATAGCAGAGGTCCAGGAGGAGGGTTGCAAAAGGACAGGGATGAAGTGAGGGATCTATAGGGGAAAGGGGAAGAGAAGGAGGGGAAGGGGAGAAGGAGGGTGAAGGAAGGGGAAAGGAAGGAGAGGGGAGGAAGAGAAAGGGGCCGGAGGGAAAAAAGGAATTATTTCCTTTGAGGGGATTCAGTATATTATGAGAAATAATACTAGGTCAGTTTTGCCCTAAAAGAAACTAATCTTTTTAAAAAATGGTCAGTGGGGTGCCTGGGGGGCTCAGTCGGGTAAGCATTAGACTCTTGGCTTCAGTTGAGGTCCAGGTGGAGCCTCCTGTGGGCTGTCACTCACTGGGCTTGGGATTCTGTCTCCCTCTCCCTCTGCCTCTCCCGCACTCATACTCTGGAGAGTGCACTCTCTCTAAAATAAATAAATAAATAAATAAATAAATAAATAAATAAATAAATAACAATTAATTAATTAAAATGGTCAGATAGCAGCTGGGTTCCCAGCATTTTGTCACTTTGTCACTCCTGGCATTCCTAAATTCAAGGTCTCCCCCTCCCAGGTCACTCTAGAGATCACCCCAGGTCACGCAGAGCCTACGACTGGCAAGGATGGGCTCAGAGGGGTGCCTTGCCTTCTCCCCCACCCCCACCGCCCTAGCCTGGAGGTGGTATCCTTGGGGGAGACACAGGGAAAACCCCAAATATGCAGCAGTCCCCAGTGCTAAGTGCTGAGGGTCAAGTAGCAGCAACACTGCAGATTGGGGAGGGGGGGCAGCACAGTCAGAGTAGGAGGACAGCAAACAAGCCTGTGTGCGGGCCTCCATCTCAGGTGGAGACTGACAGAGCAGGTGGGACAGAGCCACCCATGGCACAGCAAAGGAGATAGAAGTTTATTGAATACCCTGCAAGGGAGCTGTGGGTAGGGCAGCAAAGGACAGACTGTCTTCCAGAAGGCAGTGCTGGGGCAGGGGCAGCTGTGATGAAGGGGAGAAGGGGAGAGGTGTGGGAACACATGCAATTTTCCCTTTTTGGCATCTTTTCCCTTTTTGGGTGTCAGCTGCCCATTGGTCAGCTAAGGCCTACGGCTCTTTTGAGGTGGATATCCTAATGAGCCTGTTGATGTCAACCTGGCAGCTGCTGTGAACCCCACTACCTCACTCAGGTTCCCATTGCTCAAGCCCATTGCCTAAATGCAGCCTCTACAGTGTAGATATTTCCCCTCCAGGTGGCAGAGCTTAGGTCTCTTCTCTCTGCTGCGGGCAGGCTGGACTCCCTGAAAATGAAATGCGGTACCTTCGC